>NC_090931.1:30466849-30771701 GCF_040938575.1 Ambystoma mexicanum
TAGGATGTTGGTAGATTGTTCCCTCCAGTCGTGGGTAGAGATGGAGCCTTCCCCCCAGCGGCAGGGTACGGTAGATTGTTCCCCCATTGGCAGGTTATTTATGGAGCCTTCCCTCTAGGGGCGGGGTGCAGATGGGGCCTTCTCTCCAGGGGCAGGGTACGGTAAAGTGTTCCCTCCAGTGGCAGGGTATCTATGGAGCCTACGCTCCAGGGGCAGAGTAGAGATGGAGGCTACCCTCCAGGGGTGGGGAACAGATGGAGCCTTCCCTCCAGGGGCAGGGTACTGGTAGAGCTTTCCCCTCCAGTGGCGGGTACAGATGGAGCCTACCCTCTGGGGGCGGGGTACTGGTAGAGCAGTCCCTTCAGTGGCTGGGTGCAGATGGAGCATTTCCCCTAGAGTTAGGATGTTGGTAGATTGTTCCCTCCAGTCGTGGGTAGAGATAGAGCCTTCCCCCGAGGGGCAGGGTACGGTAGATTGTTCCCCCATTGGCAGGTTATTTATGGAGTCTACCCTCCAGGGGCAGGGCACAGATGGAGCCTTCCTTTCAGGGACAGGGTACTTGTAGAGCTTTCCCCTCCAGTGGCGGGGTACAGATGGAGCCTTCCCTCCAGGGGCAGGGTACTGGTAGACCTTTCCCCTCCAGTGGCGGGGGACAGATGGAGCCTTCCCTCCAGGGGCAGGGTACTGTAGATTGTTCCCCCATTGGCAGTTTATTTATGGAGCCTTCCCTCCAGGGGCAGAGTAGAGATGGAGGCTTCCCTCCAGTCGCAGGGGACTGGTAGAGCAGTCCCTTCAGTGGCTGGGTACAGATGGATCATTCCCTGCAGGGGTAGGTTACAGGTGACGTCTTCCCTCCATGGTTAGTGTAATGGGAGAGTGTTCCCTCTAGTGGCATGGTACAGATGGAACCTTCACTCCAGTGGCAGGGTATTTATGGAGCATACCCTCTAGGGGCAGAGTAGAGATGGAGGCTTCCCTCCAGGGGCGGGTACAGATGCAGCCTGCCCCTGAGGAGCAGGGGTACTGGTAGTGATGGGTACAGATGTAGCCTTCCCTCCATGGGCAGGGTATGGCAGAGCCTCCCCTCCAGTGATGGGTACAGATGTAGCCTTCCCTCCATGGGCAGGGTATGGTAGAGTGTTCCCTCCATGGTGGGTACAGATGGAGCCTTCACTCCATGGGCAGTGTATGGTAGAGCCTCCCCTCCAGTGATGGGTACAGATGTAGCCTTCCCTCCATGGGCAGGGTTTGGTAGAGTGTTCCCTCCATGGTGGGTACAGATGTAGCCTTCCCTCCATGGGCAGGGTATGGTAGAGCCTCCCCTCCAGTGATGGGTACAGATGGAGCCTTCCCTCCATGGGCAGGATAAGGTAGAGTGTTCCCTCCATGGCGGGTACAGATGGAGCCTTCCCTCCAGTGGGGTATGGTAGAGTGTTCATTCCAGTGGTGGGCATAGATGGAACCTTCCCTCCATGGGCAGGGTATGGTAGAGTGTTCCCACCAGGGGCAAGGTATCTATGTAGCCTGCCTTCCAAGGGCAGGGTATAAATGGAACTTGCACTCTAGGGGAAGGGTACAGATTGAGCCTTCCATCCAGTGTTAGGGTACTGGTAGAGCCATCCCTCCAGTGGCGGGTGCAGATGTAGCCTTCCCTCCATGGGCAGAGTATGGGAGAGTGTTCCCTCCATGGCGGGTGCAGATGGATCCTTCCCCACAGGGTCAGGGTAAGGTAGAGTGCTCCTTCCAGTGGCAGAGCGTTTATGGAGGCTACTGTCACAGTTTCCTGAGGCGAGGACCTGAACCCTCGGAAGTCTTGGAAGCTGTGCTCCCCCTCCCCAGAGGAACTAGCCCAGCAGACTATTTATACACTCCGTGTGATCAGGGCCCCCAGGCAGGAGTGCTTCTGGACACACCCTCTCTGGAACTAATGTCAATGATATCACAGGATGAGATGGGACAATCGCAATATGCAGGTAAGGTAACAACAGTCTCAATACAGTCGCTACACAATGTCCTTACCTTTTACAATAGGCTCCGGGTGTCTTAAGAACTCCAGTAAATGATCCTGATGCCTGAGCTGTGGATAACCCTAACCCTAACCCTAACCCTAAATACCAAAGAATCATAAAATAAATAAATGAAGACAGCAGAATGCACAGGTCCGTGGCAGCGTGAAAAATCACAGTTGCGAGACATCTCCTGTATAAGCCTTGGAAGGGAATCGTGCAAAGCCGGGGAAAAGGAAGAAAGGACCCAATACAGCGTGATGTCACATGTCATGCAGGGAAGGTTACGTGAAGTCTAATGGTTACTGCAGCGTTGGAAATCACCCAGATGACACTGCAGCCCATATTGTGTTCTGCCCGGAACTCCCGGAGCCCATCGCAGTCATGGGCGTCCAACGACCCATAAGTGCGGCAGCGCTGTCCACATACTGTTCCTGCAATGCGCATATTAGAGTGGCGGTGGTCGGTGTGGTAACTAGGGGTAGGGTACAGATGGAGCCTTCCCTCCAGGGGTGGTGTAAAGATTGATCCTTCCCTACAAGGTTAGGGTACTTGTAGATTGTTCCCTCCAGTGGCGGGGTGCAAATGGAGCATTCCCTCCAGGGGCAGGATACTGGTAGAGCATTCCTTCCAATGGTGGAGTACAGATGAAGCCTTCCCTCCAGAGGCAGGTTGCTAGTAGAGCCTTCCTGTCCAGTGGCGGGGTACAGATGGAGCCTTCACTCCAGTGGTGGTGTGAGGAATTCGACCATCCGCCTAGGGAGTGTGCACTCGCCTGGGCTTTTTTGAAATTTTGTAATGAAATTGAATTTTGGGAGATCAATCTCCGGACAATGTGTGGTGCTAATCCACACACATTTTCCTATTCTCGCTGCACAACAAACACATAGTCACGTGTTTTCTGGGGGGACACAGCCTACAGGCGCAGTCCTCCTGTCATGTTCAGCTGGAATGGGACAGCCACGGGTACATCAAAGCATCTCAAGAAGGGGGAAGGCGAAAACGTCCTCCTGTGATGGCTAGCTTCATTAACTGACAAAGGTTCCATAGTTCTGCCCTATCCTTTGTCCGCCCTACTGGTGGCAGCGCATACTGATGAGAAGTTATTTGGTCACAGGACTGACAAAGGACAGGATACCCAACACCCTTTTGATATGCATCTGTGTCAACCTGTTGTCAGCTCCCGCCTCTTAGATTCAAAGGCAGTGAAATGTCATGTCGGGGACAACTGTTTACAGTGGTCATCCCCTCAGGGGAACCCCATTCCGGAAGGTAAGAATATGTGGTTTGGTGGCGACCATAAGTCTGGTCTGACCGCCGCATCAAGGGAGATGTGCCGCTTTTAATCAGGAAGCACAGAGAGCTCAATTAACCAGAGAGACACTTTGATCTACAAGAGACAGGAAGATGGGTGGGACTTAGTATTCCATGTTTTCACCCCATTACCTTTCCTGTTGCAACACACTCATTACCTCACACATAGCAGAGGATTGTTGGTGGGGACCCATGATTGGTTCGTTAAAGTGGGTTTAGCCTGCACCAATCACTGGGGCCCGTTTGGCTTTAAAAGAGGGTTGAGCCCCTCTTTTTGGCAGATGATCTGACAACTTCGAAAGGGGTAAGTAGAACGGCTCATTTGGACCCTGACTGAAGGTTCAGTCTGCCTTAAAGCTTCTGATATTGACGGAAGTCCAGGATTTCGAAGAGGGAAACAAGATCCTTCCCCTAAACATCTCCCAGGTAACAAAGGGAGATACTGACCTTAAAGGACCCGTCCAGCAGCTTCAGAACCAGTACCCAGCCAGAACACAGCATGCCCTGCTAGGTTCTGCCAGCAAGCTTCCTATGTGGGAAGTGCCAGAAAGTCTCTGAACCAAACCAAGGACAAGGCCATTGCCTGCAAACACTCTCCTCAGCTTTGGGCTGTCTGCCTTAAAGGACGACACAAGCCCAGCGAAGAAGGTAGGAGGAGTGCCACGACAACCATCAACCAGCGTCCAACTTTTTAGGACATTTTTTGAGACTGTCAAGTCCACGAACCACAACCGGCTGCACCACTGACTGTTGTCCCGCTGAAGTCACTAAAGCCATCCGAGACGCCTTGAACAGCATTCCAGATCTGCAAAACCAGCACTGAGAGAGCGATTCTTGACCCAGAGCCACTGTCTAGGCCAGCCTGCAGTCGTAGATCCAGCTTTGCTCGCGAAATGGCTGCCGCCTGATACCCGCAGTAGCCTCCCATCATGAACTCTGTCGCAGGAGATGCAAGCGTCCGGAAACCGACACTGGTGAACATCAAGAACTTCTAAGCACTAGGTACATTGTGTTTCTGTCCCCCTGGTCATTCTCCAAAGGCCCCTAATGACATTTACGACCGCTTTCTCCCTTTGTGCTGAAACCAAATAACCTTGAACAGTTAAGACTGATTGCTTTACTGACTCCCCCCCTGTCAGTATCCAGGGTGCACCCCTTTCCTTCTTTGAAACTGTCTGTCCTCTGCATTCCTTTACATGGTGGGCTGTATTTTGTAGTGTGCTAGAACTGTCTGTTGTAATAATGATAAATTAGATATGTTGATACAATGTTTACTGGACAGTCTCTTTTATCATTGGGTTCTAAGATTGCTGATGAGTTTACGGCGCATTTGTAGCACTCCTGCTGCCCCTTCGGGCCATCTTTAAAACTTGTGCAAGGTCCCCAGGCTCCCCTGACCCCCGCTTGCCTCCCCGTTCCCACCCCTCACCCTCTTCCTGGTTCCACTCCCTCCCACCTCCCGACCCGCCCATCCCGCTCCGATTGGTCCTTAGGACCGTGTGTGTTGGCCTAACGGCCTCGCTGAAGCCGTGTGCCCACCTTTGTTCAAAGATTGCTGGTGAGTTTATGGCACATTTGTAGCGCTCCTGCTGCCCCTCCGGGCCATTTTTAAAACATGTGCAAGGCCCCCAGATCCCCCTGTCCCCCGCTTGCCTCCCCATTTCCAACCCGCACCCTCTTCCTGGTTCCGCTCCCTCCCGCCTCCCGACCCGCCCATCCCGCTCCGATTGGTCCTTAGGACCGCGTGTGTTGGCATAATGGCCTCACTGAAGCCGTGTTCCCATCTTTGTTCAAAGATTGCTGGTGAGTTTACGGCGCATTTGTAGCGCTCCTGCTGCCCCTCCGGGCCATCTTTAAAACTTGTGCAAGGCCCCCAGGCCCCCCTGTCCCCTGCTTGCCTCCCCATTCCCACCCCGCACCCTCTTCCTGGTTCCGCTCCCTCCCGCCTCCCGACCCGCCCATCCCACTCCGATTGGTCCTTAGGACCGTGTGTGTTGGCCTAACGACCTTGCTGAAGCCGTGTGCCCATCTTTGTTCAAAGATTGCTGGTGAGTTTACGGCGCATTTGTAGCGCTCCTGCTGCCCCTCCGGGCCATCTTTAAAACTTGTGCAAGGCCCCTAGGCCCCCCTGTCCCCCGCTTGCCTCCCCGTTCCCACCCCGCACCCTCTTCCTGGTTCCGCTCCCTCCCGCCTCCCGACCCGCCCATCCCGCTCCGATTGGTCCAGCCAAGAGGATTCCCCTCCATTACCAGTTCTTCTAGGGCAGTCCTCTGCCCGGCAGCCCATCGGCTAAGGACCTAAGGCAAAGCACGACTCCTTCAGAGACAACTCCAGATTGTATCTGCAGGTATCCGCAGGAGAAGCAAGAAGCCAACAACAAGTAAGTGTGGCAAAGGCAGAGTCAGAAGCAATTACTTCCCACCATACCACTCAACCTAGAAACTAAACCATTCTAAAGTCTTCATATTGTGGTAGCATTACATCTAGGAGTGCGCATTTACAAACATGTCTGTGATATAGTTGCATTCATAAAACATGAAAATAACCGTTGACGCTAGAAGTGTGACTAATAGCCTCCCTGTGCAAAGTTAGATTTAGAATTGTGTCAAGTAGCGTCCCCTAGTTCACCTTGGAAATGTGCATAATATCCTTTCCATCCATAGTTGATTCTAGAAGTGTGCCCAAAATCCTCTCTATGGAAGTTGAATTTAGAAGTGCGCCCAATATCCTCTCTGTGAAAGTTGAATTTAGAAGTGCGCCCAATAGCCTCTCTGTGAAAGTTGAATTCAGAAGTGTGTCCAATAGCTTCTTTGTAAAAGTTGAATTTAGAAGTGTGCCCAATAGCCTCTATGGGAAAGTTGGTTCTAGAAGTGCGCCCAATATCCTCTCTGTGAAAAGTGGAATTCAGAAGTGCGCCAAATCGCCTCTCTATGAAAGTTGAATTTAAGAAGTGCACCCGATTGCTTCTATGTGTAAGTTGAACTTAGAAGTGTGCCCAAAATCCTCTCTGTGATAGTTGAATTTAGAAGTGCGCCCAATAGCCTCTATGTGCAAGTTGAATTCAGAAGTGTGCCCAACATCCTCTCTGTGTTAGTTGAATTTAGAAGTGCGCCCAATAGCCTCTCGGTAAAAGTTGAATTCAGAAGTGTGCCCAACATCCTCTCTGTGTTGGTTGAATTTGGAAATGTGCCTAATAGCTTCTATGTAAAAGTTGAATTTAGAAGTGTGCCCAATAGCTTCTATGTGAAAGTTGGTTCTAGAGGTGTGCCCAATATCCTCTCTGTGAAAAGTTGAAATTAGTAGTGTGCCCAATATCCTCTGTGAAAAGTTGAATTTTGAAGTGCTCCCAATAGCCTCTCTCTGAAAGTTAAATTTAAGAAGTGCACCCAATAGCTTCTATGTGAAAGTTGAATTTAGAAGTGTGCCCAATAGCCTCTCTGTAAAAGTTGAATTTAGAAGTGCGCCCGGATCCATCAGGGGGCACAGAGATGCACTGACGCATCTCCACTCGTCTCCTCCGAAGGGTGCCGTCATTGGGACTTAAGCCCCCCCAGATCTCCCCGGAGTGAAGTGCCGATCCCCACCGCAGCCTTCTAGCAATCTGGGGCACCTGAATACCCCAACTCCGGTCTCCTGACGTGGAGCCTTTGCCGCGGAGTGAGCTCTTGAAGACTGGAGGGAGAGCCCTGCCTCCTCCAGAGCCGCGGCTCCGCACGAACACAACGGAGAGCCGCGGCTCAGGTGAGGCCTGCAACTCCATCGGACAGCGTGGGGAGAGCGCCCCCCCCAACTGGACCGCAGAGGCCTCCCGAGCCCCACAGAGCCCAGGCAGGGTTACACGGCGCCTTGGGCTGTTTCCCTCCGTTGGGGCTGCATTCCGGAGCGGCACAAGGGCTCAGTGGCTTGCGCTGCTCCCACAGGCTTCCGCTTGTGGCGGATCCGGCGCAGGAGAGTACATCAGAGAGCTGGTTAGCTTCCGCAACACTTTCAGCCCCTGCCTCACCCAAGGGGCCAGCCCTCATCGGGGGCCATCAAGAGCAGAAGCCCCTGCCGGCGATTTGGAAGAGCAGACGTCCCCCCTAGGGGTGCCCACAGCAGTCCCCCCTCCCCCCCACCGCGGGCCCACCCTGGATCTAGCGGTTGATCGAGAGACGTGCCAAGGGAGCACGGGACCCCCCACGAGGTGAGAGGCTGCCCTAGAGTTCTAAACAACATTAGGGCTGAAGAGGGCCTGTCCCTGGATAATTGCTTTACGGTCACCGCCTGACCCCACATCACTGTATACTCCCCCCCAGGGCCTGCCCGAGCAGAGGTGACTGAACCCAACGCTGGGACAGGGGGGAACAGGCCCCCCCTGGCTTTGAACTGAAGAAACGGCCCGAAAACCCCCCCACCCTAACAGTGAGCAAAGGGCCTGGGCCGCAGGTAGGCAGGACCTCTTTTAAGTTGTATTGCGGCCCAGCGGCGGTGCCCATTGGGCTTGGGGCTTTTAGGGGTGGACCCCGTTGAGTGGTGATGGTCCGGGGGGAGGCCTATGAACTGGAAAGAATCCCTGCAGAGATTCTGACGCTTGCCCCTGGCTCCCCGACTCTCCCTGAGATGGCGGCCTCGAAGCATCAAGAACTAACACACACTAGCACGGTCACCAAGGGCATGGCTGCCCTCCTGGAGGAGATCAGAGGCTTCAGGGCGGACATAGCGCTACGACTGGACACCTTGGACAAAAAAGTGGACAACATAGATGACAGGGTTCAAGCGCTGGAAAACAATACGCCCTCGAATGATATCTTTGAGACGCAATTCGACATGCGCTTGGAGGAACTCGAGAGGAGGGAAGAGAAATGTTCCCTAAAACTTGACAGGGAACGTCGCTGTAACCTGTGCTTTTTAGGCTTCCCGGGGCGTGAGGGTGAAACGCAAGCAGACATTATAAAAGCTGTTAACGCGGTGGTGGGATCACTCTTTGAAGAGGCCAACACGAACGAACCAACTATTGATAGAGCCCATAGAGCAGGTGCAGCCAACAGAGGCCCGAGGTCCATTCTTGTACGAGTCCACTACTTTGCAGAGAAAAGTAAGATTCTTGAACTAGCCCGCAAGAAAGGCCCAGTGGACTGGGAGGGGGCCCGATATTCGCAGGGTGTCGGGGAGCTCCTGGATGATCCGAACATGGAAATGGGCGAGCAGGAACGTGAGAGAACCCCAGCTGGCCCCAGGGGGACGAGGGCTCCGCAGGAAAGACGTAAAGTCAGAGGTCACAGGAAATTCAGAAGAGTAGCTCTGGCATCAGCCCAACACTTGAAGAGCCCCTGGGAGCTCGATGATAAAGCTTGTACTCGAATCTGTGAGTGGGGGTGCGATGCAATTGTTCATGGACTGGTAGAGAAAAGGGGTTGGGGGGGCTCGAGTTGTTGATTTTGAAGAGTTAAAGAGCCCGGAGGGGGGAGACAATGGTGGCCTGGATTGGCGACAAGATGAAGCTGCTAATCAACCAGGTGTTCAGGAGAGAGGGGGGGATGAAAAGTTGGGGTTTGTTCATTGGGGAATTAGTTGGGTCACGCCAGGTTTTCAGGTCTATTTTGCACCTATAGAATTGTTTCTGGGCATCAGCAGGGTGCGGAAGTACTGCGGGAGCAATGACATTTCGCGCTTCACGGAGGGAGCCATGAGCTTTTACCATCGCTTTGATGGATGATCTGCTCCAATTTTTGACAGTGGGGTCGTTAAATGTACGTGGGCTTAACTCACCTACAAAAAGGTTGTTGGTGGTGAGAGAATTTTCGAGGCTCCGGCTTCATTTCCTATTTGTACAAGAAACTCACTGGGTTCGGGGCAAGGAACCAAAGCTAAGAGCTAAAAACATTGATCAGGTGTATGTGGCGTCCTTCCAGGCTAAAAAACGTGGAGTGGCCCTACTGGTCTCTCCCGGGGCCCACTTCGTGGTCAAGGCTCAGAAGTCGGACCCAGAAGGACGATATATTATGGTCAAGGGGGAGGTGAGGGGCCGGCGGTTCACCCTGGTTTGTATATATGCTCCGAACGAAGCACAGGATAGCTTCTGGGAGGGGATGAAAGAGAAAATCATGGCTTTCTCCGAGGGCACCCTATTGGTGGGTGGGGATTTTAACATGGTTCTTTGCCCCGAGAGGGATAGGAAGTCAGTCAACCCGTGTCCAAACTTGCGACTTCATAAAAAACTGGCAGAAGCTTTCCAAGAAGTTAATGGGGAACTGGGCTTGAGTGATAGGCACCCCATTAAGCAGGGCCGAGACCCCAACTTTACCTTTTACTCGAAGCCACATGCTACATTCTCCCGTTTCGATTACATTCTGGTTGACTCCACGCTTCGGGGTGAGGTCACGGACTCGGGAGTGGAGATTGTCCCTTGGTCGGACCACGACTTGGTTAGAATAAAAATGGGTATTCCTCCTGCCCCTGCATCCCGGTCCCAGTGGAGGTGCAACAACCTCCTTCTGCACGACAAGGAAGTACGCCAATCCCTTTTAGAAGCCATAAAAGATTACTTCTCTGTCAACGACAATGGGGAGGTTGGCGTCATGGGAGTTTGGGAGGCATTCAAGGCAACCATTAGGGGCATCCTTATCGAGATAGGTTCTAGAAAAAAGAGGGAGAGGGGCCACTAGGAGAAACTACTGAGGGAAAAGATAGATACTATCCAACCGGGGGGAAACTGAAAACACAGATGTTTCCCGGACAATGGGAGGATCTACAAAGATTGCGCTATAAGTTGGCAGACCTCCAGGTGGGACAAATGGAAAGGAAGCTGTCTTTCCTGAAACAGAAATACATGGAAAAAGGGGAAAAAGTGGATAAGATATTGGCTTGGAGGCTTTGCGAGCTTAGAAATAGTAGGAGGGTGAATTCCATTCGCACCCCGGAAGGGGAATCGACCGTGAGAGACAGTAAGATAGCTGAGCGATTCAGACAATATTATGAATGGCTGTATTGCTCGGAGTACGCAGCAGACGGGACCGAAATAGACAGCTTCCTGGACTCCCTCCCGATTCCGGGCCTCTCTCCCGACAAGGCAGAAACACTAGAACTTCCCGTAACCCCACAAGAGATAATAGACACCATATCCTCTTTGAAGAGCGGAACAGCCCCGGGGGATGATGGGTATACTGTTAAATTTTACAAGACCTATCGGTCTACGTTGGCCCCGTTTATGGCCAAGATGTTTAACTCAGCACTGGAACTGGGCTCCCTCCCACCCACGATGATGTCCGCTCTGATAGTAGTACTCCCCAAAGAGGGGAAGGACCCCTCTCAGTGCCAATCATACCGCCCTATATCTCTCCTCAACGCCGATGTAAAGATTTTGGCCAAACTTTTAGTAAATAGACTGGCAAAACTCCTCCCTTCCCTAGTACATGGAGATCAAGTGGGCTTTATTCTGGGACACCAGGGATCAGACAACATACGAAAGACCCTGGATCTCATGCATGAGGCTTCAAGGCAGGGGGTGGAGGGCTATCTCCTTTCATTAGATTCGGAAAGGCCTTTGATCGTGTCGAGTGGCCTTATATGGGTAAAGTCCTCCGAAAAATGGGTCTGGGGGACAGCTTCTGTGGTTGGGTCTCAGCACTTTACAATGGTCCCTCAGAAAGAGTTTTGGTTAATGGCGGCACCTCGGACCCTCTGGCCCTATCTAGGGGCTCCCGCCAGGGCTATCCACTGTCACCCCTACTATACGATTTGGCAATGGAGCCCCTGGCTGTAGCGATTAGAGCTGACCAGGTAATCACAGGGATTAAATGTGACAACTGTGACTTTAAACTCTCCCTGTTCGCCGACGATATCCTGTGCTACCTGACCAACCTTCAGGACTCTCTACCCCGATTAATCGGACTAATAGACTACTATGGCACCTTTTCGGGGCTGAAGGTGAACACGTCCAAGTCTAGCATTATGCCCATGGGGCCCGGGGACCACGATATCGGGGGTAACTCCGAAATACTGGGAGTAAGAATAGAGCGGGTATCCACCAGGTATTTGGGCACCACCATTCCCTGGGATCTGTCACAACTCTATCAAGGTAACTTCCGGGTGATCTTGGCCAAGATAAGTAGCGATCTCAAACGATGGGCACCCCTTACACTCTCTTGGTTTGGGCGTATGGTCACGGTCAAAATGAATATCCTGCCCCGCCTACTTTACCTCTTTGTGGCCCTCCCGTGGTGATCCATGATGCCTTCTTTGAGGTACTGCAGGACCGAGTCCTTCAGTTCATTTGGGATGGTAAAAGAACAAGAGTCACATTTTCTAACTTGACTCTTCCTAAGTGTCATGGTGGATTTGGTCTCCCTGAATTTAGGCTATACTACAAAGCAGCCCAGCTCTGGGTGATGTTAGAGCACACAAGGGACGACCTGTGGACATACTGGACTTTCATTGAGGATGTCCACACCCACCCGAAAAAAGTCAGGGATCTATTATGGGCCCCCCTAAGGCCCTCCCCCCCATCTCAGAACACACCCCACCTTAGCGGCCCTCTGGGCAGTCTGGAAGGCAAACAAGGACAATAAGCTGCTGTCATCTTGGCCGTCCCCTTTAACTTCGCTGTGGGGCCCCCCCATCAATCTAGGCACCAGGGCTTTTGAGATACACAATCATGGTGAGACATGGGCCTGGAGGGGGTCGCTCAACTCTCTCCTGAGGAGGGCTTCAGAGAATACGACCAACTGACTGAGGCACTGGGTGACAACCCGCCCTCAGTCTTTGAATATTTGCGCTTGAAGGGAATCCTGACCCATCCTCGGTGGGCCGATAACTTCAAACGCCCCCTCACCCCTTTCGAAATTGTCCTAGCCAAAAGCGCCTCCCGGAAAGGCTCTATATCTAGGTTTTACAGCACTTTGATAATGGATAATCTGGAGGGTAGACATCCCTTCAAACGAATATGGGAAGAAAGGCTGAGCATGACGCTAGACGACCACACATGGAGGGCAATCTTTAAATCTATATTCACGGGTTCACTGTATACCGCTGCCATGGAACATAGCTTTAAGATACTACACTCATGGCATCGCCCTCCAGCCACCCTGTCCAAAATGTTTAAAGAGGTGTCCCCTTTTTGCCCCAGGATATGTCTACAACTGGGCACTTGGTTTCACATGTAGTGGGGATGCCCGGTTATTTAGGTGTACTGGTCAGAACTCCTCAGCTGGATTAAGGACATAGAGGGGTACTCACTGACACTACTTCCACTGGAAATCCTCCTGGGTACTCCTATGCCGGAGACAGAACATTGGGACCATGTTGCGGGCGGGGTGGCTAGCACTAGCCCAAAAATGGAAAAGTGTTTAAGCTCCATCCAAGGAGGAATGGCTTTGTAAACTTAGGTCGATCTTCACTTATGAAAAACTCACTGCAATAACAAATGATACCATGTCGGAATTTGTACAGGAATGGACCGCAGTGCTCCTTAACGATGACTGCATCTCTATGTGTTTGTAAAGTACGACCCATAACGCCTCCACTTCACACATCTCACCACCAACCCCAGGGACCTAGTTGGGCCCCCTACTTGCTGTGAACCGATCTGACCCCACTATGTCAAATTGTACGAATTGTACGACTAATAACACAATGATATTCGAATGTTCTCTCTGCAGCTTCTATAACCTGCATAGCCTCAAGACTTGGTATGTTGAAAAGTTGGGGGAGGTGGGTGGGGAGGGGGCGGGATGGGAGTAAAAGGCAAAAATACTGACATTTATGTTTCTTAAATGTATTGCTGGCAGGGATTGCTCGCGCACCCTCCCTTATATGTATGATGTCAATAAAAACAAAGTTAAAAAAAGAAGTGCGCCCAATAGCTTCTATGTGAAAGTTGAATTTAGAAGTGTGCCCAATAGCCTCTCTGTAAAAGTTGAACTTAGAAGTGTGCCCAAAATCCTCTCTGTGAAAGTTGAATTTAGAAGTCGCCCAATAGCCTCTCTGTGAAAAGTTGAATTAAGAAGTGTGCCCAATAGCTTCTATGTGAAAGTTGGTTCTAGAAGTGTGCCCAATATCCCCTCTGTGAAAAGTTGAAATTAGAAGTGTGACCAATATCCTCTGTGAAAAGTTGAATTTTGAAGTGCGCCCAATAGCCTCTTTGTGAAAGTTGAATTTTGAAGTGTGCCCAATAGCCTCTATGTTGAAGTTGAATTTAAGAAGTGCGCCCAATGGCTTCTATGTGAAAGTTGAATTTAGAATTGTGCCCAATAGCCTCTCTGCAAAAGTTGAACTTAGAATTGTGCCCCACATCCTCTCTGTGAAAGCTGAATTTTGAAATGTGCCCAATAGCCTCTCTTTGAAAGTTGAACTCAGAAGTGTGCCCAATAGCTTCTAGGTGACAGTTGAATTTAGAAGTGTGCCCAATAGCTTCTCTGTGAAAGTTGAATTTAGAAGTGTGCCCAATATCCTCTCTGCGAAAAGTTGAACTTAGAAGTGTGCCCAACATCCTCTCTGTGAAAGTTGAATTCAAGAAGTGTACCCAATAGTTTCTATGTGAAAGTTGAATTTAGAAGTGCGCCCAATAGCCTCTCTGTGAAAGTTGAATTTAAGAAGTGCACCCACTAGCTTCTAAGTGAAAGTTGAATTTAGAAGTGTGCCCATTAGCCTCTCTGTAAAAGTTGAATTTAGAAGTGTGCCCAATATCCTCTCTGTGAAAATTTGAATTTAAGAAGTGGGCCCAATAGCTTCTATGTGAAAGTTGAATTTAGAAGTGCGCCCAATGGCTTCTATGTGAAAGTTGAATTTAGAAGTGCGCCCAATATTCTCTCTGTGAAAGTTGAATTTAGAAGTGTGCCCAATATCCTCTCTGTGAAAAGTTGAATTTAAGAAGTGGGCCCAATAGCTTCTATGTAAAAGTTGAATTTAGAAGTGTGCCCAATAGCTTCTATGGGAAAGTTGGTTCTAGAAGTGTGCCCAATATCCTCTCTGTGAAAAGTTGAAATTAGAAGTGTGCCCAATATCCTCTGTGAAAAGTTGAATTTTGAAGTGCGCCTAATAGCCTCTCTGTGAAAGTTGAATTTTGAAGTGTGCCCAATATCCTCTGTGAAAAGTTGAATTTAGAAGTGTGCCCAATAGCCTCTATGTTGAAGTTTAATTTAAGAAGTGCGCCCAATGGCTTCTATGTGAAAGTTGAATTTAGAAGTGTGCCCAATAGCCTCTCTGTAAAAGTTGAACTTAGAAGTGTGCCCAAAATCCTCTCTGTGAAAGTTGAATTTAGAAGTCGCCCAATAGCCTCTCTGTGAAAAGTTGAATTAAGAAGTGTGCCCAATAGCTTCTATGTGAAAGTTGGTTCTAGAAGTGTGCCCAATATCCCCTCTGTGAAAAGTTGAAATTAGAAGTGTGACCAATATCCTCTGTGAAAAGTTGAATTTTGAAGTGCGCCCAATAGCCTCTTTGTGAAAGTTGAATTTTGAAGTGTGCCCAATATCCTCTGTGAAAAGTTGAATTTAGAAGTGTGCCCAATAGCCTCTATGTTGAAGTTGAATTTAAGAAGTGCGCCCAATGGCTTCTATGTGAAAGTTGAATTTAGAATTGTGCCCAATAGCCTCTCTGCAAAAGTTGAACTTAGAATTGTGCCCCACATCCTCTCTGTGAAAGCTGAATTTTGAAATGTGCCCAATAGCCTCTCTTTGAAAGTTGAACTCAGAAGTGTGCCCAATAGCTTCTAGGTGACAGTTGAATTTAGAAGTGTGCCCTATAGCTTCTCTGTGAAAGTTGAATTTAGAAGTGTGCCCAATATCCTCTCTGCGAAAAGTTGAACTTAGAAGTGTGCCCAACATCCTCTCTGTGAAAGTTGAATTCAAGAAGTGTACCCAATAGTTTCTATGTGAAAGTTGAATTTAGAAGTGCGCCCAATAGCCTCTCTGTGAAAGTTGAATTTAAGAAGTGCGCCCACTAGCTTCTAAGTGAAAGTTGAATTTAGAAGTGTGCCCATTAGCCTCTCTGTAAAAGTTGAATTTAGAAGTGTGCCCAATATCCTCTCTGTGAAAAGTTGAATTTAAGAAGTGGGCCCAATAGCTTCTATGTAAAAGTTGAAATTAGAAGTGCGCCCAATGGCTTCTATGTGAAAGTTGAATTTAGAAGTGCGCCCAATATTCTCTCTGTGAAAGTTGAATTTAGAAGTGTGCCCAATATCCTCTCTGTGAAAAGTTGAATTTAAGAAGTGGGCCCAATAGCTTCTATGTGAAAGTTGAATTTAGAAGTGCGCCCAATGGCTTCTATGTGAAAGTTGAATTTAGAAGTGCGCCCAATATTCTCTCTGTGAAAGTTGAATTTAGAAGTGTGCCCAATATCCTCTCTGTGAAAAGTTGAATTTAAGAAGTGTGCCCAATAGCTTCTATGTGAAAGTTGGTTCTAGAAGTGTGCCCAATATCCTCTCTGTGAAAAGTTGAAATTAGAAGTGTGCCCAATATCCTCTGTGAAAAGTTGAATTTTGAAGTGCGCCTAATAGCCTCTCTGTGAAAGTTGAATTTTGAAGTGTGCCCAATATCCTCTGTGAAAAGTTGAATTTAAAAGTGTGCCCAATAGCCTCTCTGTAAAAGTTGAACTTAGAAGTGTGCCCAACACCCTCTCTGTGAAAGCTGAATTTAGAAGTGTGCCCAATAGCTTCTATGTTAAAGTTGAATTTAGAAGTGCGCCCAATAGCTTTCATGTGAAGGTTGAATTTAGAAGTGCGCCCAATATCCTCTCTGCGAAAAGTTGAATTAAGAAGTGCGCCCAATATCCTCTCTGTGAAAGTTGAATTTAGAAGTGTGCCCAATATCCTCTCTGCTAAAAGTTGAACTTAGAAGTGTACCCAACATCCTCTCTGTGAAAGTTGAATTCAAGAAGGGTACCCAATAGTTTCTATGTGAAAGTTGAATTTAGAAGTGGGCCCAATAGCCTCTCTGTGAAAGTTGAATTTAGAAGTGTGCCCAATAGCTTCTATGTGAAAGTTGGTTCTAGAAGTGTGCCCAATATCCTCTCTGTGAAAAGTTGAAATTAGAAGTGTGCCCAATATCCTCTGTGAAAAGTTGAATTTTGAAGTGAGCCCAATAGCCTCTCTGTGAAAGTTGAATTTTGAAGTGTGCCCAATATCCTCTGTGAAAAGTTGAATTTAAAAGTGTGCCCAATAGCCTCTCTGTAAAAGTTGAACTTAGAAGTGTGCCCAACTCCCTCTCTGTGAAAGCTGAATTTAGAAGTGTGCCCAATAGCTTCTATGTTAAAGTTGAATTTAGAAGTGCGCCCAATAGCTTTCATGTGAAGGTTGAATTTAGAAGTGCGCCCAATATCATCTCTGTGAAAGTTGAATTTAGAAGTGTGCCCAATATCCTGTCTGCGAAAAGTTGAATTAAGAAGTGCGCGCAATATCCTCTCTGTGAAAGTTGAATTTAGAAGTGTGCCCAATATCCTCTCTGCGAAAAGTTGAATTAAGAAGTGCGCCCAATATCCTCTATGTGAAAGTTGAATTTAGAAGTGTGCCCAATATCCTCTCTGCGAAAAGTTGAACTTAGAAGTGTACCCAACATCCTCTCTGTGAAAGTTGAATTCAAGAAGGGTACCCAATAGTTTCTATGTGAAAGTTGAATTTAGAAGTGGGCCCAATAGCCTCTCTGTAAAAGTTGAATTTAGAAATGTGCCCAATAGCTTCTCTGTGAAAATTGAACTCAGAAGTGTGCCCAATTGCTTCTAGGTGAAAGTTGAATTTAGAAGTGTGCCCAATAGCTTCTATGTGAAAGTTGGTTCTAGAAGTGTGCCCAATATCCTCTCTGTGAAAAGTTGAAATTAGAAGTGTGCCCAATATCCTCTGTGAAAAGTTGAATTTTGAAGTGCGCCTAATAGCCTCTCTGTAAAAGTTGAACTTAGAAGTGTGCCCAACACCCTCTCTGTGAAAGCTGAATTTAGAAGTGTGCCCAATAGCTTCTATGTTAAAGTTGAATTTAGAAGTGCACCCAATAGCTTTCATGTGAAGGTTGAATTTAGAAGTACGCCCAATATCGTCTCTGCGAAAAGTTGAATTAAGAAGTGCGCCCAATATCTTCTCTGTGAAAGTTGAATTTAGAAGTGTTCCCAATATCCTCTCTGCTAAACGTTGAACTTAGAAGTGTACCCAACATGCTCTCTGTGAAAGTTGAATTCAAGAAGGGTACCCAATAGTTTCTATGTGAAAGTTGAATTTAGAAGTGGGCCCAATAGCCTCTCTGTGAAAGTTGAATTTAGAAGCGTGCCCAATAGCTTCTATGTGAAAGTTGGTTCTAGAAGTGTGCCCAATATCCTCTCTGTGAAAAGTTGAAATTAGAAGTGTGCCCAATATCCTCTGTGAAAAGTTGAATTTTGAAGTGCGCCCAATAGCCTCTCTGTGAAAGTTGAATTTTGTAGTGTGCCCAATATCCTCTGTGAAAAGTTGAATTTAAAAGTGTGCCCAATAGCCTCTCTGTAAAAGTTGAACTTAGAAGTGTGCCCAACTCCCTCTCTGTGAAAGCTGAATTTAGAAGTGTGCCCAATAGCTTCTATGTTAAAGTTGAATTTAGAAGTGCGCCCAATAGCTTTCATGTGAAGGTTGAATTTAGAAGTGCGCCCAATATCCTCTCTGTGAAAGTTGAATTTAGAAGTGTGCCCAATATCCTCTCTGCGAAAAGTTGAATTAAGAAGTGTGCCCAATATCCTCTCTGTGAAAGTTGAATTTAGAAGTGTGCCCAATATCCTCTCTGCGAAAAGTTGAATTAAGAAGTGCGCCCAATATCCTCTCTGTGAAAGTTGAATTTAGAAGTGTGCCCAATATCCTCTCTGCGAAAAGTTGAACTTAGAAGTTTACCCAACATCCTCTCTGTGAAAGTTGAATTCAAGAAGGGTACCCAATATCCTCTCTGCGAAAAGTTGAACTTAGAAGTGTACCCAACATCCTCTCTGTGAAAGTTGAATTCAAGAAGGGTACCCAATAGTTTCTATGTGAAAGTTGAATTTAGAAGTGGGCCCAATAGCCTCTCTGTAAAAGTTGAATTTAGAAATGTGCCCAATAGCTTCTCTGTGAAAATTGAACTCAGAAGTGTGCCCAATTGCTTCTAGGTGAAAGTTGAATTTAGAAGTGCACCCAATAGCTTCTATGTAAAAGTTGAATTTAGAAGTGCGCCCAATATCCTCTCTGTGAAAGTTGAGTTTAAGAAGCGTGCCCAATAGCTTCTATGTGAAAGTTGAATTTAGAAGTGTGCCCAATAGCTTCTATGTGAAAGTTGGTTCTAGAAGTGTGCCCAATATCCTCTCTGTGAAAAGTTTAAATTAGAAGTGTGCCCAATATCCTCTGTGAATAGTTGAATTTTGAAGTGCGCCCAAAAGCCTCTCTGTGAAAGTTGAATTTTGAAGTGTGCCCAATATCCTCTGTGAAAAGTTGAATTTAGAAGTGCGCCCAATAGCTTCTATGTGAAAGTTGAATTTAGAAGTGCGCCCAATATCCTCTCTGTGAAAGTTGAATTTAGAAGTGTGCCCAATAGCTTCTATGTGAAAGTTGAATTTAGAAGTGTGCCCAATAGCTTCTATGTGAAAGTTGAATTTAGAAGTGTGCCCAAATAGTCTCTCTGTGCAAGATTTGAATCTAAGGTGCGCCTAAATATCCCCACTGTGCAAAGTTGAATTGAGAAGTGTGCCTCATAGTGTTCCCTAGTCAAACTGACTTGTGCCCCAATAGTCTCCCTGTTCAATGTTGAAATTAGAAATGTGCCTAAAAGCATGCCCTGATTGAAATTAGAAGGGCGCCCAATAGTCCACCCTGGTTGAATTTGGAACAGTGCCCAATTTCCACTCTGTGTAAAGTTGAAATTAAAAATGTACCTAATAGCCGCACTGTGAAAACCTAAAGTTAGAAGCGTGCCTAAATATCCCTTCTGTGCAAAGTTTAATTTAGAAGTAGGCCTAATAGCATCTCTGTGTACAGTTGAATTTAGAAGTGTACCTAATAGCCTAATATCATCTCTGTGTACAGTTGAATTTAGAAGTGTACCTAATAGTCTAATATCATCTATGTAAAGTTGAATCTAGAAGTGTGCCGAAAAGCAATACATGTGGTGTTGCTACATTCAATTTCTCCTTAATAGCTTACCTGTATTCCAGCTTACTAGAAGAAACCCTACCCAACAGCGAAACTGTGCTGTAGTTGCAACTAAATAGGCCACCTAATGAACATATCCTAAGGTCTAGCTACACTTCAAAACGGCCTAATATCTGCAGCCTAGTACAACTAATACACTAAAACCTACAGTAAGTGAATAATAACACCCTGCTTAGTGGAACCCTGAAACCAAGACTAATCTCACCCAGTGATATAGCCGAATTTATAAAGTCCAATAAATTGTAAGTTGCTCCTGAAACTACACCTAATAGCTTGTACTAACCATGAGTGCACCCACTCCACTAGGGTTTGCCGGAAATGACCACCATGGACCGCCCCCACTCTCCGGTCTGCCTCACCTCAGATCTCCCCTTCCCAAATCATCCCACCCTCCTCCACATCCTCTACCCTTCCCCTTTCCAAACACCAAGCCAGAGGGGCACGATGGTGAGCCAACCACCCTAAAACCACTGCTCCCCCGATCCCCACCACCGACCAGCCTACGTTGATCATGCCCGCTCCCCTCACTATCATACTGGGCACACCCCGCCCTGCAATCATCCACCCCCACCTATCCCACAAACCCCCACCATCTTCCCCCAGACCACACCCTTTCCCCTCCCTACAAACTGCACACCTAGCCATAGCAAGAACAGAAGCCTCATCCCTCTCCACCTCTAACCCCCCCTACCCTCTCTCACACACCAATCACAACAAAGACACTAAAGAGGAAACCTACCCGGTCCCTCTTAATCTCTCAGCACTCTTTGCCTCCCCTGTCTCGACCCACCACCTCTTTCCCCCAATCACCACCTTCTCCCCTCCCTTCACCCTTCCTGAAACCCCTCTCCCTAGATTTCTCACCAACTGCAACTGAAACTCTTAACTGCCCACACCCCACCTTCAAATCCCCCGGGCCAAACCCAATCATCCTAACACACATCCACACACTCCCACCTGAAACCGGCCAACTTTTCTGCTCGCCCACTTTTCCCATCGATCATCAACCCCCTACCCCTCTTCCTCTCCAGTTTCCACTCTCTCTCCCCCACCCCCTTCCGCTCCAGCTCCGACACCAACCTCACCTACCAAAGTGAACTGCATCCTATTTAACGCCCGATTTGTAGCAAAAAACAGACACTGCATCTTTGACCTCCTCGCCTCTGACAAACCAGACCTGGTTTTCATCACCGAAACTTGGTTCTCTGACGACTTCGCCCCAATTGCCAATGAAGCCTTCCCCCCTGACCACTCACTCATCCCACTGAACCGTCCCTCTAGAGGTGGGGGGATAGCATTCGTCTTCAAGTCTCACTTCGACGCCTCAATCATTGACAACCAACCTTCCATTCCATCCTGCGAATCACTCCTCATTAAACTATCCCTCTCCCCGTCGTTCTCACACAGCTTCTTAATAATCTACAGACCCCCTGGCTATGATAGACAATTCTCAAACAACCTCTCTGACTCTATTGCCACCCTTCAACTAAACCATCCCAACCTCACCCTCCTTGGAGACTTCAACATATGGCTCGACATCCCCACCAACCCTATGACACACTCTGGTTGACGGTCTAGATGCAATAAACCTCCAAACCCACATAAACGTCCCGACTCACTATAAAGGACACACTCTTGATGCCATCTTTCGCTCACACAACCGGACACATCTAAACGCCCCCACCCCTATCATCTAGTCCGATCACTTCATTGTTTCTTTTGCCATTCGCTCACCCGACCCCCTTCCCGTACTCGAATCTGAACCTCCGAAACTACGCAAATGCTGGAAAAAAATAATAATCGCTCCTGACCTAGCTGACACACTCCTCCGTTCTCCAGCACCTACCTGCCAACTCAATAAACAATTAACCCCTGACGCCTTTGACTCATGGCTCAACACCTCACTAATGCGGCCCACACCCTCGTGCAAACCATCAGCCCGCCGTGGCCTGTTCCCTAGATGGTTCACACCTGAGTTGAAGACCACTAAACAACTATATAAATACCTAGAATGCAAATGGCAGAAAGACAAAACCCAGGAGAGCAGAGCCACCTTCGCCCGACATCTTCATCAGTACAAGGCCAAAATACGGAAAGCAAAAAAAGCCCACTACAACTCCAGAATCCTAAACTGCAAAAACCGCAACAAAGAACTTCATAAAATCATCCCCGAATTCACCAAACCGGCATGCACTACGACCATCCCAACCCCCTCACAATCGCTGTGCGACTCTCTCTCTCTCCACTTTTACGCCACAGCTCTCGAAAGAACAAATGCTCTAACCACCAAACTGGCTCTCTTACATCCACCAGGCAACCCTCCCCCATACCGGCCAACCCACAGCCTGTGACCACTACGCAATCAACGTTCGAATCCTTTAGTCCAATATCACCAGACCAATTTCTCAAACTTCTATCTGCCTGCAAACCATCCGGCTCTCTGCTAGACCCTTGCCACAACCTTCAAAGAAATGTTCACTTCCACCTGCGCAGGAGAACACGCAAGATCCATCATAAATGACTCCCTTTCCTCGGGTATCTTTCCGGACGCATTCAAAATGTTTCATGTCAAACCTCTAATAAAAAAATCTTCCCTCGACCCTCTTGAGCCCAAAAACTACCGCCCCATCTCAAACACCAGGTTCCTTGCCAAACTCATTGACCGAACTGCCTACTCCCAACTAAATGCCTTTGTCGAAGCCAACAATCTCCTAGACTCCGCAAAATCAGGTTTCAGAGCCCATCACAGAACTGAAACCACCCTAACCTCAATCTGGGATGACCTTAAAATGACGGCAGACTCCATGGGATGCGCCGCATTAATCCTTCTTGACCTATCCGCCGCCTTCGACACAATCAATCACTCAATCCTCCTTGACCCCCTCCACTCCCTAGGAATTCGTGGTACCGCTCTCTAATGGATAGCTTCATTCCTCAAAGATAGGTACCAAATAACGATACCCTCCACCTATTCCTCACAAGCCCAACCAGTTCACACGAGAGTCCCACAAGGAGCATGCTTATCTGCCCTCCTGTTCAATCTCTACTTGATCACCCTCCCACCAATAATTAGTTCACACAACATCCTGTGTTACAACTACGCTGATGACACTCAACTAATTCTAAAACTCCTGAACTCAAAATCCAACTGCCGACCTGACCTCACCTCTTGCCTCCTTGACATAGAGATCTGGATGACCCGAAGCCACCTCTTGTTAAACCCCTCCAAAACTGAAATCATGGTATGTGGCACTCTGAACTTCTTCCACACCCACTACCCTGGCCATCCGCCATGGGCAACTCACCGACCCCCTCTAACTCAGTGAAAAACCTTGGATGCACCCTTGACTCTGACCTAACACTCTTGCGCCAAGTCAACAACGTCTCAAAGTCCTGCCACTACCACCTTAAAACCCTTAGGCGCATCTTTCCATATCTCTCCTTTCCCAACAGACTCTCCACGGTCCAATCAATTGTTATGTCAAGACTAGACTACGCAAACCCCCTCTACCTCGGAGTCATGAAATGCATGATGAATGAACGAAGTGAATGGAATGGATGAAATCGTTAGAATGGATGAAAAGTGTGGAACGGATGAATGCGCTGGGTGGATGAATGCGTTGAGCAAATGAGTGTGTAGATCGGGTGAGTGTGTAGATCGGATGAGTGTATAGAATGGAGGAGTGTATAGAATGGATGAGTATGTTGAGCGGATGAATGTGTAGAGCGGACGAGTGTGTAGAGCGGATGAGTGCGTAAGTACAGAGAAGTGTGTAGAACGCAGGAGTGCGTAGAGCAAATGAATGTGCAGAATGGATGAGTGTAGAACGGATGAGTATGTAGAGCGGATGAGTGCGGAAGTGTGGAAGAATGTGTAGAACGCTGGAGCAGATTAAAGTGCAGACCGGATGAGTGTATGGAGCAGATGAGTGTATAAAGCGGATGGGTTTATAGAGCGGATGAGTGTACAGAGCGGATGACTGTGTATGAGCGAACGACTTTGTAGAGCTGATGAGGGCATATAGCAGATGAATGCGTGGAAAGAACGAGTGCATAGAGCGGATGAGTGCGTGGAGCGGATGAGTGCGTGGAGCGGATGAGTGCAGGGAGTGCATATAGCAGATGAATGCATGGAAAGAACGAGTGCATAGAGCGGATGAGTGCGGGGAGCGGTTGAGTGTGTGGAGCGGATGAGCGCGTGGAGCGGATCAGTGTGTGGAGCGGATGAGTGCGTGGAGCAGATGAGTGCGGGGAGTGAATGGGTGAGCAGAGCGTGATGGGTGAGCAGAGCGGAAAAGTGTGCTGAGTGGAAGAATGCGCCGGATGGAAGAGTGCGGCGAGCGGAAGAGTGCACAGAGCAGAGGAGTGTGTAAGAATGGAGGAGTGTGTAGAGCAGATGATTGCTTAGAACAGACTAGTGGGTAGAGCCGATGAGTGTATGGAGCAAACGAGTGCGTATGAGCGAATGAGTGTGTAAGAAAGGAGGGGTGCGTAAGAGCGAGTAAGTGCGTAGAGTGAGCAAGTGCGTAGAGCGGATGAGTGCGTAGAACGGGTGAGTGCGTAGAGCGGGTGAGTGCGTAGAGCGGGTGAGTGAGTAGAGCAGGTTAATACATAGAGCGTGCAAGGGCATAAAGCGGACGAGTGCCTAGAGCGGACGAGTGCCTAGAGTGGACGAGTGCCTAGTGCGGACGAGTGCCTAGAGCAGACGAGGGCCTAGAGCAGATGAGTGCCTAGAGCGGATGAGTTGCGTAGAGCGGATGAGTTGCGTAGAACGGATGAGTTGTGTAGAGCGAATGAGTGCGTAGAACGGATGAGTGCGTAGAGCAGATGAGTGCCTAGAACGGATGAGTGCAGAGTGCATGTAGAGCGGATGAGTGCCTAGAGCGAAAGAATACGTAGAGCGGATGATTGCGTAGAACGGATGAGTACGTAGAGCCGCTGAATGCATAGAGCGGACGGAACGGATGACGTATGTGGATCGAGTGAATAGAACAGATTTGAATGCATGAAACAGATTGGAGTGCATGGAACAGATTGGAGTGCGTAGAACGGATTGGAGTGCATGGAAAAGATTGGAGTGTGTGATATGGATTGAAGTGTGTGGAGCAGATTGGAATGTGTGGAGCAGATTGGAATGTGTGGAGCAGATTGGAGTATGCAGAGCGGATTGGAGTGTGTGGAGCGGACTGGAGTGCGTGGAGCATTCTGAGTGCGTGGAGCGGACTGGAGTGAGTGGGGCGGACTGGAGTGCGTGGGGCAGACTGGGGTGCGTGGGCATACTGGAGTGCATGGAGAGGACTGGAGTGCGTGGAGCGGACTGGAGTGCATGGAGTGGACTGGAGTGCATGGAGCGGACTGGAGTGCATAGAATTGCGTGACTTATATGGAATGTTTTGGAGTGAATGGAACGTTTGAAAGAGCATGTAACCCATCATATCACATCTCCACGCTTACTCTCTTCTTTACACCACCATTCAACTAGAACACAGAGCTACTATGACACCATTCAGTATAACTGTTCTCATACTAACATCTGCCACATACTCACCATCACTCTAAGTAAACACTGCTGGTTACACACCCCCCAGCCAGGCGTTGTCCTCGGGCCTAACGCAGCCACATTCAGTCTGGATAAATCCTGCCAGAATGAACACATACTCTGATCTCTCAACCACCACTCCTACCGCTAAGAAGCAGCTATTACACGAATGCCACACCAGCTGCACACATATCCGGTGCTCACACGCACCTTTGACTCTCTCTACTGACTTGACTCCGGTTCCCAAGGGCGTTCAACCTACCAGCGCCTTCAGACCATACCAATGGTACATAAGGCGCTATATAAATGCAAAGTAACATAACATAACATAACATAGCATAACATAACATAATAATTGTATTTTTGCTGTGTTGCAATTAACCAACGATCCACGACCTTGCAGAGATAAGCCTACTGTTCAGACCACATTACCAAAATTGGAGAAGGAGGTTTATAATTGACTTGTGTTTCCAATCTGTTCGGATCCCTTCTGGGGTACTAGAGGTGTGGTGCTGATTGATGCTTTAGAAAACGATATTCATCTCTAGACCATTGGTGCCCTGGAAGTTGATTCGTCTTAGGTGGGGTACAGATGGAGCCTTCCCCCCAGGAGCAGGGTACGGTAGAGTGTTCCCTCCGCCAGTAGCAGGGTATTTCTGGAGCCTACCCTCCAGGGGTAATGTACAGATGGAGCCTTCCCTCCAGTGTTAGGGTACTGGTAGAGTGTCCTCTCTAGTTGTCGGGTACAGGTGGAGACTTCACTCCATGGTTAGGGTACGATAGAGCCTTCCGTCCAGGAGCGGGGCTCATTCTGCTGACCAGTATTTTGCCCAAATGCTGCAAGGCTTTTGTGACCAGCAGAAGGTTTGGCTGTCCCCCTTGTGTATCCTGGCAGAGGCGTTCTCAGTTCTGAAAATAACTGCACCTGCTTTTCTCAATTAATCACTGGTCGCTGGGAAGAAGGAGGCGCAGCAGCAGAAAAAAAGGAAATAGAGAAGGGAGACTGATAATGAGAAGCAGGGTTCATTTATTTAGGAGAACATGTTTGTCAGCAAAGCCTGGAGGGAAAGGAAAACACTGCATTAGTTTATTGCTGGCGACCGAAGCCGTACAATCAGCTCTTTTAGGGCCTCGGATGTTCCATATAAATATTACCGCTGCTCCCTGATGTACTGTTGTCGATAGGCGGACAGGCTTAGGGCATTACGCCTGATGAGTGTGCATAGGAGCAAAACACGTGTCCGCGCTCGCCTTTATTTCATTCCATGGCTTCTCGGGTTTATTCCAAAGGTCCAAATGCTGTCATGCTCTTTCTGGAAGGATGAATGCTTCCACCATTTTGGGCCCGGTTGTTGGCGGTGTCTACCTCCTCAGCCATCGTGAATTTAGCCATAAAAGGGCAGTGGAACTGGCCAAATAGCGAGTTGCTGCTGGTTTGATGTTTCCTGAAAATGATCTGCACCGTAAAAGGGAGGGACTCATGATTCATTATTGAACCCAATTTATGTTCCCCGTCAAGAGTTACAAAATAACGTTTATTGGCAATAGCTTAGATAAAAATAAGAAGAGAAAAATAAGCTGCCTTTGGTATTTAAAGAAACTCCCTTTTGGCCATAAACAGCTTGTTTAGAGCATCTAGGAGTGGGCAGTGCAGGGCATTTCACTCATTCAAAGATGCCAGTCGCGGATGGAAATGGGCCAGGGAGCTAGAAGGGGCGCTGAGTTGAGATGGGTGGGGTACTAACTCAAAAGAGAGCAAATGCAGAGTTCAATAGAAACGTACATATTTGCAAAACAACCTTTTGGTAAAACAATACATGTCGCTATTTTTAGAATGATTTATTGTGCTTGTTTTTTCTGTTGTAATGAGTTCACTGTAAACTGAGTTACTTTGCCTTCTCCCATCTGACGGCTTCGTTTTCAGACCGGTTATTGCCTGCCGATCATTAGAACAGAGCCTCTCAAGCGCTATCCTCCTCCCCCAGGGCTTTGTGGCACTTTCCTGCTGGCAAATCTCGTGTTCTCCCCGGAGGCCCCTCTGCTTGTTCCGCCTTTACCCTTGTGTCATGTCCGCCCCCCATGGACCTTCACCAATGTCGCTCAGCGAGTTCCCTTGTGATGCAGAACACTACACAATGTGCTGCCTCCAGGCGCTAGAGTGTTGCCTCCAGGCGCTGGAGTGTTGCCTCCAGGCGCTAGAATGTTGTCTCCAGGCACTGGAGTGGGGCACTTCCTTTGGGTCTTCAGCAGCGCCTCCAGCTAGGGAGAAACTCACGTGATCTAAGCGCCTTCTCGTGTACCCTATTGGACGTGGAGGGGCACACTTCTTCTGAAGCAGGGTTCCTGCCATGAAGAGGAAGTCTGCATCCACTGTCCTACCATATGTGAGGGAATTCACCAGGCTGAGTCCAGGGGTGCTGCACATGGTGCTGCATGAAAACCAATAACTAAGGAGTGGGACCCCTGGTGCCATCAATAGCCAGGGTCCCGAGGCAGGAAACGTTTGCTGAGGGTTAGAATTCTGGGGGTGCTGTCAGAAATACATTGTTTGTGCCAGGGAAATGGCCCGACAATGATGAATGCGGTCAACTGCACTCAGCAAAGACTTGCCAGGGTAAGACCACGCGGATGGCGCGAGCCTTGGCACCAATCATTTGCAGTCCCTTGCCTTGGCCTTCATTCACGAAGAATATCACCAAGACTCCAGCTGCAAACGCTCCACACAGTCCTCAAGCTCCACCGTGTGCAGGACAGAGGGGCCTCACGCTCCACTGCTTGCAGGACACAGTGGCCTCATGCTCCACCGTGTGCAGGACAGAGAGACCTCAAGCTCCACCATGTGCACGACAGAGGGGCCTAACGCTCCACCGTGTGCACGACAGAGAGGACTCAAACTCCACCATGTGCACGACAGAGGGGCCTAACGCTCCACCGTGTGCAGCACTGAGAGGCCTCAAGCTCCACCATGTGCACGACAGAGGGGCCTAACGCTCCACCGTGTGCAGGACAGCGAGGCCTCAAGCTCCACCATGTGCACGACAGAGGGCCCTAACGCTCCACTGTGTGCACGACAGAGAGGCCTCAAGCTCCACCAACAGAGGGGTCTAACGCTCCACCGTGTGTAGGGCAGAGATGCCTCACTCTCCACCACGTGCAGGATACAAATGCCTCAAGCTCTACCGTGTGCAGGGCAGAGTGGCCTCACGCTCCACCGTGTGCAGGACACAAATGCCTCAAGCTCCACCGTGTGCAGGGCAGAGAGGCCTCATGCTCCACCGTGTGCAGGACACAAATTCCTCAAGCTCCACCGTGTGCAGGACACAAATTCCTCAAGCTTCACCGTTGTCAAACTGGAAATTATATCGTGCCTTCTATTGCTATGAATATATGTATAGTGGCCTACGCCAAGCTGCTAACAAGCTACTTGTGAAGAAATTCGTGTTGCAAGGTCCTGACCCTAGAATCAATGTAAACCGCCATTTTAGGTTTTCTCTCCCTGTAAAGTCACCCTGTGAGTTAAAATGGTGGACAATGTCATTCAGAATAGAACACGGCCGTCATGACCCCTGTGTACAGCTAATATGTAACTTGCCTGCAGGCCACTTGTTAGGGTCATGAACTGAGACCTTGTCCTTTGCTGACCTGTGTGTAATGGATTACCTGTGTCAACGAAACTGATCTATGAACATATATTAACTGCAATGTCGTTTGAATAACTGAATGGGAACGCCTGTTTGACTACATTGTATAAACTATGTCCTAAGGATTAATGTTAAACCTAGAGAATACACTGTTGCCATTTTGACTTGTTGATGTGTAAACCAAAGATGTACTAGATACATAGAGACGAACAAATTAGGAGCGAACCTGGCACGAACCCTAGAACAGTAATGTATTTATGGAATAGTTCACCCGCAGTAGGGCTGGACAGCAGGTTGAAAATTGTATAAAAGCCTGACTGTTTCAATGAATATTCCCACTCACTGAGCACTCCGAACCATGCTGGAGTTTGCTGTGTTGTACTGAGGGCCGATAGCTATCTGATTTGTCTTTGACTTTTTGTAACTGTTTAGCATAAAATAAAGACCATTGTATGTTCCTTTGTAACCTGTGTTTGGTGTATTTCCTTTTTGGGCTACCCAGCCTCATATTATTTCTTTGTTTTCACAGTTGGCGTCCTGAATAGGGACCCTCAAGATTGATGCCGGATTGTTGAAGGTTGACGCACGCTATCGGACCGGGATCGGACGGTGTGACATAAGGAGCCCCACTGAACGAGACACGACACCTCAGCAGTGCTGCAAGACCTGATCCTTGGACGAAAAGCATGTGATCCGAGACGGCATCTTGACGAGGGTCCATTTCTTGAGGCGGGCAGATTTGCCGAAATCACCAAACACAAGGTAAAATTCGTTAGGTAAGTTCCTTGAAATCCGATCGGACCTCCTTGGGTTTGGTCACGTGAGTCGTGACCCGATTCTTAATTTAATCCTGACAATTTGAATTTGGCGCATTGTATCTGCAGACACAATTATTGACCAGGTAACACCAAGAATTTGAGATATGCCTGGGATATTGTCTACCTGCTTTAGGGCATTATTCCGCAGCGATAGACAATCTTTGGAATTATGCCGTCCCGCACCACAGGAGGGGTCGCCGGCATGTACTATGTACTGTAAGCATGGCATTGGAAGTATAGTATTTAATGATATTTGGCAAAGACAAACCAGACATGCCTCCGAACTTCAGTGGCCAATCAATGGTAGTTTTGAGATCCCTCGTATTGAATATTTGGAGTCAGTCTTGTTAAAGAAAAAGGCTAGACCTGCAGCATTTGATGTTTTGCATAATTGGAAAAGATAAGCGTTGCTACAGCTTAAGAGTAGGGAAAAACATGCACGCCGTCATAAAACAAATGCTGAAAAAGCGTTGTTATATGACTAGGACAAACAGTCTGAGACGGTTAAAAATATGGATAGGGCTTTCTCACTCGGTATTCAGAAAATGTATCCTTCTAAAGATCTTCATGTTTCTGATGAGTTTATTGACAAATTGCTAAATGAACGAAGGCCTGATGCCTCTGCACCACCTCCGTATGTTCCTCTTCCCGCTGCTGTACCTCTTCCTGCTGTTATTCCTGCTCTTCCTGCTCAACCTGTTGTTCCTATTCCTCCGGTTGTTGTTCCTCCACCTGCTCCTCCGCCTCTTCCCATTGCACCGGTAATAGTACCTCCATTGAATTTGCCTGCACCCCCACTCCCAAGTAGTCCTGTCCCGCTTGGAGTTGATGAGGGTGCGAGGTTGAGGGTTGTTACTCGTAATATTGTTCCTGCAGAAAAGAAACAGGGTTTGTTTGCATGGGCTAAGCACTGTATAGAGAGGGATGATCAATCTAATGTTTTTGCCACACTTTCTAATATGGATAATTTTCCTGAGAAAAATGTTTTCATTGAAGGTTTAGGGATTCATTTGTGTGTAATGTGGGGTGAATTAAATAATGTAGATCTCCCACAAGGGTTAAGAGATTTAAACACTTTAGCATTTTCAAGAGACACTGTGGAGAAAGTAAATGAGCATGTTGAGAGGATATTTGAGTATAGAAAGGTGTTGGAAAGGTTACAGAATGAGGATGACGAAGGGGAAAGTATGTATGTACAGAAACGCTTTCTTCCGTGTCGTAAATCGATATCTGAGGAAACGCGAATTTGTAAGAAAGACGCGATTAGATGGATTTCAGACATATCGATAACTCCAGTTGAGGTATATGACACATACAGTCAATATACGCTAGAAATGCAGAGGAAAGTGATACAGGTAATGGTAGAGTACCTGCAGGATGAGTGTGTAAAAAGGAAGATTAGTTGTCCCACAGAGTTATTGAGCATTTATAAGAGAGCTTTTCACTTGACACTTCTTCAACTGCTTTAGCTCTCGACTTGGCTTTGTTGCTTAGTAAGCGTTCGAGTTGCCTACATCTCTGTTGCCAATGAGAGAGGTTCCTCCGACATTTGTCCCGAAGGTTGAGATTGCGGCTGATCCTGCACATAATATAATTGCTGTGGACATTCCCGCACATTATGTATCACAGTTTGTTCACGTCCCGTTTTCACGGCAGTAAGTGAACACCATTAGACAGTCTATTCCTGACATTAGGAAAAATCTGACAGGGTTCTATAAAGAGATAGAGTCCGTTTTGCAGTCCTCAGTGTTCACCCTAGGCAACATTGATTTATTTCCTGTACTCCTGCCCGTAGATTTGTGGAAACAGGTTAGAACTATAGATGACCTACCTGGGTTGGGAAATACGTGGCTTGACGGAGAAAGGCCGGCTGGAGAGACCGCCTCAGGTGATACTAACTTTGCCTGACAGAATCGTTGCTAAATTAAAAACCATAATTCCCGAAAGGAGAATTATTTGGGACAAGCTTACGGCCTGTGTCAAAGGAAAGTCTGAGGGTGCTACCGAGTTCTTTAATCGGTTCGAACAAGTATTCTCGGATTTCAGTGGACAAGACTTAGGCACAGAGTCTGGGAAAAGATTATTTGTGGACAAATTTGTATGTGGATTGCTGCCTGACATCCAGTCTCAAATGATGTCTTCCGAGAGCGCTTGGCAGGCGAAGTCTCAATCAGAAGTACTGCACATGGCTCAGTACTACGAGAACCGTGTCAATAATGAAAAAGATAGAGTCGAGAAGAGAAAAGGTGATTTAAAGACTAAAGTATTGTTACAACAAATTGTTAGAGGCCCCAGAGGGGGTAGTTCGCAGATTAGAGGTCAGTATGTTCCACAAGGGAATGTGCCCTTGGTTCCTGTGAACATTAAACAGTGTGCCTATTGTTGCCAGGAGGGTAATTGGTGTGCACAATGCCCCGTCCTTCGACAGAGGTCAAATAACACATTTGGAAATATGGGTAGACGATCCAGAGGTCGCCTGGGTGTAGGGGGCCCTGGTAGAGGTCAGTTTTCACAGGATCCCCAGCAACCTTTTTCACAGGACAATCAGACTTCGAATGTGGATGCTAGAAACATATTTGATCATCCTTCTGCTGCATATCTATCTGAGGAGCTTCCTTTCGATGATATTTAGTTTCGTTAGGATTGCCCGAAGCAGGGTTTGGAACCTACACCTATTCCCGTTAATCAGAAAGATCCCTACATTGAAATGGTAGTGGGAAATAGGAAACATCAGTTTTTGATAGAAACTGGAGCTTAGAAGTGTTCCATTGATCATTCCCGGGTTCCAAATATTCCACTGTCAGGGCAAACCAACGTTTCTGTAGGGTTTTCTTTCACACCAGTTGTCTGTCCAGTTTCTTCGCCCGTACCTATCTCTTTGGGTCCCTTAATGGACCACTGTCCATTTTGTTTGACTTCGAATTGTGGAGAGAATTTGTTGGGGTTAAATCTGTTGAAGGAATTAAATGCGGTAATTCATTGTTCTTCTGATGGAGTGCGTTTGACGATTTCACCACAGCAACTTTCTGTCTCTCAATTCTTGACTAGACCTTTGCCGCCTGAATTCAGTAATGTACCAGAGTGTTTGTGGGCAGTTGACAACAATGATGTCAGTGTTTTGCAGATTGAGCCTGTTAAAATAGTTTTGAAACATGGAATTAAGCTGCCGCGCATTCCACAGAATAAGATTTCAGTTGAGGGTGAGCAAGCCTTGAAATGCATTGTTTCCCATTTTGTGCATCGTGGGGTGATTGAGGAAATTGCAGGTAGTTTGTGCAATAGTCTGATTTTACCCATGAACAAGAAAGACGATAATGCAATTCCATTCCGTTTCATAATTGATTTGCGTGCCATTAATAAAGTCACTGCTCCTTAATTTCCAATTGTGCCCGATGTGACGACAATATTAACTATGATTCCAGATACAGCTACTTACTTTAGTGTTGTGGATCTGAAGAATGCTTTCTTTAGTATTCCTATACACATGGATAGTAGATACTTGTTCGCGTTCACGTTAGGGGGACGCTCGTTTACATTTACTCGTGCACCGCAAGGTTACACAGAGTTCTAGCATTTATAGTAGGGCTTTGAAAGAACAGCTTGATACCCTTGAATTGCCCTCTACTTGTACATTGCTTCAGTATGTTGATGATTTGCTTTTGGCTGCTGACTCCGAGAGCTCTTGTAAAGAGGGCACTGTGTTGTTGCTTATTCATCTAGCTAAACATAGTCACAAAGCATTGCTTAAAAAGTTTCAATATTGTTGCCAGGAGGTCGCCTATTTAGGCTATCTCCTGTCGAAGGAGGGAAGAAGATTGACACCTGAAAGGATAAAGTTAATTTCTGGCATGTCTGTCCCAAATACACAGAAGGAAGTTAGAGCCTTGATAGGTATGGCTTCTTACTGTAGGTTATGGATCCCAAACTTCTCACTAGTGATAAAACCGACATTGGCCTTGACAAAGAAGGGCATTTCTTCGCCATTGCCATGGAACACGGAACACCAACAATCATTTGAGTTGCTCAAGACTTCATTATGCTCGACACCAGTTTTGGGCACACCAAATTACGAAAAGGCCTTTGTGTTGTTTGTGCATTAATGTGATGGATGTGCTTTGGCTGTATTAACGCAGGAATGTGGAGGGAAGAATAGGCCATGTGGTTACTTTTCTTCCTCCCTTGATCCTGTAGCATGTGCTTTGCCAAGATGTTTGCGAGCTGTCGCTGCTGCTGCTGCGTCTGTATAGCAGAGTGAGGGAATGGTCCTAGGCCATGATCTATCCCTGATGGTGCCTCACTCTGTAGATGCTCTACTGAACAGAACCCAAACGCAACACCTCACTTCCGCACGGTTGACGAGATATGAATTGATCTTGTTTGCTCCTCACATTCAAATTAAGAGGTGTTGTGTTCTTAATCCGGCTGAACTCCTACCTTTCCCGCAAGGTACTGCTCGCAGTGACGAAGAGTCACAAGATTGTCTGTATGCTACCGAACAAGAAACAAAGGGTAGAATTGATCTAAAGGACACTCCTTTGGATAATGCACAAGGGGAGCTGTTTTGTGATGGCTCCTGCTTCAAACTTCCGGATGGTACATCCACAGCTGCTTATGCAATCACCACATTGAGCACGGTTGTGGAGACCAAGAGAATCACGCATAACTCCGCGCAGGCCGCAGATATTATAGCATTGACCCGAGCTTGTGAACTTTCCAAAGGGCTTACAGTAAATATATATACCGATAGTCAGTATGCCTTTGGAGTGGTTCACAACTTTGGGAGACTTTGGTCAGAGAGAGGGTTTTTAACTTCGCATGGCACCAAGATTCAACATGGCTCCCTGATAGTACAACTGCTCTCAGCGCTTGCACTCCCTACTCAGTTAGAGGTCGTGAAATGTGCAGCACATCGAAAGATTGTAGATGATATTGGAAAAGGGAATGCTTTCTCTGATCAGATAGCTAGACAAACTTCCACTGATCTCTTCACGGAGATGTATGTTTCAAGGGAGGCTGTAGATGCCTATGCAATGGATGAGGGTGTTGGGTCTGTACGGGATATCCAAGCTGATGCCACAATGGAAGAGTCTAGGAGATGGGCTGAAGGCTTGGGGAAACTTAATGATGATGGGTGTTGGGTGGAAACGGTCGAAGGGAAATGGCTGCTACCTGATGCCTATGTCATGATGATGGTTGTCATGGCACACGGCCCTACACATGTTTGTGCCCAGCAGGTTACGACAATGTTAGAGAAAGTTTGTGCAAATGACAAGATTTCGAAAATTGCCCAGCGCTATGTCCAGAACTGCATGATTTGCCTACAACACAATGTGGGAAAGGGACATCAACTCCAAGGGGAAGTTTTGGGTCACCCTCTATCCGATTTGAAGTCATCCACTTTTATTTTATTGAAATGGAACGGTGTAGCAATTTAAAATACGTCCTTGTGGTCATTTGTGACTTTAGTAAATGGGTCGAGGCTTTCCCTGTCAAAGATGCTACAGCCATGACCACTGCGAAAACAATGTTAAAAGAGTACTTCCTGCGGTTCGGTTTGCCGAGAGTTATCTGGTCGGACAATGGTCCACATTTTATCGCTGCTGTAATTCTACAGATATGTGCGGCATTGCAAATTGACAAACAATTCCATTCGGCCAGACATGCTCAGAGCGCCGGACTAGTGAAAAGACACAATGGTATCATCAAGAACAAGCTCGCTAAGACGTGTGCCGGCACCAAACTAAAATGGCTGGACGCCTTAACGATATTGTTATTATCCATGCGTACAACCCCTTAAACTAAGACTGGGCTCTCTCCATTTGAGGTGGTAATGGGGAGACCTGCCAATATCTGGAATCTCCCTAAATGCAAAGCTTTGAAGAATGTCGAAAATGTATTACTTTTAGATTATTGTAGCCAGTTGACTAAAAACCTGTATTTGATTTATCACCAGGTACGAGAAGCTTTACCTGTGCGATACGAGGGCCCGGGCCACAGCATACCGCCTGGGGATTGGGTGCTTGTAAAGGCTTCTGAGCGATCCACTTTCCTTGCACCCCACTGGAAGGGCCCGTTCCAAGTCCTGCTGGTCACCCAGACTGAAGCGTGGGTACCTAGCCGACGTCACTGGATACACGCGTCGCATCTGAAGAAACTTCCTCACCCAGTGCCATACGTTACAGAAGAAACAGAACCCCTCGTTAATGCTGTAACCAACGATCCCAAAGCAGTAAAAAGTGCTGAGAGTGTGTCGGAGAATCTCTCTGAGCCCGTGAGGCTTGGGGAAGCCGCCATTTTGTCTCTGCACTCTCCAAAAGTTTTGCTTCCAGAAATTGTTGCTTCAGGCTGTGCATCTGTATTTGCTCCTCATACGTTGCTTCCAACGGGAAGTGACAACACATTGTTTCCAGATTAATCAGTACCAGGAACAGCAAAACATATGGCACGGTTTTGCTGTGCATCTGATAGACTTACGGCAGGGTTCGGCTGTGCATTCGCAGAAGGAAAAGAGTAATCGAGGGCTTGCTTTTTGCCCAAATTTGAGAAAAGGGGATTCTGTTGGCTAGGGTTGTGGAAGGACTAAGAAGTTGCGCGACCGGGGGTTCGCCAGCAACAAACATTGGGGTTTCCATCCAAAGACTACAATGCCTGCTACCGCCACGGCTCGTATTGGACTTGTAAATGATCGGGTGACCAGCCGGGACAATGGACAGAATCCCTGGGCCCCGAAAACGTATTGCTGTGTTTTTATGATAATATTTGTTTATTGTTTATTTAATAGTCACTGTCTTAGGTCTTTGGTACTTTGAAGAAACTCATCCTTTAGAGTCTTTGCTGCCGACTGAAAATATACCCACTGTTCCTACACCTTTTGTACATTTGCATACTTTGTCTCCTAGAGATTTCCAGCGTAGACAAAAATATCATAATAATACTTTGTATCATGAATGTGTAGCATTCATGATACAGGGAAACTGTATCATGAATGCTACACATGCCATCTTTAATAGGTCCAACTGTTGGGTCTGCTCACATTTACCGCAACATGGGGATAAGGGGCTAGGTTGGTATATTCACCCTTTACCTTTGACAACTGCTTGTTATGCTTCTCTCAGAGCACTGTTCTTTGGCCGTTGGAATGATAGCATTTCGGGGAACTTTGATGGCACTAATTTGAATAGTTTTCAGAAACGTGTTTTGACTCCCCTGGGATGCTCGCTTTTAGCAAATAGGAGTAAGCTCAACATTGCTTCTATTAGGCCTTCTGATAGATTGTCTCATCCTTTCCAGTCTTTAATTTCCTTTAAAATGGCTCCGATAGGCAATAAGGACGCCATGCCTCCTTCCTACACTGTTAACCATAGCCCCAATTCAGTTTCTTTCTGCATACAGAGGAATGGCACTCGGTCAATGGGGGATTTTAAAGGTTGTGCCAATGTTGCAAATTTGACTGGTGAAGACAGACCTTTGTATGTAGGCGAACCTGTCTATTTTGTTTGCGGTAATGTAGCATTTCCATGGTTACCCAGGGATTGGCAGGGAACTTGTTATCTAGGAATCCTATTACCTGGGGTGTTCATAGCAAATACTGTAGAAGTTTCAAAGGCTCGTCCATGGCGGGATGAGAATGGTGACACTCCGGCATAGGTTTTGGGAGATGTAGCAAAATCATTCCTTCCATTCTTTGGGCAGATAGCAAATTCCGAAGACATCAGGAGACTAGCGAGAGTACTGGAGAGAACCATCAACCGGACCACAGATACACTCTATAACAATACATTAGAGCTGAAAGCGATCCGATTAGTAGCACTTCAGAACCGAATGGCATTAGCTGTTGTTCTGGCTGAATGTAGTGGAGTATGTAAATTAGTGGGGTCCGCTTGCTGTGTTTTCGTACCAGATTCCTCCCCAACTATCTTCAAGGCAAAACAGAATCTGCACATCCTTAGTTCAGAAGTGCATGTTCCCGAGGGAAACTGGGATCTTAGCGCTTTTTTCTGGGACTTCTTGTGATCTTGGGGTTGGAAGGTGTTTTCAGTCTTGCTGATCATTTTGGGAGTTCTGTTGTTCCTTTGTTGTTGTATCCAATTGTCAAACTGGATATTAAATTATGCCTCCTATTGTAAACAATTGTATGAATATTGGCCTACGCCAAGTTGCTTAAAACTGTACGCGAATAACTCTCTACGGCAAGGTCTTGAACTTAGAAATTGATGTAGGCCACCATCTTGAATCAAAACGCCATTTTAGGTTCTCTTGCTGTGTAAAAGTCACCCTGTACATCAAAATGGTGGACAATGCCATTCCGAACAGAATCTGGTCGACATGACCTCTGTACAGCTAATGTATAACTTGCCTACAGGCCACTTGTTAGGGTCGTGAACTGAGACCTTGTCCTTCTGTTGACCTGCATGTAAATGGATTACCTGTATCAACGGAACTGATCTATGCACATACTGATGAATAAATTAGAATTGATCTGGAAGAGACCCTAGACCAGTAATACATTAATGGAATGGTTAACCCGCGAAGGGGTTGGACAACAGGCTGGAGAAATGTATAAAAGCCTGAATGTCCCAATGTACAGTCTCTCACTGAATACATTGAACCTAATTGAAGTTCGTTGTGTTGTACTGAGGGCCGATAGCTATCCGATTCGTCATTGACTTTGTCATTGCTTGACCTTAAAATAAAGCACTTTGTATGTTCCTTTGTAACAGGTGTTTGGTGTGTTTCCTTTGGATTTCTCTTTTCACACAATGTCTACCTAGTATATGTTCGATGCTAGGGGGATGTTGCGCTCAGGCGATAGGTACGATAGTACACAAAGTGTTTGCCCCGGATAAAACCTCCAAAGAATATGTACTAAAAGAGATTTTAGTAAACGATCTGATGGCAATAGATATTTCTGACAGCGATTCAGGGTGTATGGACGATGATGCATGGAGTTATTTGCAAGGAGATCAGAAGTAGTTTAGCACTTGGCATAGGCCAAAAGGAGGGTTTGTCAAACTGGAAATTATATTGTGCCTCCTATTGCTATGAATATATGTATATTGGCCTACGCCAAGCTGCTAACAAGCTACTTGTGAAGAAATTCGTGTTGCAAGGTCCTGACCCTAGAATCAATGTAAACTGCCATTTTAGGTTCTCTCTCCCTGTAAAGTCACCCTGTGAGTTAAAATGGTGGACGATGTCATTCAGAATAGAACACGACCGTCATGACCCCTGTGTACAGCTAATATATAACTTGCCTGCAGGCCACTTGTTAGGGTCATGAACTGAGACCTTGTCCTTTGCTGACCTGTGTATAATGGATTACCTGTGTCAACGAAACTGATCTATGAACATATATTAACTGCAATGTCGTTTGAATAACTGAATGGGAACGCCTGTTTAACTACATTGTATAAACTATGTCCTAAGGCTTAATGTTAAACCTAGAGAATACACTGTTGCCATTTTGACTTGTTGATGTGTAAACCAAAGATGAACTAGATACATATAGACGAAAAAAATTAGAAGTGAACCTGGCACGAACCCTAGATCAGTAATGTATTTATGGAATAGTTAACCCGCAGTAGGGCTGGACAGCAGGCTGAAAATTGTATAAAAGCCAGACTGTTCCAATGAATATTCCCACTCACTGAGCACACCGAACCACGCTGGAGTTCCCTGTGTTGTACTGAGGGCCGATAGCTATCTGATTTGTCTTTGACTTTTTGTAACTGTTTAGCATAAAATAAAGACCATTGTATGTTCCTTTGTAACCTGTGTTTGGTGTATTTCCTTTTTGGGCTACCCAGCCTCATATTATTTCTTTGTTTTCACACCGTGTGCAGGACACATTCCTCAAGCTCCACAGTGTGCAGGACAGAAATGCCCCAATCTTCACTGTGTACAGGACAAGGAGGCCTCAAGCTCCAGCGTGTGCAGGACACAAATGCCTCAAGCTCCACCATGTGCAGGGCAGAGAGGCCTCATGCTCCACCGTGTGCAGGACAGAATTTGCCTCAAGCTCCACCATGTGCAGGGCAGAGAGGCCTCATGCTCCACCGTGTGCAGGACTGAGAGGCCCCAAGCTCCAAGGTGTGCTTGACGGAGAGGCCTCATGCTCCACCATGTGCAGGGCACAAATTCCTCAAGCTCCACCGAGTGCAGGACAGAAATGTCCCAAGTTTCACTGTGTACAGGACAAGGAGGCCTCACGCTCCACCGTGTGCAGGACAGAGAGGCCTCGCGCTTCACCGTGTGCAGGACACAAATTCCTCAAGCTCCATCGTGTGCAGGGCAGAGAGGCCTCACGCTCCACCTCTTGCAGGATACAAATGCCTCAAGCTCCCCCGTGTGCAGGGCAGAGTGGCCTCATGCTCCACCGTGTGCAGGACACACATGCCTCAAGCTCCACCGTGTGCAGGGCAGAGAGGCCTCACGCTTCACTGTATGCAGGACACAAATGCCTCAAGCTCCACCGTGTGCAGGGCAGCGAGGCCTCACGCTCCACCTCTTGCAGGATACAAATGCCTCAAGCTCCACCGTGTGCAGGGCAGAGTGGCCTCATGCTCCACCGTGTGCAGGACACACATGCCTCAAGCTCCACCGTGTGCAGGGCAGAGAGGCCTCACTCTTCACTGTATGCAGGACACAAATGCCTCAAGCTCCACCGTGTGCAGGGCAGCGTGGCCTCACACTCCCCCGTGTGCAGGACAAAAATTCCTCAAGCTCCACCGTATGCAGGACACAAATTCCTCAAGCTTCACCGTGTGCAGGAAACAAATTCCTCAAGCTCCACCGTGTGCAGGACAGAAATGCCCCAAGCTTCACTGTGTACAGGACAAGGAGGCCTCAAGCTCCACCGTGTGCAGGACAGAAGAGAATCAAACTCCACTGTGTGCAGGACACAAATGCCCATGCACCACTGTGTGCAGGGCAGAGAGGCCTCATGCTCCACCGTGTGCAGGACACAAATGCCTCAAGCTCCACCATGTGCAGGGCAGAGAGGCCTCATGCTCCACCGTGTATAGGACAGAGAGGCCTCATGCTCCACCATGTGCAGGACACAAATTCCTCAAGCTCCACCGTGTGCAGGACACAAATTCCTCAAACTCCACCGAGTGCAGGACAGAAATGCCCCAAGCTTTACTGTGTACAGGACAAGGAGGCCTCAAGCTCCACCGTGTGTAGGACAGAAGGAACTCAAACTCCACCGTGTGCAGAACACAAATGCCTCAAGCTCCACCGTGTGCACGACAGAGAGGCCTCAAGCTCCTCTGTGTGCTGGACAGAGACACCTTAAGCTCCATCGTGTGCAGTACAGAGAGGCCCCAAGCTCCACCATGTGCAGGACAGAGGGGCCTCGAGCTCCACCGTGTGCAGGACACAAATGCCTCAATCTCCATCGTGTGCAGGGCAGAGAGGCCTCATGCTCCACCGTGTGCAGGACAGAAATGCCTCAAGCTCCACCGTGTGCAGGGCAGAGAGGCCTCACGCTCCACCGTGTGCAGGACAGAGAAGCCTCATGCTCCACCGTGTGCAGGACACAAATTCCTCAAGCTCCACCGTGTGCAGGACACAAATTCCTCAAACTCCACCGAGTGCAGGACAGAAATGCCCCAAGCTTCACTGTGTACAGGACAAGGAGGCCTCAAGCTCCACCGTGTGCAGGACAGAAGGAACTCAAACTCCACCGGGTGCAGAACACAAATGCCTCAAGCTCCACCGTGTGCACGACAAAGAGGCATTCAAGCTCCTCTCTGTGCAGGACAGAGACACCTTAAGCTCCATTGTGGGCAGGACAGAGAGGCCCCAAGCTCCACTGTGTGCAGGACAGAGGGGCCTCGAGCTCCACTGTGTACAGGACATAAATGCCTCAGGCTCCACCATGTGCAGGACAGGGAGGCCTCAAGCTCCACCATGTGCAGGACAGAGACGCCTTAAGCTCCCCGGGTGCAGAACTTAAATGCCTCAAACTTCACCATGTGCAGGACAGAGAGGCTTCAAACTCCACCATGTGCAGGGTAGAGGGGCCTCATGTTCCACCGTGTGCAGGTCAGGGAGGCCTTAAACTCCCTGTTTGCAGGAAAGAGAGGCCTCAAGCTCCGCCATGTGCGGGACACAGAAGCCTCAAGCTCCCTGTGTGTGGGACACAAATGCCTCCAGCTCCACCGTATGCAGGACAGAGAGGCCTCAAGCCCTCCATGAACAGGACAGAGAAGCCTCAAGCTCCACTGTTTGCAGGACAGAGAGGCCTCAAGCTCCCCGTGTGCAAGACACAAATGCCTCAAGCTCCACCATGTGCAGGACAGAGACTCCTCAAGCTCCACCTTGTGCAGGCTAGAGGGGCCTCATGTTCCACCACGTACAGGACAGGGAGGCCTCAAGCACCCAGTGTGCAGGACAGAGGGGTCTCATGCTCCACTGTTTGCAGGACAGAGAGGCCTCAAGCTCCACCGTGTGCAGGACTGAAAGGCCTGAATCTCCACCATCTGCAGTATAGAGAGGCGTCAAGTCCACCATGTGCAGGCTAGAGGTGCCTCATGGTCCACCGTTTGCCGGACAGAGACGCCTCAAGCCCCACCATTTGCAGGACAGAGAGGCCTCAAGCCCCACCGTGTGCAGGACAGGGAGCCCTCAACCTCCATGGTGTGCAATACAGAGAGGCCTCAAGTCCACCATGTGCTGGACAGAGATGCCTCAAGCTCTACTGTGTACAGGATAGCAAATCCTGAAGCTCCACAATGTGCAGAACAGAGAGGCCTCATGGTCCACTATGTGCAGGGCAGAGAGGACTCAAGCTCCACAATGTGCAGAACAGAGAGGCCTCAAACTCTGTTGCGTGCAGGACGCAGAGGCCCCAAGCTCCACCTCCGCTCTGTGTAGGACATGGAGACCTCATGCTCCACTGTGTACAGGACAGAGAGGCCTGAAACACCACCGTTTTCAAGGCATAAAGTCCTCAAGCTCCACCGTGTGAAGGACAGAGAGGCCTCAAGCTCCACCTACACTCCGTGTAAGATGGAGAGGCCCCAACCTCCAAAGGTTGCTTCATGGAGAGGCCTCAAGCTCCACCATGTGCAGGACAGAGAGGCCTCAAGCTCAACCATGTGCAGGGCAGAGAGGCCTCAAACTCCACCGTGTGCAGGACAGAGAGGCCTGAAGCTCCATTGTGTGCAGGACAAAGAGGCCTCAAGCTCCAACATGTGCAGGATAGAGAGGCCCCAAGCTCCACCTACACTCTGTGTAGGATGGAGAGGCCCCAGGCTCCAAAGGGTGCTTCACGGAGAGGCCTCAAGCTCCACCATGTGCAGGACAGAGAGGCCTCAAGCTCCACCGTGTGCTGGACAGAGAGGCATTAAGTTCCACCAGGTGCAGGATAGAGAGACCCAAGCTCCACCATGTAAAGGACAGAGGGGCCTCAAGCTCCACTGTGAACAGTAGAGAGAGGCCTCAAGCTCCCACGTGTGCAGGGCAAAGATGCCTCAGGCTCCACCATGTGCAGGATAGAGAGTCCCCAAGCTCCACCATGTTCATGACAGAGAGGCCTCAAGCTTCACCGTGTGCAGGACAGAGAAGCCTCAAGCTCCACCGTGTGCAGGATGGACAAGCCCCAAGCTCCACTGTGTGCTTGACAGAGAGGCCTCAAGCTCCACCCTGTGTAGGACGCAGATGCCTCAAGCTCCACCGTGTGCAGGACCGAGAGGCGTCAAGCTCCACTGTGTACAGGGCGGAGAGGCCCCTAGCTCCACCGTGTGAAGGACAGAGAGGCCTCAAGCTCCACCTACACTCCGTGTAAGATGGAGAGGCCCCAACCTCCAAAGGTTGCTTCATGGAGAGGCCTCAAGCTCCACCATGTGCAGGACAGAGAGGCCTCAAGCTCAACCATGTGCAGGGCAGAGAGGCCTCAAACTCCACCGTGTGCAGGACAGAGAGGCCTGAAGCTCCATTGTGTGCAGGACAAAGAGGCCTCAAGCTCCAACATGTGCAGGATAGAGAGGCCCCAAGCTCCACCTACACTCTGTGTAGGATGGAGAGGCCCCAGGCTCCAAAGGGTGCTTCACGGAGAGGCCTCAAGCTCCACCATGTGCAGGACAGAGAGGCCTCAAGCTCCACCGTGTGCTGGACAGAGAGGCATTAAGTTCCACCAGGTGCAGGATAGAGAGACCCAAGCTCCACCATGTAAAGGACAGAGGGGCCTCAAGCTCCACTGTGAACAGTAGAGAGAGGCCTCAAGCTCCCACGTGTGCAGGGCAAAGATGCCTCAGGCTCCACCATGTGCAGGATAGAGAGTCCCCAAGCTCCACCATGTTCATGACAGAGAGGCCTCAAGCTTCACCGTGTGCAGGACAGAGAAGCCTCAAGCTCCACCGTGTGCAGGATGGACAAGCCCCAAGCTCCACTGTGTGCTTGACAGAGAGGCCTCAAGCTCCACCCTGTGTAGGACGCAGATGCCTCAAGCTCCACCGTGTGCAGGACCGAGAGGCGTCAAGCTCCACTGTGTACAGGGCGGAGAGGCCCCTAGCTCCACCGTGTGCAGGACAGAGAGGCCTCAAGCTCCACATGTGCAGGACAGAGAGGCATCAAGCTCCACCGTGTGCAGGACGGAGAGGCCTCAATCTCCACTGTGTGCAGGACGGAGCTGCCTCAAGCTCCACCGTGTGCAGGAAGGAGAGGCCTCAAGCTCCACCTATTGCATGACAGAGATGCCTCAAGCTCCACTGTGTGCAGGACGGAGATGCCTCAAGCTCCACCGTGTACAGGACAGAGAGGCGTCACGCTCCACCGTGTGCAGGATGGAGAGGCGTCAAGCTCCACCGTGTGCAGGGCGGAGAGGCCACTAGCTCCACCGTCTGCAGGACAGAGAGGCCTCAAGCTCCACCATGTGCAGGATGGAGAGGCCTCAAGCGCCACTGTGTGCACGACGGAGAGGCCCCAAACCCCACTGTGTGCATGACGGAGAGGCCTCAATCTCCACCGTGTGCAGGACAGAGAGGCTTCAAGCTCCACCTTGTGCATGACAGAGAGGCCTCAAGCTCCACCTTGTGCATGACAGAGAGGCCTCAAGCTCCACCGTGTGCAGGACAGAGAGGCCTCAAGCTCCATCGTGTGCAGGACGGAGATGCTTCAAGCTCCACTGTGGGCAGGCTATAGAAGCCTCAAGCTCCACCGTGTGCAGGGCGGAGAGGCTGGTTCTGAGGAAGACGTGACTGCTAATAGGAATGGGTGCCCATTGGGCCACGTGTCCATCTGGAGTCCTGCTAATGCTCTTCAGGGAGTCCTAGAGGCGTCACAATATCAGGTTGTTAGGGAAATGGGCCCCAGCTTCCGGCTCAATGCTCGCGTCTCTCTCCCGGGGCGCAGGTCAGGATATTCCATGGAATGGGGGTCAAACATGGGAAGACTGCCTTGGCGGTCAAGCGGGTGCGATTAAAGGAAGCTCTGCTCAAGAGCACTTAGGGAAATCAACATGCGCGGGCATTGACTTCCAGGGCTGGCAAATGTAGGTCAGGACTCCAGAGCTAGGAGGAGCGCGCTGTACGCGGGTCTGAGAAAGAGAAGGGCAGTCATTATGAAAAGAGATTAAACACCAATCACATAAGGAGCGAAGGACGCTCCTGCGCCACGTGCAGGGAAGAAAGCAATCAGGAGAATGGGTCTCAGCCAGGGGAGAGCCTGCACCGCCCCTGCCCCCGTACTGTACCAGCTCTGCATGTGTGAGGGAAGCCTGCACCGTCCCTGCCCCCGTACTGAACCTGCTCTGCATGTGTGAGGGAAGCCTGCACCGTCCCTGCCCCCGTACTGAACCTGCTCTGCATGTGTGAGGGAAGCCTGCACCGTCCCCACCCCCGCACTTTACCTGCTCTGGATGTGCGAGGGACGCCTGCATCATCCCTGCTCACATACTGTACCTGCTCTGCATGTGTGAGGAACGCCTGCACCATCCCAGCCCCCGCACTGTACCTGTTCTGCATGTGTGAGGGATGCCTGCGCCGTCCCTGCACTGTCCCTGCCCCCGTACTGTACCTGTTCTGCATGTGTGAAGGATGCCGGCACCGTCCCTGCCCCCGTACTGTACCTGTTCTGCATGTGTGAAGGATGCCGGTACGTCCCAGCCCCCGTACTGTACCTGTTCTGCATGTGTGAGGGATGCCTGTGCCGTCACTGCGCTGTCCCTGCCCCCGTACTGTACCTGTTCTGCATGTGTGAAGGATGCGGGCACCGTCCCTGCCCCCATACTGCACCTGTTCTGCATGTGTGAAGGATGCCGGCACCGTCCCTGCCCCCGTACTGTACCTGCTCTGCATGTGTGAGGGATGCCTGCACCGCCCCTGCCCCCATACTGTACCTGCTCTGCATGTGTGAAGGATGCCTGCACCGTCCCAGCCTCCCTACCATACCTGCTCTGCCTGTGTGAGGGACGCCTGCACCGTTCCTGCCCCCTCACTTTACCTGACTGCATGTACGAGGGACGCCTGCACCGTCCCTGCCCCTGTACTGTACCTGCTCTGCATGTGTGAGGGACGCCTGCACCGTCCCAGCCTCCGTACCATACCTGCTCTGCATGTGTGAGGGATGCCTGCACCGTCCCTGCCCCCATACTGTACCTGTTCTGCATGTGTGAAGGATGTCGGCACCGTCCCTGCCCCCGTACTGTACCTGTTCTGCATGTGTGAAGGATGTCGGCACCATCCCTGCCCCTGTACTGCACCTGTTCTGCATGTGTGAGCGAGGTCTGCACCGTCCCTGACCCCTTACGGTACCTGCTCTGCATGTGTGAGGGATGCCTGCACCGTCCCTGCCCCCGTACTGTACCTGCTCTGCATGTGCGAGGGACGCCTGCACTGTTCCTGCCCCCGTACTTTACCTGCTCTGCATGTGTGAGTGATGCCTGCACCGTCCCTGCATCATACCTGCCCCCGTGCTGTACCTGCTCAGCATGTGTGAGGGGCGCCTGCACCATCCCTGCCCCGTACTGTACCTGCTCTGCATGTGTGAGGGATGCCTGCACCGTCCCTGCACCTGTACTGTACCTGTTCTGCATGTGTGAGGGATGCCTGCACTAGCCCCTGCCCCTGTACTGTACTTGTTCTGCATGTGTGAGGGATGCCTGCACCTTTCCTGCCCCCGTACTGTACCTGCTCTGCATGTGTGAGGGATGCCTGCACCGTCACTGCACTGTCCCTGCCCCCGTACTGTACCTGTTCTGCATGTGTGAAGGATGCCGGCACCGTCCCTGCCCCCGTACTGTACCTGCTCTGCATGTGTGAGGGATGCCTGCACCGCCCCTGCCCCCATACTTTACCTGCTCTGCATGTGTGAAGGATGCCTGCACCGTCCCAGCCTCCGTACCATACCTGCTCTGCCTGTGTGAGGGACGCCTGCACCGTCCCCGCCCCCTCACTTTACCTGACTGCATGTGCGAGGGACGCCTGCACCGTCCCTGCCCATGTACTGTACCTGCTCTGCATGTGTGAGGGACGCCTGCACCGTCCCAGCCTCCGTACCATACCTGCTCTGCATGTGTGAGGGACGCCTGCACCGTACCTGCCCCCATACTGTACCTGTTCTGCATGTGTGAAGGATGCCGGCACCGTCCCTGCCCCCGTACTGTACCTGCTCTGCATGTGTGAAGGATGCCGGCACCATCCCTGCCCCTGTACTGCACCTGTTCTGCATGTGTGAGGGATGCCTGCACCGTCCCTGCCCCCTTACTGTACCTGCTCTGCATGTGTGAGGGATTCCTGCACCGTCCCTGCCCCCGTACTGTACCTGCTCTGCATGTACGAGGGACGCCTGCACTGTTCCTGCCCCCGTACTGTACCTGCTCTGCATGTGCGAGGGATGCCTGCACCGCCCCTGCCCCCGTACTGTACCTGCTCTGCATGTGTGAGGGATGCCTGCACCGTCCCTGCATCATCCCTGCCCCCATGCTGTACCTGCTCAGCATGTGTGAGGGGCGCCTGCACCGTCCCTGCCCCGTACTGTACCTGCTCTGCATGTGTGAGGGATGCCTGCACCGTCCCTGCACCTGTACTGTACCTGTTCTGCATGTGTGAGGGATGCCTGCACCGTCCCTGCCCCTGTACTGTACTTGTTCTGCATGTGTGAGGGATGCCTGCACCTTCCCTGCCCCGTACTGTACCTGCTCTGCATGTGTGAGGGGCGCCTGCACCGTCCCTGCCCCGTACTGTACCTGCTCTGCATGTGTGAGGGATGCCTGCACCGTCCCTGCACCTGTAATGTACCTGTTCTGCATGTGTGAGGGATGCCTGCACCGTCCCTGCCCCTGTACTGTACTTGTTCTGCATGTGTGAGGGATGCCTGCACCTTCCCTGCCCCCGTGCTGTACCTGCTCTGCATGTGTGAGGGATGCCTGCACCGTCCCTGCACCGTCCCTGCACCTGTACTGTACCTGTTCTGCATGTGTGAGGGATGCCTGCACCGTCCCTGCCCCTGTACTGTACTTGTTCTGCATGTGTGAGGGATGCCTGCACCTTCCCTGCCCCCGTACTGTACCTGCTCTGCACGTGTGAGGGATGCCTGCACCGTCCCTGCACCTGTACTGTACCTGTTCTGCATGTGTGAGGGATGCCTGCACTGTCCCTGCCCCCGTACTGTACCTGCTCTGCATGTGTGAGGGATGCCTGCACCGTCCCATCCCCGTACTGTACCCACTCTGCATGTGTGAGGGATGCCTGCACCATCCCTGCCCCCGCACTGTACCTGATCTGCATGTGTGAGGGATGCCTGCACCGTCCCTGCAGTGTCCCTGCCCCCATACTGTACCTGCTCTGCATCTGTGAGTGATGCCTGCATCGTCTCTGCCCCTGTACTCTACCTGCTCTGCATGTGTGAGGGACGCCTGCACTGTCCCAACCCCCGTACTCTACCTGCTCAGCATGTGTGGGGGACGCCTGCACCATCACTGCCCCCGTACTGTGTCTGTTCTGCATGTGTGAGGAAATCCTGCACCGTCCCTGCACCCATACTGTACCTGCTCTGCATGTGTGAGGGAAGCCAGAACCATCCCTGCCCCCGTACTGTACCTGCTCTGCATGTGTGAGGGACGCCTGCACCGTCACTGCCCCCGTACTGTACCTGTTCTGCATGTGTGAGGGAAGCCAGCACCATCCCTGCCCCTTTACTGAACCTGTTCTGCTTGTGTGAGGAATGCTTGCACCGTCCCCGCACCCATACTGTACCTGTTCTGCATGTGTGAGGGAATCCTGCAATGTCTCTGCCCCCATACTGTACCTGCTCTGCATGTGTGAGGGAAGCTTGCACCGTCCCTGCCCCTGTACTGTACCTGCTCTGCATGTGTGAGGGAATCCTGCACCGCCCCAGCGCCTGTACTGTACCTGCTCTGCATGTGTGAGGGAAGCTTGCACTGTCCCTGCCCTGGTACTGTACCTGTTCTGCATGTGTGAGGGAAGCTTGCCCCATCTCAGCCCCTATACTGTACCTGCTCTGCATGTATGAGGGAAGCTTGCCCCATCCCTGCCCCCATACTGTACCTGTTCTGCATGTGTGAGGGAATCCTGCAATGTCTCTGCCCCCGTACTGTACCTGCTCTGCATGTGTGAGGGAATCCTGCACCGTCCCTGCGCCTTTACTGTACCTGCTCTGCATGTGTGAGGGAAGCTTGCACCGTCCCTGCCCCTGTACTGTACCTGCTCTGCATGTGTGAGGGAATCCTGCACCGTCCCTGCGCCTGTACTGTACCTGCTCTGCATGTGTGAGGGAAGCTTGCACTGTCCCTGCCCCTGTACTGTACCTGTTCTGCATGTGTGAGGGAAGCTTGCCCCCATCTCTGCCCCCATACTGTACCTGCTCTGCATGTATGAGGGAAGCTTGCCCCATCCCTGCCCCCATACTGTACCTGTTCTGCATGTGTGAGCGAAGCCTGCAACGTCCCTGCCCCGTTCTGTACCTGTTCTGCATGTGTGAGGGAAGCTTGCACTGTCCCTGCCCCTGTACTGTACCTGTTCTGCATGTGTGAGGGAAGCTTGCCCCCATCTCTGCCCCCATACTGTACCTGTTCTGCATGTGTGAGGGAAACTTGCAATGTTCCTGCCCCACACCGTATCTGTTCTGTATGTGGGAAGCTTGCACACCCTCTGCCTGTACTGTACCAATTCTACATGTGTGAGTGAAGCTGACACAACCTCTGACTGTACTCTACCTGTTCAGTATATGTGAGGGAAGCTTACACACCCTCTGCCTTATGTGTGAGGAAAGCATGCACACCCTCTGACTGTACTATACCTGTTCTGTATGTGGGAAGCTTGCACACCCTATGCCTGTACTGTACCAATTATATATGTGTGAGGGAAGCTGGGGTAACCTGTGCCTGACCTGTACTTGTTCAGTGTGTGTGAGGCAAGTTCGAGGAAGCTTACACACCCTCTGCCTGTACTGTACCCGTTCAGTATGTGTGGGGGAAGCTTGTGCACCCTCTGCCCATACTGTACCTCTTCTATATGTGTGAGGGTAACTTTCACACCCTCTGCCCATGCTGTGTCTATCTGCATGTGTGAGGGAAGCTTGCACACCCTCTGTCTGTACTGTACCTGTTCAGTATGTGTGAGGGAAGGTTGCACAGCATGTGCCTGTACTGTACCTGTTCAGTATGTGTGGGGGAAGCTTGTGCACCCTCTGCCCATACTGTACCTCTTCTATATGTGTGAGGGTAACTTTCACACCCTCTGCCCATGCTGTGTCTATCTGCATGTGTGAGGGAAGCTTGAACACCCTCTGTCTGTACTGTACCTGTTCAGTATGTGTTAGGGAAGCTTGCTAACCCTCTGCCTGTTCTGTACCTGTTCTATATGCATGTGGGAAGCTTACACACCCTCTGCCTGCACTGTACCTGTTCAGTATGTGTGAGGGAAGCTTGCACACCCTCTGTCTGTACTGTACCTGTTCAGTATGTGTTAGGGAAGCTTGCTAACCCTCTGCCTGTTCTGTACCTGTTCTATATGCATGTGGGAAGCTTACACACCCTCTGCCTGCACTGTACCTGTTCAGTATGTGTGGGGGAAGCTTGCACATCCTCTGCCTGTACTGTACCTGTTCAGTATGTGTGGGGGAAGCTTGCACGCCCAGCTGCCAATACTGCACCTCTTCTATATGTGTGAGGGTAACTTGCACACCCTCTGCCCGTGCTGTGTCTATCTGCATGTGTGAGGGAAGCTTGCACAACCTCTGCCCGTATTGTGCCTATTCTGTATGTGTGGGGGAAGCCTGTGCTGTCACTGCCTGTACTGTACCAGATATGTATGTGTAACGGAAGCTTGCATGCTGTATGCCCAAAGTGTGCCCTTTTCTGTTTGTGTGCCCATTCTCTTTCTGTACTGTATCTGTTCTATAGGTGTGAGTGTAGCTTGCATGCCCTCTGTCCATACTGAGCATGCTCTGGTTGTGTGAGGAAGGTCTGTACTGTCTATGCCTGTACTGTACCTGTTCTGTATATGGGAGAGTAGTTCATACTCCCCATGCCCTTACTGTGCCAGTTCAACATTTGGGAGAATAATGTTGTTCTACCCTTACAATGTCATGTCGGTTCGGTATGAGTGAGGGAAGCATGCATAGTATCTGTGTGTACAGTTATGGTAGCCTGCACTTTCTCTGCCTGTACTGTCCGTGTTCTGTGTATGTGAGGGAAGCTTGCACAGTCTCTACTGTCTCTTCTGTGATGAATCCGGTGGAGTCATCACTGATCTCCCGACTGTTACTTCCTCCATGTGGCCAGGGGACCACAGCCACTTCCTGCCCCTGGGGGTGGTTATATGAGGTAGGATCATAGCAGGAGACAGCCTCCAGGGGGATGTCATCACTCCATCAGATGAGACATGGTATCCCCCATCTTCCCTTGAAAGCATCCTCCCTCTGTCCGAAAACCCTCATGGCCTATTGTCATGCGTCTACTCCTTTTTGGATAAAGAACAGGGAAACCCCTTCCATTAAATCTATGAACCAACCTGTCCAATCTGATGACACCACCTTTTTCAGTTCCACTTGTCAATCAAGCAGAACTCACTTCCTATCAAAGCCTTTTGAAAATGCTTATTCAAATTCCAGGAGTCGATTTTCAGCATTGGAGTTCGGTTTCCAAAATCCTCAGAATACTGAGACGAGGAAGAGAGAATGGAGCAAAAAACACCTTGAGCTAAATGAGCGCCCTGGAAATTTAAGCAGCTCAATCCAAGAACGAAGCACAGCTGCTGTGGTGACAGGCGAGAAAGGGCTGCATCTCTCTGCGAGGCGCAGAGCACTGAGGAGCCAAGACTGGTGTGGTGGAGCCAGGAGGCTAACCGACAGAGAAAGAAGCTACTGATCCAGAATTTGCTGCGGGAATGCCAGGAGCCAGTGAGGCACCCCTGGGCATTCACAGATCAAGGAAAGCAGAGTTACAGTCACCGGAGCCAAGAGAAGAGCAGGCGTGGCAAGTGGAAGACATGGAGGACCGACAAATGAGGGAAAGGCAGCCATGAGAAGAAGTCAGACCAAAATCCTTCATCTGCAGACCACATGAGAATTCACCAGGGCCAGCAAAGACTGGTGAGTCAACCCAGAAGCAACAGGGACACCGGGGCATTTCGACGAGCACGCCAACGGAGAACATTGGGAAACCATTTAAATAAGAATAAGATAAAGAAGGGACATGTTGAAAAAAGAGAACTTAAATCTCAAGGAACACCTCTTCTAATGTGTGAATGTACACACTGCAAATACCCACAAAGCAGTGAGAGCGTAACATCTGAAAGGGATACATTACCCAACATTAAATGCAAGCAACTTAGTGAAGCAGAGATCCTGGCAGGAGAATATACCAGGCAAGTTCAAGGCTGTGAAATCAGAAGTCCTGGCAGGAGAGTAGACTAGGCAATTTCAAGTGTATGAAACAGAAGTCCTGGCAGGAGACTATACCAGGCAATTTCAAGTTTGTGAAACCAGATGTCCTGGCAGGAGAGACACCATGGAATTTCAAGTTTGTGAAACAAGAAGTCCTGACAGGAGAGTATACCAGGCAATTTCAAGTGTGTGACACCAGACGTCCTGGCAGGAGAGTACACCAGGCAATTTCAAGTGTGTGAAACCAGAAGCCCTGGCAAAAGAGTATACCAGGCACATTTAAAGTGTGTGAATCAATGGTCCTGGCTCGGGAGTATACCAGGCAATGTCAAGTATGTGAAACAGAAGTCCTGGTAGGACAATATACCAGGCAATTGGAAAGGATTGTTAGTCAAGAAAGAAGAAACCACATCACCTGAGAAAGAGAAATACTGGGTGTCCTGAAACAAAACACAAATTGTAAAGCCAGACAGTTTGTGTGTGCAAGTGTAGTAGTTGGCCAGAAGATTCCCAAATAACTGTTTTGTATAAAAATCCTCAGGGAGCAAAGGAGAAGCCAAGAGAAGGGAACTACCTTCTAGAACCAAGAATCTTCTTCACTGAAGAAGGTTTGTTTGAATAATTTTTCCTTTATGAACATGTTTTCTAAACCTTTCAAAGTAAAATACATTTCCCTTTTTACCTTATAGTTTAGTTTATAGTGTGTGGGTTCGAATAGAACTTTGGACACAGGTCAGTTTTGTTTTTTGACATCCTGACAATGGCAGATCGTTTATTTTTATTTAGGTGGGGAAATGCCTCTTAGAACAGGGACAGAAAAGCCCTTTCCCAACCCCTTGTATTTACAATAAAAGACTTTAACCAAAAAACATGGCAACCTTGAGTCTGAGTTTTATTCCTGACTCCTCACACTGCCCTTACTGTGCCAGTTCTGTATTTGGGAGAGAAAGGTGTTCTGGCCTCACTGTGCCTGCTCTCTGTGATTTAAGGAAACATGCACTGTCTCTGCCCATACTATACCTGTTCTGAAGTGTTATAGACATTTGCACTGTTTCTGCATTCCTTGCAAGTAAGGTGTGTGTGTGTGTATGTGTGTGTGTGCGTGTGCGTGCGTGTGTGTGTGCATGCGTGTGTGCGTCATTACTTCTCCTTCTGCATATTCCCCACTTTATCTTTAGAGATGGGGTGCTTGCACTATTCCTGCTCATTGTTTACTTTGTGTACTGGATACTGCTCTGCTGTTGCACGTGCTACACATGTGCTTTGCTTATGGGAAGCCTACACTGCTGTAGCTCAAGCTGAATTTGGCTTATATGTGTGGGAAGCTTTCACTGCTGCAGCATGTAAACTAACATTCCCTCTTAAAGTGAGTCTAAGCTGCATTTACACATGCTCCACTTACAAACACTGTTCACATGAGGAGCACTATTCAGACAAGCGGAGCTAGATGCTCTGACCGTTCGCTGAGACATTCTATCTAGAAGAAATAAGGGAAATGCACAATATTTCCAATTATGTGTGTCAGCCACAGAAGAGCAAAGTTCTGAACATGGCATTGCAGGTTCATTAAAATAAAAGAGTAGGTCAGTAGCCCTTGTGATATTGCAGCTCTTCAACAGTATCAAACGGTCACTCCCCAAGTACCCTCCACCCAGGTGATCCACCCTCGCATATCCATCCCCAGGGTCACGATCCAAAAGCGATGGCCTTTCCCTGGCCACCTGAGAGGAGGATCCAGGGGGAAAAGAAGTGAGGACCTCCTCAGGTTCCTCACAGCCCCATTTTTAACCTTGTTATTCATGCCACAAAAGCCCACAAATGAATTCTGTAAAACTGGAAAATGGTGGAAAAAACACTTGTTTTTAAAAAGGGCAAAGGATCCACCCCGTGCCCTAAATAAATGCATAGCAAAGGCTTTTGGTTGGGTCCATTTTGGTGCGAGAGTAGTGGGTAGAAGAAGATACGTGATTACGGATCTCCAGGTTAGTGACCGTGTGATACTGCAGCCTTGGCCATGTCATGTCAGAGCCCCTGGGATACTGCAGCCCTTGGCCATGTCATGGCAGAGCCCCTGGGATACTGCAGCCCTTGGCCATGTCCACTGCAGCCTGGGCCATGTCATGTCAGAGCCCCTGGGATACTGCAGCCTTGTGCATGGCAGTGCCCCTGGGATACTGCAGCCCTTGGCCGTGTCATGGCAGTGCCCCTGGGAAACTGCAACCTTGTGCATGGCAGTGCCCCTGGGATACTGCAGCCCTTGGCCATGTCATGTCAGTGCCCCTGGGACACTGCAGCCCTTGGCCATGTCATGTCAGAGCCCCTGGGATACTGCAGCCCTTGGCCATGTCATGTCAGTGCCCCTGGGATACTGCAGCCCTTGGCCATGTCATGGCAGTGCCCCTGGGATACTGCAGCCCTTGGCCATGTCATGGCAGTGCCCCTGGGATACAGCAGCTCTGTGCATGGCAGTGCCCCAGGGATACTGCAGCCCTTGGCCATGTCATGGCAGTGCCCCTGGGATACTGCAGCTCTTGGCCATGTCATGGCAGTGCCCCTGGGATACTGCAGCCCTTGGCCATGTCATGTCAGTGCCCCTGGGATACTGCAGCCCTTGGCCATGTCATGGCAGTGCCCCTGGGATACTGCAGCCCTTGGCCATGTCATGTCAGTGCCCCTGGGATACTGCAGCCCTTGGCCATGTCATGTCAGTGCCCCCGGGATACTGCAGCCTTGGCCATGTCATGTCAGAGCCCCTGGGATACTGCAGCCCTTGGCCATGTCATTACAGTGCCCCTGGGATACTGCAGCCTTGGCCATGTCATGGCAGTGCCCCCGGATACTGCAGCCCTTGGCCATGTCATGGCAGTGCCCCTGGGATACTGCAGCCCTTGGCCATGTCATGGCAGTGCCCCTGGGATACTGCAGCCCTTGGCCATGTCATGTCAGTGCCCCTGGGATACTGCAGTGAAAGTCTTATCTCCTATCCTACCTTCTCTGGTCACTATGTGAGAGGGTTCCATCCTCTGCATTGCTTAGTGACTGCAGGTGCGATGTCCAAGGAGCAGCACTAGGAGTCTCGCTGATATGCCCTCGCGCTGCCCCGTGCCGGGATAATTCAGGCTTCCTGCAGAATGGGCCCTCAGCTCAGTACGTGATGACGCAGGATAGATGGAGGTCTGCTCTATATCACAAAGCAGAGGAAACGTGGGCTTACATGCTTAGCCAAGCAAAGGGGAAGAGCACCCTGAAGCCGCATTTCTCACTTTGCTTCATCTGCAATATTGTCCTTTGGGACCTGATCCCCAAGTAGCCAAAGTGATGAACTTGCTGCATAACTGCGCACGTGAATTCTGCCCCCCCACCCCACACCGCCCCACAGGCCCCCACGCCTCCTAAGCACTTTTGGCTGGTGGCACGCCATAACAAGTGTTTTGGCCATAACACAACAAGACCATGGTTGTTACATTAGCCCTGCAAAATGTTTTGTTGCTTTTTAATACCAATTGGGGTTTTCCAAATGATAGCAGCAGCATTTTCATGGGGGGCAGGAGGGGCCTATTTCCTTCCAGCCGTTATTGGTGCGTCTAATTCCGCATTGGTGATATTCATTGCCAGCGAATTTAGGTAAAGGTGTTGGAGTGGAAGAGCCAGCCCTCAGCCAGGCCGGACACCTGCTTCAAACGAGTATGTGGCAGCGACGTCACCACCTGGCTATATCTTATAATGGCACGAGTTCCGCTATCCAGGCGGCGGACAGGCTCATATCCCAATTTCTGGCAAAAACTTTCTCTGTGTGCGTCTATTAACAATGAAAAACAGTTTCAAAATCAATACCATTTGTGTTTGGGAAACTTCTTTTGTAACCTTATTAAATGTAAGTGTTTGTTGTTCTGCTTCTAGCGCGTTCCTAAAGCCAGCCTGGAGATCCGTAATCACGTATCTGACATGACATGGCCAAGGGCTGCAGTATCCCAGAGGCACTGACATGACATGGCCAAGGGCTGCAGTATCCCAGGGGCTCTGACATGACATGGCCAAGGGCTGCAGTATCACACGGTCACTAACCTGGAGATCCGTAATCACGTATCTTCTTCTACCCACTACTCTCGCACCAAAATGGACCCAACCAAAAGCCTTTGCTATGCATTTATTTAGGGCACGGAGTGGATCCTTTGCCCTTTTTAAAAACAAGTGTTTTTCCCACCATTTTCCAGTTTTACAGAATTCATTTGTGGGCTTTTGTGGCATGAATAACAAGGTTAAAAATGGGGCTTTGAGGAACCTGAGGAGGTCCTCACTTCTTTTCCCCCTGGATCCTCCTCTCAGGTGGCCAGGGAAAGGCCATCGCTTTTGGATCGTGACCCTGGGGATGGATATGCGAGGTGGATCACCTGGGTGGAGGGTACTTGGGGAGTGGGGAGAGGATGTCCTTAGGTGAGACATGGTATCTCCCTTTCCCTCTATCCCTCAAGCCTTTGTAGGCTATTGTCAGCCCTTTCCCTTTTCTTCCCTCCAAACTGTCCCCCAGAAACACCACATTAGTACTGGGACGATGAAGAGACCAACTAGGAGGACATATCTTCATTTGACTGATACACATGCATATCAGAGACAAAACAGAGTTAAAGAGGCTCCTTTTATTAAATCAGACAGTCCCAAACACCACTCTGGCACTGAGACGAAGAAGAGGGCTATGAAGGTATACAGGTGGAGCAAGCAGGCATGTCCACCTAATGGATTTCACCATTTTCAAGCAATTGGACTTAACAACCCTCACCTGTGGTCACTTAACCCTCCTAATCAATATAAGGCTCACTGCTTTCAAGCAGAATTAATGGGCTAGAGAGAACGAAGCTGGAGATCCGGGAGCCGTGTCAAGCAGGAGAGACTGAGACGCAGAGGCCGCGGGAGGCCGCAAGAGGGTCTGGAGGTCCTTCTACCCTCCTGAATGGGTCCACACAGCAGGAGCTGTGGAACGCCCGCTAACCCCAGCTACCATAGGAAACTAGGAGAGTGAGCGGTGCTCTCATTGGATGCCGCGAGGGAGAGGCAGAGTTTGGGGAAGCTGGAAAACCAAAGTAGTTTTAAGAAGCCCATAACAAAGGACAACAAGCGGAAGGAAGCTGCCGTGTGTAATGGTGAGCGTAAAGCAGGGAAACACTCATACCGGGGCGCTCCGGTAACTTGTAATAAAGATCTTTTGAATGCAGAATGAACTGAAAGTAATTGCAAGTACAATTGAATGGCAAACAAGTACTTTTGAAAAATGAACAAAATGAAATGTCGCACAGAGTGAAAAGAATGTTGAGCACTCATGAATGGAGTCAAAGAAAGGTGGTGCATGTGGCGGATACCACAGAATGGGCCTCATAACGAGGTTGGAGGTAAGTGACGGTCCTTACCGGCATGGAGCAAATACCGTGTCCATGTTCTCTAGAGGCCTCTATTAGAGGGCTATTATGAATTCGCGGGCATGAGCTTTGCAACATGCCGGTAATGACCTTACCGCCATGCTGCAAAAGACCCAAAAATCGCCCTTACCGGCATAGTTTGAAGCGCAGATAGCTCCACCGCCATCCATGCCTCCGGCATTAGCGGTTACCGCTAATAGCGGTAAGCACTAATAATCGGAACCGGAAGTAGCGTCACCGCACAGGAATGGGAAAGAGCACGGCGGCCATCTTTAAAAACACAATCCATTGCCATCCTCTGTAACCAGGACCTATATCACCACCACACCTGTTCCAACATATACTGCAGCATATTCCAATGCCCAAGGCACTAAAAAAAGGCACTGTGCGCTTGCGCAAGGAGCGCTTCTCAGAAGAGGAGCTCAACATGCTGGTAGATACCTTGGCAGAAAATGGGGATGTTGTCTTCTCCATTGACATGCGGCGACCTGCAGTGATGCGGAAAAAAGAGATATGGGCGGAGGTGGCGCAGAAAGTGAATGCCGTTGGCACCACCCTGCGCACAGTGAAAGATGTCCGGAAGCGCTGGGATTACCTGCGCTTACGCGCCCGCAACATCATCTCTGCTAACCGTAGCCAGGGGATGGCAACAGGTGGTGGTGCTGCCTCCCCCATAAAGATGACTCGCTGGGAGGAGACCTGTGCGAGCACCATCGGGATGAAGGCAATCGAGGGAGTGGGGGACATGGAGCGTGGAGCCCCGTCATCGCCTGATGCAGGTAGGTGTCCCAAATGAACTACTGTAAAGAATAACACGATGATGTCCCCCTGAATTGACATTGCAATGATGCAAAGCAGGGTCCACCAGACACATGTTTGCAAGACTGCCTACAGGCAGTGCACAGCACCATCTTGTCCACATGCATGATGCACCCCATATATGTTTCATCCCAGACGCATCCCTGCATGACCCACCCAAAAGGCAAGCAGCCCATATGTCACTACCCCAATGCCAATTACCTGCCATTCCATAGAAATGCAGCTACCCCAATGCATTGATGCATGTAGACCCATCGCTAATGGTCTCCTTCTCTAGGTCCCCCACAGGCACACAATCTGAGAGTGGATATCAGGACCCCATGGAGGATGCTGCAACACCAGCCAAGAAGTCCAGGGGCATGGAGGGAGGAAACCGTCCCTCAACATCCAGGGGAAGAGGGCAACCTGGACAACTGCGCAAGCCCAACCCAACTCAGGAAACTACAGCACAAATGTGCATTAGGGACACCACCACAGCACCCACACCAGCCACATCCACACAGGAGCAAGTGGCTGAAGGCACGGTATCCACTGAGAGCAGTACTATCGGGGAGACAGCTGCCACAGCAGCTGTGTCAGATGATGAACAACACACTCCGACACCCTGAACACCTACTGCTACAGTCCCTCAGCAGTCACCCCAACTCTCCCCACCCAGCAATCAGTATGCCAGCAGCCATGAGCTGTCTGCGGTGGAGTCCTGGCCAGGGAGCTTCAGCCCCACCGGGAGCATGCATGAGGCCCTAACCATTCCGCATGCACCATCAACATCCGCCAGTGTCCGGGACAGGCAGGAGGGGATCAGGGCAATACAACAGCGCCAGGATGAGCTGACAGGGCTGGTGACCCAGCACATCACTGAATGAGGCCAGGCAAGGGAGGAAATCAGGGAATGCGCAGCATCCCTCAAATCTGACATTGCGTCCACCTCCAAAGACATATGCAGCAAATTGGCGGCTGTGAGGCAGGTCCTCACCCAAATGGTGGCAGCATTGGAGGCCCTGCGTCCCACGCAGGTGGTTGAACAGCCAGGCACCTCCTCAAATGCCAGCTCCGGACAGACCAGCCCCCTGCGTAGGTCTGGTCGGAATTTGCTCCCCCTAGTCACTCTGCATGTCCTGACCTAGCATTGAGGGACCGGTCCTCTTTCGGGATCTTCAGATCACTTGTTTTTTTATATATAAGAATGATGTAGGAATGATTGTGTTGTTTACATGTATGTTCTTCTTCAGTTTAGGTTTTATTAACATCATATTTGTTTTAAGATAAAACATTTCAGTAGAAAGTGTGTTTTTTAATGTGTAACATTTGTGTAGGTGTATTAAAGACACAGATGAATTTTCAAGAATGTATACACGGGAATGCCACGTCCTGACGAAGATGGACATCATCTGCAATTCAGCTAGATGTGCTTTCCATCGAAACTACTTGTTTTACGGTGCCATGCTTACTATATTGTTTTCATGTATTTGTGTTCTAATTTGCATGTCACCGCAGTAGTTGACGTATTGCATCCCATGTTAGAATTTTCAGAGTATGGGTTTAAATTTGTGATGCTTCTCAGTTTCCTGTTTGTTCTATTATTGAACTGCCACATTTGGAAATAACGAATCCTCTTATCTGCCATTTTTAGGATTTAACCAGCCTATGAATGTATTTCTAAATCATTCAGACTTGTTCAGTTGACCGGAATTTTTCACTCGATAGATTCCCGTCTCCCGAGTGTGTCCAATTCACTGGCACTGATCTAGATATATTTGGGGATGATTGTGATTTGGCGTTGGGTTCTTAGCAGTCTTTTTTGGAAATGAGTATTTGCTTCACATTATGCACTTTATTTGTTTTTATAATTGTATGTCATATATTTACTCTTATTCATGTATGAGCTCTAACTAATTTAATAATAATTTAATGTTTCTAATCTAATAAAGAAATGTATTTAAATAATACTGTTGTGATTCATGTGCAGTGATCTGAGGGGTTGATTGAGGGTCCGTTCCCGACTCCGCTGGTGGGATTGTGCTCCTTTCAGTGTACTTGCTTGTATATCCGTTGGCTTGATTCTTGTGCTTTGTTCCAAGTTGCTTCCCCTCTTGCCAGCGACGTAGGGGGTACCCATCTATTATATTGTTGGAACAGTGTACAGTGTCCATGTCCCTGACTCACCCAGTGCCCTGAGTCTCACCTCCATGTCACACTCCGCATCCATGTGTGCTAGAAACATTGGTTAATCAAAGTCTGACGCACAGCACGTCCCTCCTGTGCATCGCTGCCTCCCTGAAGTTCAGCCCCATCTCCACCCTCCTCATCCTCATCGTCGGGTGGTTGCAGTTCTGCGTCAGGGGGCAGGGGGACATTCCGTCTGATGCACATATTGTGTAGCATGACACATGCCATGATGATCTTGCCCACCTTCTCATGCCCGTACAGGAGTGCCCCACCAGACCTGCTGAGGCAGCGAAACCGTGCCTTCAAAAGGCCAAATGTCTGCTCAATCACCACACGGGTACGTGTATGCGCACCATTGCAGTCCTCTCGTGCCTGTTCTGTGGGTTCCAGACTGGGGTACGGAGCCACCTCTTCAAGGGATAGCCTGCATCACCTGCATGTGTGCAACAATGGTTATGTGTAAGTGATCACATCACATGGGACCTGTATCAATGACACCATAGCATGCATTTATTTCCTGTTTGCACCCACAGATCCATGCATGAATAGAGCCTCATGATGTAACTGCAATGTGTGAATTCATCTGATCGACAGGTGTGCGTGGCATCGTCTAGTGGGTGCAGGGGTGTCCTATTCCTTGTGAGTGCTCATGCACTGTGGTAGTCCACGCCGGTTGTTCCCATGATCTGGGTGACGTGTAGTCAATTGTGTGCTTTCATCCTGTCACCGTTGATGGCAGACTCATGATGAACTCACTCTGAACGACAGATGTTGACATGCTGTTTTGGTGGACCTCTGTGTTGGTGTAGAGGTGTGTTCATGTATTTTGCCCTCATGTGACTCCTTTGTACGCAGTAATGGACAACTGTCCTTTTTGATGATGGTATTTGGTGCTGTGCATTGGCCATACTAATTGCTTGGCGCTGCATTGTGTTGCGGGGGCTACGGCCTGATTATGTGCAGTGTACACGTTGATGGCTATATTATGGTTGTAGCACTGCATCATTTTCATGGTAGGGCAGCTTGCATCTTGCATTTTGGGGTCACGTTTCAGGTACAGTCTGGCCTGCTTTGGGGTATGAGCATGGTCCATCCTCTCAGGTACTCTCAGCCAGGTGAAGTATGCACCCCCCCCATCTCAGCCAGGTGAACTATGCATCTCTCCCCCCACATCTCAGCCAGGTGAAGTATGCATCTCCCCCCCCCCATCTCAGCCAGGTGAAGTATGCATCCCCCCCATCTCAGCCAGGTGAAGTATGCATCTCCCCCCCCCATCTCAGCCAGGTGAAGTATGCATCCCCCCCCCATCTCAGCCAGGTGAAGTATGCATCTCCCCCCCATCTCAGCCAGGTGAAGTATGCATCCCCCCCATCTCAGCCAGGTGAAGTATGCATCTCCCCCCCCATCTCAGCCAGGTGAAGTATGCATCCCCCCCATTTCAGCCAGGTGAAGTATGCATCTCCCCCCCATCTCAGCCAGGTGAAGTATGCATCCCCCCCATCTCAGCCAGGCAAAGTATGCACCCCCCCCCCAACTCAGCCAGGTGAAGTATGCATCTCTTCCCCCCATCTCAGCCAGGTGAATTATGCATCTCCCCCATCTCAGCCATGTGAAGTATGCATCTCTCCCCCCCCCCATCTCAGCCAGGTGAAGTATGCATCTCTTCCCCCCCCATCTCAGCCAGGTGAAGTATGCATCTCCCCCCCATCTCAGCCAGGTGAAGTATGCATCTCCCCCCATCTCAGCCAGGTGAAGTATGCATCTCCCCCCCATCTCAGCCAGGTGAAGTATGCATCTCCCCCCATCTCAGCCAGGTGAAGTATGCATCTCTCCCCCCCATCTCAGCCAGGTGAAGTATGCATCTCTCCCCCCCCATCTCAGCCAGGTGAAGTATGCATCTCTTCCCCCCCCCATCTCAGCCAGGTGAAGTATGCATCTCCCCCCCCCCATCTCAGCCAGGTGAAGTATGCATCTCCCCCCCCCCATCTCAGCCAGGTGAAGTATGCATCCCCACACCCCCCATCTCAGCCAGGTGAAGTATGCATCTCTTCCCCCCCCCATCTCAGCCAGGTGAAGTATGCATCTCCCCCCATCTCAGCCAGGTGAAGTATGCATCTCCCCCCATCTCAACCAGGTGCAGTATGCATCTCTCCCCCCATCTCAGCCAGGTGAAGTATGCATCTCTCCCCCCATCTCAGCCAGGTGAAGTATGCATCGCTCCCCCCCATCTCAGCGGGTGAAGTATGCATCTCCCCCCCCCCATCTCAGCCAGGTGAAGTATGCATCTCTCCCCCCCATCTCAGCCAGGTGAAGCATGCATCTCTCCCCCACCCCTTCTCAGCCAGGTGAAGTATGCATCTCCCCCCCCATCTCAGCCAGGTGAAGTATGCATCTCCCCCCGATCTCAGCCAGGTGAAGTATGCATCTCTTCCCCCCCATCTCAGCCAGGTGAAGTATGCATCTCCCCCCCATCTCAGCCAGGTGAAGTATGCATCTCTCCCCCCCATCTCAGCCAGGTGAAGTATGCATCTCTCCCCCCATCTCAGCCAGGTGAAGTATGCATATCCCCCCCCATCTCAGCCAGGTGAAGTATGCATCTCTCCCCCCCATCTCAGACAGGTAAAGTATGCATCTCCCCCCCTCCCATCTCAGCCAGGTGAAGTATGCATCTCCCCCCCCATCTCAGCCAGGTGAAGTATGCATCTCCCCCCATCTCAGCCAGGTGAAGTATGCACCCCCCCATCTCAGCCAGGTGAAGTATGCATCTCCCCCCCATCTCAGCCAGGTGAAGTATGCATCTCCCCCCCATCTCAGCCAGGTGAAGTATGCATCTCTCCCCCCCATCTCAGCCAGGTGAAGTATGCATCTCTCCCCCCCATCTCAGCCAGGTGAAGTATGCATCTCCCCCCATCTCAGCCAGGTGAAGTATCCATCTCTCCCCCCCCATCTCAGCCAGGTGAAGTATCCATCTCTCCCCCCAATCACCTACCCACATCGCGATGCTATGAGCCTGACATGCAACTCACCGAGTAGCTAGGATCTGTGCCCTGCGTGTCGCTCCATGTAGCGTGGTATCGTGGAGTTCCGCATGACCATGGAATCATGGGTTGATCCAGGAAATCGGGCACAACAATCTGTGATGATCTCGTTTGAGTCACATACCATTTGCACGTTGATGGAGTGGTATAACTTACGGTTGCGGTACACTGCCTCCATGGCATGTGGGACCACCAATTCAACATGGGTGCAGTCGATGGTGCCAATGCAACCAGGGATGCCGGCCAGTGAATAGAAACCAACTTTGGTGTTGGAGATCTCCTGGGCTGTCCGTGGTAGGATAATGTGGTCGCCTGTGTGCTTCAGGAGGGCATCGAGCACTTGGTTCAGCGTACGTGAGAATAATGGTTGTGATATGCCATGTATCTGTCCTACTGTGTGCTGGTAGGTGCCTGTGGCCAGGAAGTGGAGCACAGACACCACCTTCAGTAGAGGGGGGATGGCGGTACGGATGTCTATGAGGCTGGCAATGTCATTATGTATCATGTCCACAATGGTGGTGATGGTGTCCCGGTCCAGACGGTACAGGGTGTGGATCTGCTCAGGGGTTAGGCTGAATGTCTGGCTCTGATTCGAGGGATTGGGGGCTGCCTGTGTGGTACAACTGCCTGCAATGGTGGTGCAGGCTGTGCCTCACCCTCCTTCTCCTCCTGCGCCTCCTCTGTGCTGCCAGTTGTTGTTGCTGGAGTTCCACTGCAATCATGTCCTCCAGCCCCAGCATTGCTACTAGTATTGGAAACATTTTTATGTGTGACTGGGTTTGGAAAGGGGTGGGGTGTGCTCCTTTTGTGCTGGCCCAGTCTATATTGTCTCCACCTGTGATGATTGTGTGCACCTGTGGCAGTTGGGAACACTGCACATGGCCGTTTACGGGTGGTCAGCGATGCCAGTATTTGCTCCATGCCGGTAAGGTACTTTTCTGTCTTCTGTAGGCCGTTATTAGCATGTCCGCCTTACTTGTGTTCAGCTCCTGTTTACACCATGCCACTATTGCCGGCATGTGAGGTCGCGTACCCGCTCCCATGGCGCTATTAGAGGCGCCGTTATTTACAGTACCGCTAATAGCGGGTTGGTGGGTCATAATGAACCGTAGCAGTAAACGATGCCGGTAATCCTTTAATGGCATCGTTTTCCCCTTACTTCCGACCTCGTAATGAGGCCCAATGTATTGTATGAAACAAGTATTGGCAAAGTCAAGAGCATTCCAAGAAGGGTATGAAAATGAGAAACCAAGTATTGGCCCAAAGCCAAGAGGGGCCAAGGAATTGCAAGCTGAGAGGAAACCTGTGTTGGCAAGTGCCAGAGGAATACAGAAAAGTTAAACAAAGTGCATTGTGGCCAACAAACCCACGCAACAATGTCAGAAGAGTGTGACACTGGGGAATCAACTAAACATCACTGTCAAAGGGAATCAGTTGTTAATTGTTGATGGAAGCAGTCAAGAAGGGGTGTCGGTTTTGTGGCCTGTAATGGGTGCACCGTGTGGTCCAACAACTGCACTCAGACCGAGGGCCCCTATATGGAAAAGCCAATAAAACTATACATAAAAAAGCTTGTGTTTTATGACAATCTTGTACATGATTTAGAAGTCAAGAAACAGAACAGCCTATGCAAAATGGTGAAAAGTATTAATATCAGAGGAGCTGGGAAGTGTCCCAAGGAACTGTGTTGTTTTTGAAAGTTGGAAGATTTGAACTCTTGGGGAAGGGAACTCTGATATTTTGTGAACTGTTGTGAACTTGAGGAAGCGGAAGCTGGTCATAAGCCGAAAGCTGGGAGAAGCTCTTAACTTTCTTTTGAAATTTCAAACATTATTCATTTTGATGCTGACATCCCTACACATTGTATATTGTTATGTGTGAGGGCAAGTATAGGATTTGGACAAAGACAGACAATTGATTTGGACTTCCTGATACAGAATATCCTCAGTTTTCTTTAGGGAGGGAAATCCCACCTTAGCACAGGGCAAATTAGGCCTTACTCCATCCTGATTTCTAAGTTAATAAGACTTTTGAGAACCAATGTTACATCTGTTGTCTTTTTCAACTTTATGATGCCTTCACAGGGACCCATAATGTTTGCTCTGATTTCAAATGAACCTATTGTCAGTTTATCTAACCTTGGTGTTTTCCCCAATGTGTGGCCTTATAAAGCGTACTTCACTTCCTATTCAGAAAGACTAAAATGTTTCACTCCTCCCAAACTGTGTGCAATGTGTGCTCCTGTTCAGGACAAAGAACTGTATTAACTTCCTTTGTATGCATTCATGAAATGTAAATGCAATTGGTTAACAATAGAGAAAAAGTCTCAAATAATCCATACAGAAGAATAAGTAAGCATTGTTTAGTGTAGGCTGCTGGGGCTGAGAAGCTGAGGTCAATGGAAGGTATGGGAAAAACACCATTAAAAAAAAAAATAAAGGCTAATTAGTGAGAGCAAAATTCTTGAAAAACCTTAGCGGTATCTTAGAATAGATGTAGGTCAGTGGTCCAGAAGAGGCAAAAGTGGTAAAACCAATCAATGTAGCACATTAGGTCAGGATGTTTGCATTTAACATGAATACAAAGAAAACACGTAAGCATCTGTTACAAGTATCCACGGAGATGTGATTAGCATTATCCTAGAGGTTACACATATTTTGTGTACTACAAGTATACGCCTCTTACATTTTCATGCAATTTCCCCCAAAATATGGCTTCTCTTGTTTTAAGTCTCCATCCTACAAATGTCCTCAGTGAAAATTAGGTGAAAATACACTTGCATCCATTGCTGTTGCAATATGTGGTTAAAAATGCGGGTCCCAAAGAGTCATTTTACCCAGCTCTCCTCACAGCACACAACAAAAGGAACAAACTCTGATATCAAACTGTGGTTGAGCGGGGAGCCTCCTGCAACTCAGCGGTGCAGAAGCTTCGCTTCCTGCAACTGAGTGCTGCTGGAGCCTCACTTCCTGCAACTGAGTGCCTCCAAAATCTCATTTCCTGCAACTGAGCGCCGCAGAAGCTTCTGGGGGGTTGATGGTTGAAGGGTTTCAGGACATGGGAAAGGATCCATACTGTAAAGTTTGACTGGGTGTAAAAGAACAAAAAAAGGACTGAATTAAATCAACTGCAAGAGCACTACAACTACTCGCTGTCCACAAAGGAGGATGGGGAGCACCTGTGACAGAATTTTCAGGGGACACTCGGCTTTCTTGCATCATTGACAGGTTCTGTAGCTCAAAATTATCACAACAACTGGCGTGTTTTCATACAGAGATTTTCACAGTAAATTTGGCCATTTCATAGATTGTGTGAATATAAGTCATTGCTATTACCCAATTGAAAGGTACTCTGACCCAAGGTTACACAGCTCTCTGTAGATGACACATTAACACATGAAGTCCTGTTACCAGCTTTGTATGGAATTTGCTGTTATACATGTCTCCAAGATGTGGTCATTGACCCCCTTGGTTCAATGTTGGTTTCAGGGGCTCGGCTTCTTGTCACAGGACAGGCTTTGCAAACCTTGAGAAATTGGCGCACTTTACAGGTCATTCAAAAAATGTTGCTGGATGAGTTCTCCTGGATGCATTTTTGGATAGCAATATTAGCAAGGGTTCTTAGTAGCATATGGGGACTGGATGGATTGCTTGTCTTTTACCGTAAGAGTGGGAATGACCAATGTCTCACCCAGGCTTCAAGTGCCCATTTTGTAAGACCCCATATAGTGGCCAGATTCAGGTAAGGAGCAAAAGCAAACTTGACAATCCTTGATTCTTCTTACTAGTGTTTTGTACTAACAATATTATGTCTGCTGATTCTGTTTGTGTGGAAGAATTGCTAAACTATTTGTGAGAGGATTTGGTTTATTTTTTATGAAAACAGACTTTTAACACTCCCAATGTTTTTGTTCAAAGGCTTCATTTTGCTCTTTGTGCCTTAATCCCCTGTGCAGTTACTGCGGGTGCATTTTGGTTAAAGGCTAGGCCTGTGAAGAAAAATGTAACCCAAAACTATTTCCCAAAAGCAAACTGGTGCTGAAAAACTGTGCTGCTTCTTTCATGCTTGAGGGAGAATCCAAGGCAAAGGGAGACTGAAGTGAGAGGTGCCAAAATAGTGCCTTTTCCTGCTAACTTATCTCATAGTTGATCCATTGTTTTGAATATGGTGCACCTGTGGGAGGCAGGTAGTCACCTGCACACCTGAGAGACAGCACTGGACACATGATGTGGATGGAATCGCAAAAAAAACAAATCCTTCTGAGGATCAATATTGTGTATTGCGTACATTTCCCCCTAGAACCTGAGTTTGAATAACTTTAACTTGGCTGCAGGAAATGCTGAAAAGTTCCAAGGCATAATATCTTTGTATTCATGGAGAACTGTCCCTGCTACACTGGAACTGTGCATCCAAAAATGCAACGGTCCCAAAGGTGTCAAAAATAGAATTTTACTGACTGGAGAACACAGACTAGTCACAAAATACCTTTTAAAATGACAAAAGTCAAGTGGTAGAATGTTGTTAAGTTTTCTGTATGGTGTTCTTATACAGTTTCCCTATTGTGCAGCAAGTGAAGAAAATGTATCATAATATAATACAGTATCTTTCTAATATAATATGTTATTTTTTTATCCAAACCACTGTCGATTATTGTACAACGTCTATAAAGACACTTTAGATTGTACATCATATCTTATAGTGTAATTATGTCAAAAGGCAATGGTACTTTTTGCATTAATTTGAATTACTCTTTTGTTCAATTCAGCCTAATATTGTGATGACTTCAAGTTGACGAGTGTTTCACCTTCACAGCATCCCCCATTTTTGGCAATTCCTTGGGCAAGAAAAATGTTAGAAAAACACTTGAAATGATTTAAGGCTAAACTCAAATGTATGCGCCTCCAGGAGATTAAAAATGGTTGGTATGAATGGTATGAGGCACATTTGAGCTCTACCTGGCAAGGAATGCAGTCATCTGTTAAGCTAACGCAGGAGAACAAACACAACCAGTCTTCTCATTTTGAATGAATCATTCCCTGAACCGATTGCGTGTGCTTGCTTATATGAGTGATGTGCAGAAGCACATGATGTTGTCCATAAGGCAAATGAAGGGTATGATCCAAATATTACATGACACATAGAAACACGTTTGGTTCATAGCTGTAGAACCATGCAAGTTACCAATGTGGGACTGAGTGTTTTCAAAGTTGAGATTCTCCTCTTTCAATTGGTACTATATTCCCTACGATGATTAAGAATTAATAAAATGAATAATAATAATGAAATCATGATTAAACATGCTATATATTCATGTTTCATATCCAGATGTGTGCCTGTGAGGACATATTACAAAACTCCATAGCTCATTGAGGTGGCAGGTTGCTACTGTGAATTATATAATAAAACACATTTATTCAAATGTATTGAGCAGATTGAGGTCCCACCTTTTTTCTGATCACAAATGTAGAGATATGGACAACCCACTGAAGATTGGGGGGGTATATTCAATAGGATAGTCGGACTATGATGACTTCAGCCAATGAAACGATTGGGCCTATCAAATAGTATGAGATTATCATGGGAGCAATTTAAACATTTAAAAGTGGGAGCACACAGGGAATTGGATTCTGACTCTTGGAAAAGCCGCAGGAAAGAATACCACATGCTTCTGTTGGGAGAGTACTGAAAATGACTAAGCTTTGTCCATGAGGTCAATTTAACTTGAGGCAGACCCGCTTTTTAGTGAAAAGGGGAAGAAGTCACCAGAAGGAGCATGCTGACCAAGACGTCCCTGTGAACACTTGAGGGTTTCGGTTTCTGCTGGCTCCATGCTTTTAAAGAATAATCCAAAGTGAGTATGAGAATCCCCCAATAGAAATGATGGATCCTCTCTAGCCATCAATTTATATTTGTATTTTTAATTCCCAGAAAGTAGGGTGGTTTGCGTAGGTGATACCAAAATAAATTGGTTAAATGCTAAATTTACAGTGCATTCTCACAGCATTTAAAATAAAGTGAGATGTCATTTCAATCCAACCCAAAATGAATGTTTGAGCTGTAAGGACAGTGATACAGATATAACTGTATGAAGTCTGTGCACAAATCTTTGTAAATTATAATCTCATTAATTGTACCCAAAATGTTTTCACAGAAATAGTTAACATTAAGCTGTGAAATGAAGACGTCTGCATCATAGCCTAATTAAGACCTAATGTGTGTTCTTTGAAACCCTTAGCTATTTAATAATCAATGGGAAATGACAGCAAGTTTAATTGTGTCATTTATTTATTTATACTCCCATAAACATGAGGCAAATGTGAATTTCAAATAGCCTCAATCTTGAAACTGCACAGTGACACTCAATCAGTGAGATGTGTCAGGGGCAGGGGTGGCACTTATACCCATTTAAAAAAATCCTAAAATCATTCTCCCAGTTTCGTTGGGTAAAGCAAAATTCTGTGCACTCTAAATCAATAAGAAAGCTGTCCTAGCTGAAAAAGAAAACCTGCAGAGTTGTGATGCAATATATTGCAAGCACTTTGAACTTCACACATATGCTAGCAAAACACAGCAGCACATTTACATGGAAAATGTGAAACAGGAAACAGTTATTATTATTTTTTTTATTGAACATTTGTATGGCGCCTATACAGCAAAAAGTGTTTCCAGGCGCCACCAGACAAAAAAGGTTGGGAGACAGAGGAGAAAATAACTATAACAGTCTTACTAGGCCTTTTGACACCTAATTTGTGCAAGTGCAGTCACTTGAAGTGCAGGGGGAGGGAGCAGATCAGGTGGAGGGGATGGGATGGGGAAAAAGGAAGAGGGAGAAGTGCAGGAGGGAGGTCGCCCAGGGGCTGGGCAAGTGCTAAGGGGAGCCTAGGAAGGCAAGTGATTGGAGAACTAGGGAGGGGGGTCAGCTTGTACGAAGGTAAGGGATAGACCAGACTCAGTATGCTTGTCAGGGAGGGGTGCCCGAGGGCAAATGTTGGTAAAAAGGGGTGAGGGGGAAGACCGGTCGAAGGAGGGCCTAAACCAGTAAGGCTCATAAAGGAAACAGGCAACCAGATCTAGCGGCAAGTGGAGACTAGCAGGGAGTGACAGAAGGAGGAAGAGAAAAAAAGGAAGATCTTGAGAAGCTTCCGGAACTTAAGGAGATCCGGCTCAAGTCGGAGAGGGGCAAGAGGCTGCTCCAGAGGGAGGCTCCTGCCAAAGAGAGAGATCTACCCTCCATTATCTGCTAGGCAAAACATCTGATCTGAAGAGAATAGAGCTAGAGGACAAAAGGACTCCTGCAGGGAGTTATTTAGGGAGAGAAAGTTAGATGTAGTGAGGTCCCAGGCACCTTGTGGATGGTGTAGAGGGTCTCGAATTTGATCCTTGCAACCACTGGTAGCCAGTGGAGAGATTTTAGTGCTGAATAGATGTGGTCCCTGGGCTTGAGGCCAATGATAAGTCTACAGTACTATTCTGGATTAGTTGAAGAGGGCAGAGGGGGAAAGAGGCAGATTAAGGAAGAGGCTGTTACAGTAGTACAGCCTGGAGAGAGCCAGAGCTCTGGTGAGTTTCTGGAGCAATGTTAGGAAAGGGAGAATGCCTCTGAGGAGATGAAGCTGAAAGTGGGCCTTCTTGACAAGGTCAGTGATATGGGGTGAAAAGGAGAGAGAGGAGTCAAAGATGACACCCATGTTTTTAGCTCACACAGGGGAGGGGGCTCAAAGAGGGCAGCCAGAGAGTAGGAGGCAAGGAGGGGGCTGGAGTCCCAGTGAGAAGAATCTCAGTCTTACTGGCATTAAGGCACAGATCATTAGCAGCACACCATGCCTTAATAGCAGTACAGAAAGTCAGGAATGAGAGAGAGAGGAGATGAGGGAAGTTTAAAGGAGGGCTGTGTGTCATCAGCATAACAATAGAAATGAGGAGAGAAGGTGGAGATCAGGTGGGCAAGAGGGGCAAGTTAAATGTTGAAAAGCCACGGTGAGAGGATAAAGCCCTGAGGGATACAGCAAGTAGAGAGTGAGATAGAGGAGAGAAAAGGGCTGAGTTGCACTTGTGATGGCCGATTTGAAAGGAAAGAGGTCAACCAATCCAGTGCCCAATCCGTGATTCCCAGTGTATGATGTAGCTGATTTTTGAGGGTGGAATGATTGACTGTGTCAAAGGCAGAGGACAGGTCAAGGAGGATGAAAAGTGATGGAGAGTTGGGGTCAACGTTTGATAGCACATCATCACGGGTGTTCAGGAGAGCAGTTTCCATGCCTCTGGCTGCTCTGAAACCAGACTGGTGGTCGTGGGGACAGCCAACGGATTCAGTGTGATGGATTCATTCGGAAATGACCAACCTCTTCAAGAGTTTGCCCAAGAAGGGGGTAGTAAAGATAGGGTGGTAGTTAGCCCGGAATTATCAGCAGATGTCTCTTTTAGGAGGGGATGCACAAAGGAGTACTTGAGGTGTGATGGGAAGGAGTCAGTGATGAAGGAATGTTTACAGAACTCAACCAAGGAGGAAGTAATAGAAGCAATATTGCCTTTGATAGTTCCAGAGGAACAGGGAAGCACCTGTTTGGAGGACACTTTCATAGAGCACACTGTCTTGGTAATCACCTCTGGCACTACAGGAGAGAAGGAGGAGAGCATGGGGGAAGGTTGATAGGAGGGCCAAGTGAGGCCAGGGTGTAGGGGGAGGTGGGAGAAGGGTAGGGGAGAGAGAGGACAGGATGTCCTGAGTTTTGGTAGTGTAATGGGCGGCCAAGGCCTTGCAGAGGGCCTGGGAAGGAAGAGGAGAAGTGGAGATTGCAATAGGATTGGTAAGTCCCTTACAGATTTTGAAAAGTTCAGCCGTGTTGTTTGTGGCCCCAGAGATGCAGGCTTGGATATGGGTCCATTTCCTGGAGTGGATGGATAGCCTGTATTGCCTTTGGAGCAGGTGACAGGCCAGTTTGTCAGAGGATGTGCTAGAAGCCAATCATTTCCGTTCAGCAGCTTTGCACTTGTGTTTCGGCAAGGGTTGGTCGGAATCATACCAACTATTTCACTTGGAAGAAGGCTTCATGTGAATCCTCATTGCAGGGGCAAGAATGTCAAGGGTATTGGAGATAGAGGGGTGAATGTTAGCCAAGGCTAAATCAGTGTGGGAGTCACAAGCAGGAGTGGGGGGAGGAATGAAGGAGGTGACAAATGCAGCTACGGACACTCGCTTCATCAGTCAAATGGTGGAGAAGGAGACTGGCAGTGAAGGCAGAGGCTTGGCCGGGGAGCCCAAGCAGCTCCAGATGGGAAGAGAGGAGAGCATGGTCAGATTAGAAGAGAGGGGTAGTGAGAGGACTATAGAAGGAGATATCAGCTAAGATGATCACATCCAAGATATCCCCAGCTGAGTGGGTTGGGCCAGAGGTAAGAATGGTGAAGGAAAGAGTGTTGCAGGGGCTGCGGAAGAGTAAAGTGATTGAATCTGGAGATTCTAGGTTAATATTGAAGTCTCCAAGGAGGAGAAGCTGAGAGATAGAGGTCAGAACGGAAGAGGTGAGGTCAGTCTACTCTGAGAGAAGAGGGAGATAAGCCCAGGGGTCCTACAGATGGTAGTGAGAGTAAGCAAGAGGGAATGAGAGACACACAGATTGCAAACAAGACATTCAAAGTAGGAGTAGGATTGAGTGGGTATGATGGAAGCAGGGACCCATTCAGGGACGATAAGGTCCACTCTGCCTCCAGACTGGTTAAACCTGGGCTTGGCAGGGATCTTGTAGCCCTCAGGAAGCAGAGTGTCAAAAGCAGTGACAGAGCTGGCATTGAACCATGACTCTTTGAGAGCAAGGAAGTGAAAGTCGAAGTCTTCAAGGTGGTGACAGATGTCAGAGGAGTGTTTGACAGCAGAGTGAGAATTGAGAGTAGCTAGGTGAAGCAGGTTGCCACCTTTAAAGGTCTTCTGTGGCAGGGTACAAGGACAAGGTACATCCGTTGGTGGGGGCCAAGAGGCCAGGGTTGGCAGAAAGAGGAGTGACAAGAGAAGGGAGGAAGTTAATGAGAGATGGGAGACACCTGTCAAGAGGGAGGAGGTGGGGCTGAGAGCCCTGGACCATGATAGTGTCATTCTGGTAGACATTATTGATGCACCTAGATGTTGAGAAGTGTGCTAAGAGCACTGCACTTCCCATCTGGTTCCATCGTTAATGGGCGAGGAAGAAAAAGGTAAGAGGATAAAGACTATATGGGGAGTCCATGGGTCGGGAGAGGGGACAGCAAAGAGGACGTCAGTCATGTCTGCCTGGAGGAAGCATTGATGTAGGGGTCAGAAATGGGAAATCCTGGCTTTGAGACAAGGATTACTTTTTTTAATGTTTTCCTTCCTGACTTCAAGAGAGGGATAGGAGCGGTGATAGAGTAGCAATTGGAGTAGATAGGAGAGATGGATAGCACGATAGTTGAGGGGGGGCTGGAGAGCAGAAATGGGGACTGCACAATGTACAAAGAATTCACCAGGCGGCCTAGCAGTAACAGGGGAAGAAGAGTCAAATGCAACAAATGAAATAGTAAATCAAAGGGTAATGATGCATAGGGTCTAGGTTCCAACAGTCAGTGGTAGCACAAACATTTCTCAAGTAAGGAAGTGCAGACAGTAAAGTGAGCAACTAGAAATGAAAGTCAAGGTAAAAGAAGGTCTAACAATTGACACAGCAATATTTTACAAACAATATTCAGATTTGAATTTCACAGCTAGGTTAGAAACATAGCATAATAGCACCGCCCAGGGATGAATGAGAGACAGGATTGCATTTCCAGAATGCAGTCAAAATGCAACTTTTGGGTCAAAGCCAGCAATTCGAAGCATTTAGATTTGATATTCCAAAATACAGTTAAAATGTAAGCAATTGCATAGAGCCAGAAACACCAGATCTGGCCTTAAAGTAAAGTTATAGAATGCCTAACATTAAAATCAGTCAATAGTTTGAGGTACCCAGAAAATGGCTTATAAGGAGAGAGGTGAAAGTCATCAGGTAACACAAGCTGACAGTTATCAAGAGGCACTTGGGAATGGTTTAGCTGTCTACAAAAAAACAAATGAAACGGCTGAATGTAGGCATGAATGGGAAATGGAACAGACTGAAACATCACCCCAACAGAAGCAATGGGATGGAGCACATTGTCAGGTGGGTAGTGAAAAAAGTAACAGTGCAATCCATATGCACGCAGATTGAAGCAGGTCCTCCAGGCTTGGTGTTGATTGCCAGGGGCTGAAGAGACTGGTAGGGAGTTAGTGGTTTAATGCAGGTAGAAAGGTAGATCAGAATGTACACAGCATAGAGGTTGCAGGGAGAGGATAGGAGTAAGTTGCACATGGTGTAACGAATGGAATGCAAATTACGAACAGACAAGCAAAAAGTGAGGGGGGAGCACTCAGGGGAGCACTTACCTACTGTGCCCAGAGCTAGATTGGCAAACTGGTATGGGGACAGGGCTTTGAGATACAACAGCAAGGCAGAAAGATATTTAAATTGTACAGGCCACAGAGGCAAAGTGCAGCATGGCTTGGCACTGCAGCCGCGGCTAGACAGGCCCCACAGGGGCCTTAGTAGTGGGCCTTGGGCAGGCGGCCAGCTTTGCCAGTAGCTGCGTCATGGGCGTGATTCAACCTAGGGCTTTGGAATGAGGCAGGTACCACCCACTGATCACAGCCAGATAGGGCTCTTCTTACCAACCCCTTGGATCCGGAGCATCTTGGAAAACCTCATCAACACCCGTAGATCCTCTTTACTAGTATAATACGACACTGTTAGAGGAAAGCTCACAGGGTCTTCAATGCATCGATAACATTTCCCAATGATCTGGTCCTCTTTCTGTGCCATGATCAAATCTGCATCTCCTCTGGGCTGACAAGAGTTCTCTATTCTCACACGTTTGTGACCTGGTGACAACAACAACTTGGATTTCACCCAGCGGGGATTCTGTTTCTATGAAATCCCCTGCAAGCTCTGGTTTTAGTGACCTGGTCAGCCAGGTAATTCCCAGTCTTACCTGGCCCCTCTATTTTGGAATGACCTCTTATCTTCTTCGAATAGATGGTCATCTCATTGGAGGTCACCAGATCGTCAATTGACTTGATCTGTTTGTCATGCTTTAGGAGTTTGCTGTTGGCACAGAGGATGCCTCTATTCTTCCAGTTAATCAGGTGATCCACAAACCCATTCCTGACATAATAAGAGTCAATGACTATGACCAGTTCATTGAGCTGGTGATGCACTGCAATGAGGATGTCTTGATGGGCGGCCATCAACTCTGCAACCTGACTACTTCGAGGTCCTATTACCCATGTATGTTACAGAAAATATGCATTGTGCAGTACGAAGTATCATACAGCCGCCATGTAATGTATGTGCAGTGCCATGAATGACATCAGCCACATGCATCATACTGCACCCATTCATGACACCAAACTCTTCAGCATCATAGCACACACATGCATCCTATCATAGCCAATATCATGCAACCACCAACATTGCAGAACAGCCATTTTTAGTACATCACCAAAGTAACACATTGTTCTCCCTGTGGGCACTATACAGCACCTGTGCATTGGACCACTCAAATATATTAAACAGTAGGATAGAATTAACCTACTTAACCTTAGGAAACTCCACTCCCTCCTTCATTACAACTCTGCTCAAACCTTCCTTATAACCAGCAGAGGGTTCCGGGATATCATTCACCCAGGCAGTCCCAATGCCAGCAACCAATTCTTTTTCCCTGTTGCTTCAATATGGTAGGAGCACCCATCCACATAAACTGTGGGTATCCCTGAAACATGTCTTCTTCAAAGACCTTGTGTGGAGAAGTTAAGTATACCTTCATGTTGGTGATGGTCATTAGGCTTTCATTCTCAAGACAGTTTTCTTGAGCACAATCATGCAAGCCTGGCAAACCTTGCGCTAGAGGACTCTTCTTGTTTTGGCCATATCTGACCTCTGCAGGAAAGCCTTGCATGGACAGAATCCAGGAAGTAATTCTGCAATTACTAACGTATCCCGCCCAGAATCTGTCACTGTGGAGATATTGCAAGGGTTAGTTAGGAGTCTCGACAATTATGTGCCCCCCCTGTATGAATGGAAAGTAATTTTACAATGCCCATACCGTTACCAGGAGTGCCTTCCCACAGTCATTGAATTTTTCCTCCACATGAGATGACTTTGTTGACCTTGTCGTGATTTTGGTACAATACCACTGTTAGGCAATGTTAAGGATTTCAATCAGGCAACACACACTTTGGTCTCGGCCTAGTATGTAGCACACAGCTGAGTTGCTTTTCTCCTTATTTTATGCAGATTCAATTTGAGATGGTACACAACTCGTATCTCACCCCCTTTTCAAATACCCCGGGTCACAATGGACCATGAACCAGGCTGCAGCAATCACCAATGGGGTGAGAATTACAATGAGACTGTAAGCAATGCACTTGGTTTAACCTTCTAGTGGAACATATACAAAACACCAGGGAATAGCAGTACTTTTTGATTTAGGAAAGATAGCACCCAAATTAGGATTTCCCCCTGCAATGTTCCCTCAACCCACAGATAACCGAGTGGATAGAAAGGAACAGCAGGTAATCAGGAATATGAGGCAGCAGACAGAATAAAAATCCGACCTTCCCTCACAGAATAAAAGGCACAAACCGTCTTTAAACCCTTAACAAAGGCCTAAAATAGCACTCGGAAATGGCAAATAATTAATGTGTGGTTAAAATATAATATACATATATTTTATCACAATAACATGTTGGTTATATCACTGGCAATCGCAGCGCAATGGATAAGCAAAAGGCATACAATTCGAAATTGAGTGGAAATTTTAGAATAGATTGCAGCCAAATGACACGTGTAAAAGTTGCATTTCTTTTCAATTCCCACTTTAAATTTCTAAATAATCTAAACGGTTTTTAATAAAAACGGGGGAAATACTCTAATTTGGAGTGTGGTTTTTGGGTTGGGGATAGAGGTATATCACAGGGATATTTAGTTATTTTATTTAGTTCTTGTTTTTAATCAAAAGAGATTTTTTACAAGAATACTTCGAAATATAAGTAAAATGTGAAAAATAAGTAAAATACATGAAATACATTAATGCCATCATAATTATTACAATATGTTATAATATGACCTTAAGCCTCATGAACTTGAGCATGTTACTGCATCTGACATGTAATTGTAACTAGGACAGATTTTATGAAAGAATCAAGTGTCGCATGGTGTATGCAAGCTAAGATTATTCAGAAACTCAACAGAAGCAATAAATAAACTCATATTCGTGGAGTTTAGCAGATAGGCCCATCTCATATTCTGCTGTACATTAGCAACCACAGTCATGTGTTTCTTGTATGCATTGTTCCTTAATGGGCACAGCGCAGGGCATTCCACTACAATGTGTTCTAAAGTTTCTTTTTGTGATGTCTTTTGGCAGAACCTACAAAAGTTATCTGACTTGTCTATTTGTTTCCGCTGTGCCAGTAAGTCTCGGGTCAACCACAAGTTAAAACACATTCTCAAGATTGCCGTGCGAAGTTGAGGGGATGGTGATTTTAACAGGTAAGTTTCAACAGTTCCCATTTTTTTGTCTGGAAACGCATAACTACTAAAATTTTTATATTGCAGACAAAGAGTACGATTCGCCAACCAGTCCTGGTAGAAGATTTTTCTTTTTGCTCGGTTAGGATTCTGTGTTAGAGTTTCTATGTCTACTTCAGCTACAGCCATTATTTGATAGACATAGGTGGCCCATTTAACTATAAATCGATGATTTGAGTTAAATAAATATGCCGCAAGTACAGCTAGAATTGATTCAGTTTCGATGTTCAATAAGCATTTCCTGAAAAATGCACACAGCTGCCAATGATATCTTGCCTTGAGCGATTTCAGACCGAGTTCATACCTTATGCATGATACCGGGGTTGCTTGTGGAAGCTGTAAGATGTTTCTCCAAAATTTTGCTTCCATTCTATCTAGATCTTTCACGTCAGTTAAAGCTCGTGCCTCCATCCCATATAAAATTGTAGGAGTTACTTTTTGCTGCCAATAATGTAGGGCAGGCTTGATGGAAAATTTACCATATTTATAAAGAATCAATTTAGACTGGGAAATTGCTATATTCAATTTACTTTGTAGTGAACGATGATGGTCAATAGTTACTGAATTGGCTTCAAATTGAGTACCCAGGTACTTATAGCTTGAGACAATATCGAGGGTAATATTTTTGACCCTACATACGAACTTAGTTCTTTGTGATCTCGCAGGGGTGTCAACTACAATCTGGGATTTTTTTATATTCATTGATAGCTCATTATTCTCAAAGTAGATTGAGAGTGCAGTTATTAACTTTTGGAGGCCTATCAGTGTCTTAGAAATTAGCACAAGGTCATCGGCGTACCATAATGCTTGTATTGTAAGACCGTTCATTTTCGGTGAGTCAGTAGGTAAGTTGTAAAATATTTCTTGAACATCATGAATGAAAAAGTTGAAAAGTGATGAGGCCAAGATGCACCCTTGTTTCAAGCCTCTTGATGTGTTAATTGCTGAGACAGCAGGCCAGTAGAGGACAACCAAATTTGAATGGACGTGCCTGAATGAAAAGCGGCTATGATATCGATTAGATCTTGTGGGCACTGTGCTTTCAATAATTTTGAAGAAGTTTTACGCGAGAAACTGAATCAAACGCAGCATTTAGGTCAATAAATGCGAAGAATAATGCTGTTTTTGTTTGTTGTGCTTGAGCTTTTAATGCATTGAGAATCATTAGGTTTACAGACGTCCCCAATCCGCGAACAAAGCCTGTTTGATTACGGTCTCTGATTTTATTTTCAAGCGTCCAAGTATTGAAGGCCGTTAAGACTAATCTATTAAATATTTTGCCTGGGGAATCCAATAGCGCTATCGGGCGGTAATTAGCTGGTATGCTACAGTCTCTTTTTTTAAAGATTGGCACAATGATAGACGTACGCCATGAGTCTGGAATCCTCCGTATCTTTAATATGTGCTGGAATATGTTGTTCAGAATCTTGGAAACTTTGCCAAAGTTGTGGATGTTGTTTTAGCATATAATTAGTTATGCCATCTGGGCCTGCTGCTCGCGAAGATGAAGTTTTGGTTATGAGCGTCTCAATTATTTCTTCTGAACATTCAATGTTCCAGATCACTGCTGAGTAACTCTTAGGATCATACTGAAAGGCTTTATCTGTATACAGTTGTGAAAAATGTGCTACCCTTTGACTTTCAATTACTCTATTTAGTTGTGATTGCTGAATGTTTGGGTTTAGTTTTTGATTGAGTAATTGCCATATTTGTGCAGAATTCTTACTTATTGTAGCTTTCAAAAAGGTCTCTCCATCCTGTTGAAATAACTGTCCTTTATGAGCCTGTATCCAGGATCTATAACGAGTTTTTAGAGTTTTACCTAATTCTTCATTTTCAGGCCAGGGAAGATGTCTGGCTAATCTCAGCTCTTTACGATATTCCTTTTTTTTTAGATAGTAACTGATCATATGTATGAGGGTGAGAGCGTCCTGAAGGAATAAAAAGAGTTTTGTAGGTGGCAAGTGCTTCCACATATGTATGAGTATTCCGTGAGTCATTTTGTAATATTAGATTTGCATTTAAGCTTATCAGTTTAGTCGGTGTCCACTTAAATCGTGATTTTGCATTATTGATTGCTAGGTTTTGCGGCATCCATTGAGATTTAATACTATCTTCCTGTGTGTCTCTCGGCCATGATAGAGATAGCATATGATGATCACTGCTCGATTGCTTGATTATCTTAAATTCAATAGATGACATAAAAAGCCCCGCTGATAGGTATATGTAATCTATAGTGCCTGTCGATGTTCCTCTTTGCCACGTAGCATGTTGCGGAATATCTCCCGGTAGTGATCCATTAGCCATTCTCATGTTAAATAGCTTCATGAGAGAACTCCACTTTTTGTAATCCTGTGTTCTTTTCTCCCGTTCACATTTGAAAACATCAATATTGAGGTCCCCCGCTACAATAACATCAGTTTCTGCAATTATATCAAACATATTAGATAGATCTTTGTAAAAACAGAGACCCGTAATCGCGGCTGGGTTTCTATAGATGTTTATTAATGCGAGCCTTTTGGACTCCATCGAGATTTTTACCAACTGTATGAATTTATTGGGGTTTTCCCATGCTTGTATCTGTATTTTAGTTCCCATCTTAACGGCTACAAGAAGCCCTGCCATCGGGCGACCTTTTGGAGCTATAATTGCAGGGCTAATTACGATGACATGGTTATCTCATAGTGGTACATCACTTAGCCATGTCTCTTGAAGGACTATGATGTCTGCGTCATTCAAGAGGAAGTTAGGGTTAGTTAAAAGATGGGAGTAACCCCTTGTATTCCAACTTACAAGTGTGGCGAAGTCAACTTTTTGCTCATATTGTTCTTGAGTCGGTGGTGGTTATGACTGAGAGAGACGGGCATTGAGAAATACAGAATCAGCAGCACTGCATTTAAAGCACTGGCAAACACTTGTAGATGGAGTAGCCATTACTTGTTCCTCCGGGGTTGTTTCGCTATTGTTTCTTTCCGGATCTTGAGCAAGCAGAAAACCCATTGCAAAGAGTTTCATTCGTGCCTGCCATAGGTAATTCATAACTAGCCCGGATTTCATCCATAAATGCACAATCCCCAAATTGGTATCACAAATAAATTCCACTTGGCTAATGTCAAATGAGGCGAGGTCTACTAGTTCTGGCACATCGCTGAAGATGTTAAGTACACTTGTGCGAGACAGATCATATTGAGGGTGAGGAGCCGCACGACATTTTAAATTACTGTATGATGGTTTGCAAATTTTTGTTTTCTTTTTAGGTCCTGTTTTTGTTGTTTTGATATAGGTTCTTGAGTTTTGGAGAATTGTTTACTGTTCGATTCATTGGTCACTTGTTTAGTCTTTTGACATAGGTCAAAATCACTGTCAGATCTTTGTTCATCAGAAAACGTTACTTTATTCGGTTTCTCTATTACGCATCTTGGCGGGAGGAACGATCCTAAACGAGTATCTAGATAAGATTCGATTACTGATTTAATTTTGTCATTTTGATCGTGCCTTGTCTCATCACTATGGGTTTTGTTTACCACCTCTGGAACGCTCCAGACATTAAGTGTAGACGGTTTTCTGTTTTCTCTGTCTTTTACACACTGAGTTTCAGCAAGTACTTTACTATGCTGTACAGTGTCCACAGAGCATTTCGCCACAGTGATCTGTGAATTTTTTTTTGCGGCCAGGTCCTTTATCTCAGATGTACGCTGGAGAATGTATGCATCTACCGCAGCTTTGAGTTGTTCGATTTGTGGCCTCTCCGTTGTTGGCAAGATTCCTTGCATTATTTTTTCAGTTATATCAATTGATTGAGCCTTTGGATAGATTTCCTGAGTCACTGGATTCATTGTTAATGCGGGCTCGTTTGGGATTACTGTTTCCAAAGAAGAAACCAGTTGACTTAATGGAGACTCATTGATTTGTGGTATATGATAATTCGACGATGTAAGTGTAACAGGGACCTTTTGACCTGAAATGTCATCATCAATAGATTGGCCAACACTAGACTTTGCAGGAGCAGTCAGGTCCACTGTTTGTGCACGGAATATTCGATTAGTTATTTTGTTATTTCGTTTCATAGATTGGAACGGTTTAGTGATAAGATGTCTTGCAAGACCTTTATTCCGTGATTGTTTGTTAAATAGATCATATTGAGCTCCATTTGCTGGTTGCTTCACTTTTTTAGGCGAATTCTCAACACTTATCCATGATGTATTTTGTTGTGTACTTACTTGCGGATCCGCTTCAATTGGACAAATGACGTGCTCAAATGTTGGAAGAGTGGCAGAATGTGTAGTGGGAACAGTCACAATTTCAATACTTTTGGATAGATCATTATATGGTTCTTCAACTCGACAACATTTCTCCATTTGTATCGCTTGTGTTTGAATCCACAAAGTTATATAGTCAATCTTGGCGGATTGTAAATTAATCTTGCATTCAAGAGTTTCAAATAGCTTGAACAAACTCTTGATTGTTGTATTTACTGCCATAAGAGTAACTTCAAAAAGCCCGGCATTAGCAGGAGCCTTTTCTTTTTCACGTGATGATTCACGATGTCTTGGCATTGGAAGTATGTAGGATGCAGCCTCCGAAATGGTAGAGTCCATTGAGCATCGTTGGTGACAGTCCGTCGGTGACCTAGTGAGAGATGTATTCACACTTCTAGGCGTCATTTGTTTGACTTCTTCTACGAAGACCTCCTCATTCGAATAATTAAGATCCTCCTCTTGTATTTCTGATATTTTATCCAATTGGAGTTTTGGATCTTTCTTTTGTTCGATTTGATGTGTAGACTGAAGCATGGTGTTATCAGAAACTGGCATGTTTTCTAAAACTTCCGACTCTACAGTATTCGACATAACAGCCTGCTTCAAAGATTCCACTTGAATTAAGTCCAATGTTGCATTTGGTATATTTAGGTTTGGTCCAATTTGCTCTTCATTGCACCTCATAGAGGGGCTTATAGGGATTTCCATTTGTGCCTCATTAGCTTGTTTAGATATACCTTCTACATTGAGGACATCTTGTTGGGGAGAGGACATTGTACATAGTAGTGTAGAATGTTTTAATACTGGGCAAAACTGCCTAATATCTTTGCTTGCAAGTTGCGTTTTTTGGCGTGTTTTTGCACGCGGAGTCAAAGTTATTGATGTGGATGATGTAATTTTTTTCAAGTTACTTTTAGACCTGGTTGCGACAACCTCCATTGGTGTAATGGAGGCCACCGCAGGTGAAGACACATTGGTTTTGCGAATTTGCGGAGTTAAAGACATTTTGATTGTGCAACAAGGCTGTGTGTTGATGGAGCGAGAGGACACCAATACGCAAAATTTACCTTTTTGTCAGTAACGGGATCAAAGAGGGCACACCTGCGCAGTCTCCCGTTTGAACAGCGCCAAACAGCCGCACAACAGCCAGTGCCCTTTTCCCCGACGGGCTTTACGCCGCAAGGGTGACTCTGGCGCAGGGATGAGGGCTTGGGTTGCTCATGTGACCACTCACGTGGGGGGCTGTAACTCCGCCTCCTCCAGGAAGCGGATTGCGGAAATGCAGTTCCCGGCAAGAGCTTCACTCGTTTGCTCGCAGTGCCGGGAACAGAGAATGCTGTTCAAAAGCACAAGCACAAAGAAAACAGCACCGCTTCAGAGCTCCAACACACACGCCACTCGGGCGACTCTGGCGCAGGGATGAGGGCTTGGGTTGCTCACGTGACCACTCACGTGGGGGGCTGTAACTCCGCCTCCTCCAGGAAGCGGATTGCGGAAATGCAGTTCCCGGCAAGAGCTTCACTCCTTTGCTCGCAGTGCCGGGAACAGAGAATGCAGTTCAAAAGCACAAGCACAAATAAAACAGCGCCGCTTCAGAGCTCCAACACACACGCCACTCGGGCGACTCTGGCGCAGGGATGAGGGCTTGGGTTGCTCACGTGACCACTCGCGTGGGGGGCTGTAACTCCGCCTCCTCCAGAAAGCGGATTGCGGAAATGCAGTTCCCGGCAAGAGCTTCACTCCTTTGCTCGCAGTGCCGGGAACAGAGAATGCAGTTCAAAAGCACAAGTACAAAGAAAACAGCACCGCTTCAGAGCTCCAACACATACTGAGATATTACAGAAGTGAAAATAGGTCTCTAGCTATGAAACTGGATGAGTTATGCAAGATATAAAATGGTGCACTTTGAACAAAATGAAGCCGTAAAATAGAAAGGAAATCAGTTGTGACAAGAACAGTTTTACTCTAAACTAGAGTATTCAGGCTAGACCACCAAAGATGGACACAGTAAGATCCAAGGTTGATTCACAAATTCAACCCTGTCACCCCAGCGCCCCAACCCTGGTGGAAACCAGTCCGATCACTCGAAATAGGACTAATGGTTTAGGATTAAACATGACAAAATTGAAAAGAAATGGCGCTAGCACTTTAGAAAGTCACGGGCAGGGGCAGGGTGCACAGATATTTCAAACAGTTTTTAACAAGTTATCAGGATAAGGATAGGATGGCTTAGAGAGTGGGATAAGGACAAAGGCAAGACAAGATAGGTTATGGGTTTCTATGGGGTAGGGATTATACTCAAAGTCCACTTTTAGTTTTGGGATTTTTGGACCGTCAATAGGTTCTGGTCACCACATGCTGCGCGTCTGGAAAAAGAAAACAGGTGGGCCGTTCTGGTCACGGGATGGCAAGGACAGCAGAGTGGCAATTCTGGTCACTGGATACTAAAGTTCAGCTCGATGGCAGGATTGCGGCGGGCATGCAGTTAGTGGCCATCAAGCCAGTCTGATTTCAGGATGCAAAAGGTACCACAGCTTTCCCCTTTTTCATGGGAGATTAGTGGGTTTTCAGAATCAATAATCTTGCTGGAGTAGGAATCAGCTATGCTAGGGTTCTGCAGTGGGGTCTGGAATCTGAATGGAGCAGGTCAGGAACGCAGCGCAGGAACTTCAGGAAGAGTGTGTCTGGAGTCTTGTCAGGGACTTCTATTTATAATGCATAGTGACATCATCAAAGTATATGGCTGCCAGGTTTAGCTAAGCACGCCTTTAACTACTGGATTGGTCAGGGGTGCTAGTCCCCGCCTTGCTCCAAGCTGGTTGGATTTCAAAGGATTAATGTCAGATTTATGATGCAAGTTTTACAATGTCCAAAACCTCCCACAATTACTTTATCTAAAATCCAGTTTTGCCCTAAATGGCACCTTTATACAGTGGAAACATCTAAACAAATTACATAAACAGGTTCCATTTTTTATGCAGCACATGGCAGTCCAATCCTCCAGTTTGTGATACATTGTTTCCCCCTTCTACCAGTTTTTTGTGCTTTTCAGGCCTAAAATTCCATAACTGTATACATATGTGTGGATCATCATAAGGGTTGTAAATAGGAAAATTTGCAAGGGAATCATGAATACTTTCCTTGTAATCCCTGATTCTTTGCCATTTCTGTTCCTAAGGGGTCAGTGAATTCTACCATGTCTTAACTGAAAGCCCATAAAATCACATTTATAGTGCAAAATGTTTACATTTTTGCAAAGTCTTGCTGCAGCGATAAAAGTCTTTACATTTTTATTCATACATAGTCTTTGGAAGCAAATGGCAGTCCCTTGTCTGTCACTGCACCATATTTTTCTTTCTTCAGCTGCCACCCACTGTCATTTCCTACAGAGCAAGGTGGGGGGGGTTTCAGCCTGATTGAAGGTTTATTGCCCCTTCTCCACTTCACACTTCCTTGTTCTGTAACTTCCATTGTCAGAGGGTTCAGCCTAGAGTAGATTCTGTCCAACCTAACAATTATCAATGGGTTGTTAGTATCTGCTGAGAGAGGCCCTCCTGTTGGTAGAATCCCCCCCAAGCAAAACCAATTTTTCTTTTGGAACTTGCAAAATCCAGCTAATATGGTTTAACGGTTTTACTTTCTTATATTTGGTCCTGAATTAAACAAGCTAGTTGAAAACAATAACCCATGTGTGTATTTTCCCCAACAACAAACCCCTTCACATTGCAAGATAATGGCATGCTTTGATTCAACAATTTACTTTTAAAATGAGCCTTTCTCTCCTTGAGTTTGCAAAGCCCATTTTACATGTGTGGTGAAAAGCTGGCATTTCTTTTTAAATTCAATTTTGCATCTCCCTCTGGATTCCCACACTGTCTTGCAGCTATAGTTATTTCTTTGTATGCAGAAGTTTTGTTTGAAGCAGAGATGCCTTGAAACTGACATGCTTCAGATAGCTGGAGTTTCTTTACACTACTGAGCTTTGATACTTTGTGATGAAATGAACGTGTTTTCCTGTGTGGCAAAAGTGAAGATCCTTTGTTGATTTCTCACAGAGTTGATTTGACAGGGCCTGTCATTTTGAAATAATGCCTGGTTTTACTGAAGCACAATGAGATGTACTGGGCATGGAAGGGCCTTATTAATCATTTAAGGAAGAACAGATGGAAATAACGTCAGAGCAGCATTTTTTTAAAGGTGAAAATGTTTCCTTTTTAATGGGGATTTTGGGCTTGCAGCAAAGCAACACTGCTTTTTCACTTTATTCCATTTGTATGTGTCAGAATACACTGGCACGCTCCCTCAGTGTATCCTCTTGTTCCATCCTGCCCAATGTATGCTCGGCAAGACGGTGCAGCGATCTTTTTGTTGCTGCAAAATGCAGTTTTGAGGCCATGGTGCTCCTAGGAGCCAGCGCACCCATTTGCTGTTTCTGCGCAAATGCAGCTTGGTTTTGGTGAAATTCTGTTCAGTGGGTCAATGTAGCCCACATATGCCCCCCTGACTGTTCTGAGAACCTTGTGGAGGGAGAGTCGGGCAAGGTGGGCTTCATCAGTCAGAAGTCCTTCTTCCATCAGAGGGTGGAACGCCCCGATCCCCTTGCTGTCTCTCGTTGGGTGTGGAACGACACCCCCAGCTTTCTCTTGGATCTTCATTTATGGTGTTGAGCGACACTCCCAGATTTTCTTTGATTTCTCCCTTCCAGGTTCCCGGGGAGGGCCTCCTGGTCTTTGAATAGGCGCAACCAATATGAATCTATTAAATAAATCAGAACTGGTTACCTCATTTTACCACTAACTGCCTTCCAATAGGTTTGACAGCAGTGGGACTCACATGCATTCAATAATGACAATGGATAGTGAAGAAAAATACTCTGTTACATAATTATATTTATAAATCCCTTGTTCCCTTCTGATTCTTCTTTTTCTTCTTCTCATGCTTCAGATGTCTCCTCTATTCGATTCTCTCTTGACTCCTCAACTTGATGCAAAGTGTGCCTAGGGTGACAACTCTTTCAATGATTAATATGAACCCTTTTCTCTTGTGTTTATTCTGCTTTGAGGATGTGGATTCTGTAGGAGACAGGTGAAACTTTATCTACAATTTCAAAAGGACCACATCAACTGGGCAAAAATGTGTGCACTTTGGTCTGGTTCCAATGGAAGTTGTACAAGAAGACCCTGTCTGCCACTTGGTATTCCTTTTTGGTTGTTTTTAGATCATATTGAGTCTTCATCCCCTCTGCAGATCTTTCTAGATTCCGCTGAGCATACGCAAAAGCATGTTGAAAGTGTTTTCTTAGATTCTCAACATACTCATGAGTTGTGGAGGCATTTATCAGTGTCTGCTTCTGGGTTCTATAGAGCAGATGCTGAGGTAACACCATCCTTCGTCCAGTCATCAGCTCAAATGGAGACATCTTAGTTGCCGAAGAAGGTGTAGATCTGATGGTCATCAGGACAAGCGGTAATCAAATGTCCCAACTTGGCCCAGGGTCTGCCACAAACGTTTTTAGAATACACAATGGTTTTATTGTACCTCTCAACTCCACCACTAGAGGACAGTAGTATGCAACGTGAAGTTTCCTTTTTACCCCAAGTATCTCCCACATCTTTGTCATCACTTCACTGGTAAAGTGACTACCTTGGTTTGACTCAATCATTTGGGGTAGGCCAAAATGCGAGAAGATGTGATTGATCATCAGGGCAGGTGCTGTTTCTGCCTTGCAATTTGGGGCCGGGAGACATTCCACCCATTTGGTAAACAAGCATGATACAGTTAACATGTACTTGTTCCCCCTAGAAGAGTGAATCACTGGCCAGATGAAATCTACTTGTAAATCTGACCAAGGCAGTGTCATCCACTCTTCTGGAGGGGAGCTCAGTGTGTAAGTGACGTTGGCTGAAAATATGAACACACAAGACACCCCTTCAAATATTGGTCAAGGTCCTGCCCCATGTGTGGCCAGTATGCAACCTCTCGTAAGATTTCTAAAGTAGTGTGAAATCCCTGATGACCGCCTGTGGCAGCCTCATGGGCATGACTTCGAATCAGGCTTCGGAATGAGGTAAGGACCACCCACTGGTCACAGACAGATATGGATCTCCTTACCAACAAACCTTCTTGAATTCAGAACATTTTTGGACATTTCCTCAACACCCTGAGGTCCTCTTTCCCAATGTAATCATTATCCATCAGGGGAAAGTTCTCAGGGTCCTCAATGTGTTGATAAAATTGACCAATAATCTGGATCCCCTTTTTGTGGTGTGATTAAATCAGTATCTGGGGTCGCCCCACTCCACTGGGAAGTTGAGAGTTCATTGTGAGCATTTATCTGGGAGCTAGTGATGACAGTGAACTGGATACCCCCAACAGGGACTAGATCTCAAGGAGATCCCCCTGGATGGCTCCATTTTTGGCCAACTAATCAGCTAGGTTGTTTCCAGTTTTGAATGGCCCCTCTATTCAGGAATGACCATTGATCTTCCAATAGATGGTCATCCCACTAGAGGTGACCAGATCATCTATATTTTGCATTAGCTTGCCATGTTTAAGTGGTTTATTGTTAGCACATAGCATGCCTCTGGTTTCCCAATTAACCAGGTGCTCCATGAACCCGTTCCAGACATAATCTGAGTCAGTGATTATGACCAGTTTGTGGAGTTGGTGTTGGACGGCAGTGAGGATAGCCTGATGGACTGCCATCAATTCCGCCACCTGACTACTGCGGAGACTGATTTTGTACCCAGCAGAGGGTTCCGGGGCATCATTCACCCAGGCGTTCCCAATGCCGGCCACCAGTTCCTTCTCCTTGTTGTTGTCAACATGGTAGGACCACCCGTCCACATAAACGGTGTGCATTTCCTCGCACTTGTTGTCTTCATAGACTTTCTGCAGGGAATTCAGGTACGCCTCCATGTTGTCCTGGGTTTTAAGACTTTCGTCCTCGAGGCAGTTTTCTCTGGCACAATCATGCAAGTCAGCCAAACCTTGCGTGATGGGACTGTTCTTGTTTTGGCCATATCTGACCTCCACAGGAAAGCCTTGCATTGACAGAATCCAGGAAGTAATTCTGGAATTCCTCACATTCATGGCCTGGATTCTGTCACTTTGGAAGTATTGCAAAGGCTGGTGGGGAGTCTCCAATATGATGTATTCCTCCTGGATGAACGGGCGGTAATTTTTCAATGCCCACACCATTGGTGGGAGTGCCTTCTCACAATCATTGAATTTTTCCTCCACAGAGGATAAAGTCTTACTTGCATAGGAGATGACTTTATTGACCTTGTCAAGCATATATTCGAGAACCCTGTCTCCGAGAAGAACTCCTTGTTTTTGACAGGGTAAGCTAGACAAGGTGCTTGTGAGAGGCTTCTTTTGAGTTTCTTTACTGCCTCGGCTAGTTTTGGACCCCACTCCCACTTGACCCCCCCTTCAACAGATGGATCAGGGGTCTTGTGATCTCTGCGTAGTCTTCAATGAACTTCCTACTGTAATTAGTCAGTCCAAGGAGGCTTCTTAGCTCCCGCAGAGTTGTGGGGTCTTTCAGTTTTAGGAGTGCTTCCACTTTCTTCTCCTGGGTACAGAGACCCTCTGGAGTTATTTCATGTCCCAAGATGTTGACACGGGTTCTGCACCACTGCGCCTTTTGGAAGGATAGTTTTGCTCCAGCAACCCTCTGCTGTGTCAAAACATAACAGATTTCTGCTATGTGTTCCTCCACAGTTGAGCTTTGTATCAAGACATCATCCACATAGGCCAGGTTACCCCTTTCACCCAAGTCGGGCATGGCCTTATGTAGGAAGATGTTGAATTTGTTGCCGGAGCTGATGTATCCGAAGGGAGTCTGGGTCCACGTGTACTGCTGCCCCCTGAAGGTAAAGGCCAGCTTGTATTGGTTCTGACCTACTGACAGACACGGTCCAGTACCCATTGCTCAGGTCAATGGCAGTGTATACCTTTGAACCCTGGATCTGGGCCAGTCCTTGGTCAATATATGGGAGAGGCCATCAGGACATATGGACCCGTTTATTTAACTCCCTAAGGTCAGCACAGAGTCTCCACTGGCCGTTTGATTTTAAAATCCCCTGCACCAGATTATTAAAGGTGCTGTAGACTGGAGAAATTATCCCACGGTACTTAAGGTTTTTGATTATTTCCATAAGGGACTCCATGGAGGCGAGAGGCAAGCGGTATTACTTCACAAACGCTGGAGTCATTCAAGGGTCCGTGGGAATTGTTGTAGTGTGGATTTCGGTGCATACACAGTCATATGAGTCCGCCGCAAAGAGATTTTGAAAATCTAAGAACACCTGTTTCAACTTTTGCTTTTGCTCCGTAGTCTCACAGGCATCAGCTAGGTTGACCCACTCTCCAACCATTTGCCTGAAGCCTGCTATCTCAGCGGCCTCCTCCAGCTCAGTGGAGAGGTCCCTGGTTAGAGTATTGACCTGGACAGAGGGTTTCAGGTAGGAGAGGCTGTCCTTGTGGACCTGGAAGATCACCTCATCCTGCCTTATGTCGCAGGTCACCTCTTCCTCGCCGTAAGGGCAGGAAGAGTACACCAGGAAATTCCCCCCTTGCGGGTGAAGATCCTGTCTGGTGGTAAGTACATTGACTAATGGTGTTGGGTTTAACTCCAAGACCTGCTGTTGGAGATGGGCATTGAGGTGTACATATGCATCAGGAATTTGCAGTTTCTGTCCTCTTTTCATTTTAAATTCAAGTGGGAATAGTCAGGCCCGTCCTGAGATGGTGACCTCCTCTGCAATTTGAATTGGGCTGACCAAAAAGCTTTTTCTAAACCATTAAAGCCCATGGTATTACCAGCCAAGTCAGGACCAGGCTTTGTAATTTATCAGGTCCAAATTAATGGCAAAACTATTGAGAATGTCACTGCCTAAATAGAATGCAGCAGGAACATCTCGCACAACCCAACAATTGTGTTCTATGGTTTTGTTACCTATAGAAGTTTTGAGCATACACCTGCTAGGCAGGCGATGCTTGGAATTGGGAGTTTCCAGGCCCATTTCCCACTTATCGATCAATTTAAATGTGGGAATGGCTGTATCTTTTGGTAGGTGCCTGAACGTGGCTTCGTTGATGAAGCTCGTACACTTGGGCGAGAACAGACTCCTTCCCCTCATTTAACCGAATAGGGATGAACAACTGTTTTCTAATTTTCTGAATATCAGCTAAACCTTGAGCTGGTTTCTCATCACTTTTGACTATATAATTGGAATTTTCATATTGTGAATTGGTATAAAATTTCAAAGTAGGAAGGCTGATTTTCATGAATGGAGAGGAGTTGCCATCACAGGTTTGTTGTCCTACAGCAATTACTGTCACGTCAGGTATTTGATCGTTCTGGAAATTAAACTCAATATGATCAGGTTTTTGTTCAACCATGTGGCATGTGCCATTTAAACTAACATGGTTGACACTCTGTTTCAATTTTATTGGCCTGTTAGTCTGAATCCAGAGGACCTTGTTCACACAGTCTATTGGGGGGACAACCTACGCAGGACGTCATTCCCTAGTAGACAGGGTGGGTCCTCTGGAGTCACGACTATGACCGGGTGTTTCACTTTGTGTCGCCCAATTTTTATTTCCAAATCCGTAGCCCCCTCGACAGGAATTTCATTCCCATCGAAGTTCTGGAGTTGTCCAGGAAGAGGGGTGAGAGGGATCTGGTATCTCTCCACACTTCCTGAATTTAGCTGCTCAAAGGCCCTGTTTAACAGAAGAGTGGCTTGGGATCCGATGTCCACCAGCGCCGAAAATGCACATTGCCCTTGCACCTGGACCGGGGCATAAAATCTACCCTCCGTCTCCTCAAGTGGGCAAAGTTAATGTGTATTTTGGGTAGGCTGGGTGGTCAATTTCCTTATTTTTGACTCCAACACAGGGGTTGTTTGGGCATAATTCTGTGTGGGAGTTTGGGAATCTGAAAGAAAAATTTTACATTCTGATATTTGGGGAGTTTCAGGCTCCCCTATTTCAGATTCTGGGCTGCCCCCCCCCCTTTTTGGAGGCAGTCAACCAAATTGGTTTGTGAGGTTTGGGATCCATCTGTTACTATTGAGTTTTCTGGATGCTCATTCTGGGGTTCAAGGATGGGTGATTCCAACTCAGTCCCCACACCCACCCAGTCTTCATTTAGATATCTTGGGACCCATTTTTCTTTGGGAGGAGTTCCCCCATCCCTGAAGGAGAAGATCTTTTTTCCCAGAATCCTTTAAGGATTCTTCCCCTTTAAATTGGCGGACACTAACCTCCTCCACAAAATGGGCCTATTTGAGGTCTTTATTTCTCCTACCCACTCTCTGTTCCTTGGGTTGCAGATTTTCGGGGGCAGGAGATTTTGGTTCCAGTTTCTGGGTGTCCAGGGGCTTTTCCACAAGTGAGGAAGGAAGCTTCCTCTAGGGCTTTACACCTCCCTTACCCCTGTGCCTCCTCCTCTGGAACCGGTGAGTTGTCAGGGTTCTCTCTCCGTCATTGTTCTGGGGTACTAGACCCTTGGTCTGTGGGGTTCTGAGCCGTCATGTTCATCTGAGGGTTCTGTTGAGCCCTCAACATGCGACCCAGATCCTGTGTTAGGTTCTGGACCTGGCGCTCCAGTTGGGACACCCATTCCGGCTGGTACAGGGTTCTCTGGTCAACTCTAGTGGATCACAGGAAGGGTAACTATCCCTTCTTCCTAGTACTCTGGATATTGTGAATTTTGGTAACTCTCCACCCTTGGCCTTCCCTCTCCCGGATTGGGTTGTCGGGGTTCCTGAAATTGGGGAATGAAAGGAGGGTTGTCCTGCAGGTGGGGGTTTTGTGAGTATCGGGGAAAGAAACTTAACCCATCATTTGGGGAATTACTGCCCTCCTGGGAGGGAGATAGCTGCACCCTTGAGATGGATGGGGGTGCAGGTTCATTACTCCAACACCAATCAATAAGGACAACGCAATGGTTTGGCAAAGGGAGTCCATTTAATGACAAGTACAGAAAACTGGGAGTTATGGATATCAGCAGTGATGCGATCGTCCTTCTTGCTTCAAACTCCAATGAACTTCATACAAGTTGTAACATTTATACTCAAACCTCGTCATCACTGATGTGTAACACTCAAAAGTTAACATGCAATTATATTGGTTAAGAAAGGTAACTTTACTATAGGTACTATATCTGTATATGGTAACTGAGAAAGGAGATTGGGTAAACTCTGTCAGGTGGGCATCTAAGCCCTTACTTCGAAAATGACTACTGTAGACGTCAATAAAAGTACGACGTCTCATTGGTTCTACTAACTATAGGACCCTAGATTATTTGGTCCAGTGTGATTGGGTTGGCACCAACCCCATGCATACTTTTCCACTTTGCTTAGCAGCACACAGAATGGTCGGCCAGGTGCGGGGTGCCCCTTTGTTACCCGGCCTTCCTCCGATTAAGGTTACAATCAATCATCACTTTGGTGTCCATGTGTCAATTAGTTCACTGTGGCTGACTTCGAGACTGCATTGTATGTTCTGGAAAAGTTCTGATATCTCCTCCTGGTCTGGTACCAAGCATAGCTGTGAACCCTCGCTTCTTCCCGCTCGGCTGGTCACGTGATTCCTACACCGTGACTTTGTCTCTTTCCTCTCAATTTGTGTATTTGATTCTTATTTAGCCAGCCACCTGCCTACGTCATCTTATCTCGACCTTTCAGAGGCAGGGTATTCTGTTCTCAGTTTCAATTAGATGTAGCTACTGTTCGCTTCTTTTATTCGTATGACCTTGGCTTTCCTGGCACGAGTTGCCTCTGCCGAGTTTCGGTTCAGCTATCTCTTCTTGTTTTGCTAAATATGAATCTGTTCTCGTTTGGCCTTTAGTAACATGGGTTGATTCTGCTTCTTGTGCAAAGTAGAAATACACTTATAATACTGTGCTTCATTTTGAGGTAGATTATGTATACTAGTGCTTGCTGCATTATTCTTATACTAAGCATAGCAAGCTGCACTGTTTTCTTAGCTTTCTTGCAATTCCAAGCATATTTACAGGTGTAAATTGGTAACTATCTTCATCTTGCTTACAGCTTAACTTCTTGTATTTCGACATTGTCCTTTCACTTTAGGTTCACGATATCCTTATTCATGGTGTTTCATTTCTTTACGTCATTCTCTGGTTGTCATTTCTTCTATCTGTAAGTCAGTCCGGGTTCTTGTGACATCACCATTCATCTTCCACTAAGACCTTTTTGGTTTCTTCCGGGACTGTGCTTAGGCAATCTTCATTTCGTCTAATTAGTTGGTAGGTTTTCCTCAATGGATACCTTACTCTCCATGGTTTTCTTGGTATTGGCACTTCACTGGGTGCTGTTCTTCCGATAGGCACAAGGCAGAGCACTACTACGGCTCTCTGCTGGTTTATTTGCTTATCATATGTCACATATCTTGGTGTGAACGTTCATGGTACTTCAAAATGGACGATTGTAGTACAGGCTTTATTTGGGACCTCCTCTACAAAAGTGTTGGTGACCCCTTTTGTAGGGTCCAGAACATATATTTTAGAATAGAAATCATTGGCAGTTTGTTTGTCTATTCTGTCGGCAAAAGTGTTTCCTTTTCCCGCATCGTCTGTTACTGCCTGGTGTGCTGCGCACTTCATTATTGCTAACTGGGTAGGAAGTGCAAGTGCTGAAAGTTGTCATGTTGTATCTTAGTTCCATGTGAGGTCAAGAAACCTCTTTCTGCCTGTAATCTACCAAAGTTGTGAACCACTCCAAAGGCATACTGACTGTCTGTAAATATATTCACACTAAGTCATTTGGAAATTTCATAAGCTCGAGTCAATTGGAAATTTCATAAGCTCGAGTCAATGCAATAATCTCTGCGGCCTGAGCGGAGTTATGCAGAATTCTTTTGGTTTCCACAATAGTGCTTAATGTAGTGATGGCATAAGCAGTAGTGGATGTACCATCCAGAGGTTTGAAGCAGGAGCCATCGCAAAACAGCTCCCCTTGTGGATTTTCTTAACAGTGTATCATTTAATTCAATTCTGCCTTTAGTTTCTTGCTCTGTGGTATAGAGTCAGTCATGTGATATCTTGTCATTGCAAGCAATTTCTTGTGGAAGAGGCAATAGTTCGGCCTGATTTAATGCATAACATCTCTTAATTTGAATATGTATCTTGTTAATCGTGCTGATGTGAGATGTTGCATTTGTTTTATGTTTAATAGAACATCTACAGAGGGAGGTACCATCACGGTTAGGGGGTGACCCAGAACCATACTCTCACTTTGCTTTACAGATGCAGTGGCAGCAGCAACAGCTCTCAAACATCTCGGCAAAGTGCAAGCAACAGGGTCAAGCATGGAGGAAAAATAACTGCACAGTCTATTCTTCCCTCCAAGCTCCTGCGTCAACACAGCCAAAGCGCATCCATCACATTCATGCACATACAACACAAAGGCCTTTTCATAATTTGGTGTGCCCAAAACCGGTGGTGAACACAACTCAGCCTTGAGCCGATCAAAAGCTTTCTGGCAATCCAAGTTCCACAGTAAAGACAAAGAAATGACCTTCTTTGTCAATGCCAACATTGGTTTTTATCATTAATGAGAAAAATAGGGATCCACTGTCTACAGTACGAAGTCTTGCCTATCAAAGCTCTCACTTTCTTCTGTGCATTTGGGACAGACATGCTATAGATGCTTTGTATCCGTTCAGGTGTCAGTCTTCTTCCCTCCTTCGACAGGAGGTAGCCTATATAGGCAATCTCCTGTTGATAATATTGAAACTTTTTTAGTGAAGCCTTATGTCCATGTTCTGCTAGATGAGTAAGCAGCAACATGGTGCCCTCCTTGCAAGCAACTTCAGAATCCGCATCTAAAAGTAGATCGCCCACATAATATAACAATTTGCAAGTAGAAGGTAACTCAAGTGTATCAAGCTGTTCCTTCAATGCTCTACTATAGAGGCTTGGACTCTCCGTGTACCCTTTTGGCACATGAGTAAATGTAAACGAGCGTCCCCCTAGGGTGAACGCAAACACATATCTACTGTCAACATGTACAGGAATACTGAAGAAGGTGTTCTTTAAATCCACAACACTAAAATGAGTAGCTGAAGCTAGAATCATTGTCAATATTGTAGTAACATCAGGTACAATTGGAAACTGTGGGGCAACAACCTTGTTGATGGCGCGCAAGTCAATAATAAAACAAAAAGGAATCACATTATCCCCTTTCTTATACACAGGCAAAATCAGACTATTACCCACACTCAATTTCCTCAATCACACCAATGTGTACAAGATCAGAGACAATACTCTTCAAAGCCTGCTCACCTTCAACAGAAATCCTATGTTGCGGAATACGTGGTAGTTTAACACCTGGTTTCAACACAATTTTAACTGGTCCAATTTGCAAAATGCTGACGTCATTGTCATTAACTTCCCATAGACATGTGGGAACCTTATCTAATTCAGATGGTAAACGTCTAGACAAAAACTTTGAGACTTAAGTTTGTTGAGGCGAAATCGTTAAATGCACTCCATCCGGAGAACAGTAAATTACGGCATTCAATTATTTCAACAAATTTAACCCCAACAAATTTTCACCACAATCTGTTGTCAAAAGAAATGGACACGAATCAGTAAATGGCCTCAGTGCAATAGGTACCGGCTGAGAGACCGGACTTACCACTGGTGTACCAGAAAACCATACAGAAATGTTGTTCTGCCCTGACAGAAGAATATCCGGAACCTGTGAATGATCTATGGAACACTTCTGTGCTCCTGTATCTATCAAAAATAGATGCTTCCTATTCCCCACCTGCATCTCAACATAGGGCCCTTTCTGATCAACAGGAATAGGTACTGGTTCCAGACTCTGCTTCGGGCTGTCCTAACGGAACAGTATGTCATCAAATGCGAGCTCCTCAGAGAAATAAACAGTCAAAGGATTATCAAAAATGTTCCCACTATTGACACCATGTTGCTGAATATCCTGTGAAGATGACTGTTGGTTCTGAGTGAACTGACTTCTGCCAGGACCCCGTATCCCAGGACGGGCCCTGGGTAGTCTACCCATGGTACCATATGTGTTATTCGATTGCTTCTGAAGGATCGGGCATTGTGTTCAGCAATGACCATCCTGTCTACAATATGCACATTGGTTCATGTGTACAGGACCCAGCTGTGCATTACCCTGTGGTGTAAATTGACCTCTAAACTGTGTATTCCAACCTCTGGTCCCTCTAACAATCTGTTGCAGTAGTACTTTAGTTTTCAAGTCTCCCTTCTTCTTTTCTACCCTCTCTTTTTCAGTATTGACTCTATTTTCATAATACTGAGCCATGTGTAATACTTCGGACTGCGATTTAGCTTGCCAGGTGCTTTCAGAAGTCACAATTTGTGATTGGATATCAGGCAACAACCCACACACAAAAACGACTAAACGTGTCATGCACTTCAATGGGAGAAATTGAAACATCTGAAATCCATCTTAGAGCATCTCTTGTGCAAATGCACATTTCTTCACTCACTGGTTTCAATGAAGGAAGAAACTGCTTCTGCACATATGAGGCTTCCAAACTATTACTATCCAATTCATCTTTCTGTAACTGATCTAGCTCCCTTTTAAATTCAAATACCTTCTCAAAATGCTCATGTACTTTCTTCGCAGTGTCTCTTTAGTGGGCAAAGACATTCAAATCCCGCAACCCCTGTGGGACATTCATGTCCATGAAATCACTCCAAATATCAGCTAATAGCATTCCCATCCCCTCTATCAAAATATTCTGTTCGGGAATACTTTCTTGAACAGAAATTGCAACTAAAACAGCTGATTCTTCACCTTCTTCTATATATTTCTTCGCCCATGCATACAATTCTCCTTTTCTAGCTTTGGATACTGCGCTACAAGTCACTATTCTTGAACAGCGACTGGCGGTAAGGGTAGAGATGCAGAAGGGGGAACGACAACAGAAAGAGGAACAACAACTGGAGGAGGAGGAACAATGGGAGGAACAAGATTTACAACGGGAGGAGGTGCTACAGCGGGAAGAGATAAAACAACAGGGATAATCACATAAGGAGATGGTGCAGTAGCAACAGTCTTACGCTCATTTAAAAACATATCAATTAGTTCATCTGAGGCATGAAAGTCCTGAGATGGATATATTTTCTGTACCCCAAGTTGAAAAGCACTATCCATGCTTCTAATAGATTCCGACTGTTTCTGTTGGTCATACAATAATGCTTTCTCTGAGTTAGACATATGTCGATGTGCGTGTTTCTTTTTACTCTTAAGTTGCTGCATAGCTTCCTTTCTCCAATTCCTAATTACATCAAATGCTGCAGAAATGGCCTTTTTCTTTAACAATTTAGACTCTAAATACTCACTACGGGCAATTTCAAAACTACCATGAACTGGCCACTGAAATTCAGAAGCATGTCTAGTTTGTCGGTGACAAATTTTGTTGAATACTATACTACCAAGGCCATACTTGCAGTACATAGTACACGCCGGCGAACCCTCCGGTGGCGCCATTCAGCCATATTCCAAAGATTGTATGTCACTGCGGAATAAAAACCCCTGAAACAGGCAGACAATTTCCCAGGCATGTCAGATCACTGTGCAAGTGCAAAACTGCAACCAATATCAGGATTCTTAGGAATCGGGGCACGACTCACCTGATTTCAAAACAAAGGAGGTCCGATCGGATTACAAGGAGCGACGTGGCTCGCGATTCCGGCAAAAATACCCACCTCGATAGGGGGACCCTCTTCAAGATGTCCTCTCGAACTGCTTGCTCACTGTTCAGGGATCAGATTGTGCAGTACTGTCGAGGTGTCGCATCTCATACAAAAAGGGGGACCCCTTTCTCAAGCTCCAATCCCGGTCCAGTCACCACGTTCTTGATTAGCGAGGTGACATCAATCTTGAGGGTGCCTAGTCGGGCACCATCTGATAGATCAGCACGGAATATCAAGGTTTAGTACCACCAACAATTGAACCCGCCAGTCACGAAGTCAAACTTATGAATATAACTTTATTCTGTACAGATTCAAACATCAAAGCAGATAGCTATCTGGCTCCCAAGTGCCTCGCAGTGTGTACCAGCAGACACTGTGAGGGGAGTGAGTACTGGTCATCGCAAAGCATGCAGTATTTATACACAGTCCTGGTCATAGCCCAGCCCTTCTCCAAGCTAATAAGTTACAAATTTGAGTTTGTGCCCAGTTCACATAACAAACATAACAATATTAGTATACACTTTTGACATGTTGTCCTATCCTTGAATATTCAATGATGATGTTGGTTCCTTAGATTAGGTTGATCCTAGTTTCAAAAAACAAATTCAATAGCTTATTGTTAAGGCACATAGTTGCAGTCTGTCTACCATTCAGTTCTGATGTTTGAAGTTCACTGTAGCTCCAAGGTTCCTTAAACATACTGGCAAAGGTTATTGTATCCAGCTGTGTAGATCTTTCCTTGTTTCTTGAGCTTTAGGATAAGTCCTGTTCCAAGAAATGCACAAAGGATTTCTTCCAAAACTCACAGCATTATTTACTTTGCATTGTATATCACTGTTTGAGGGAGGATGAGTCTGTAGGCACAGATAACACTTTGAATGAGAGTTCATTCTGACTACAAGGTCTCTTTGCACAGAACAAATAGTCTGCTCTTGGCAGCTCTAGTGTCAAATCAAAATGGCAGATGTTTTCCAAAATGGCGGCAAAGTCAATTCTTTCTAGATCTAGCTAAGCACAGGTTTTTTAATACAAAAGAGAAATGGTTTAGGCCAATGTTTATAATCAGGCAGTATTTATGCTAATATGGTTTAACAACACGAGTGCACTCGCCCTCTGACTCAGAGGCACTACTACTTGAGGTCCCCTCATGATCATCTAGGCACTCCCTGATTCTGTGAGCTTGATAGGGGCTCGCAGAATGGAGGGGCTTAGTTTCTCTATTCCTGTAGTGCTCAGGAGAGTAGTCTTCTGACTCTTCCCTGCTCCAATGGTTGGCAGAGTATCCCCCGCACTGCCCTAATTGGGTAGAGGTCTTCAGGATGCTCTTTTCAGCAAATTGAACCAACTGGTCCCTTGGAAAGTAGTATTTCTGTGGATCTAATTCCCTGACCCTCCCCTCATAGGAGACTTCCTTGTCAGAGACATCAGCCTTAATGTTTGGGTATCTATAGAGGGACGCCCGTCCATCACTTTCTGGGGGGCGCTGACCTGTCAGTTCCGTCATGCTTGGCCTATTAAATTGTAATGGCCTCATGGCTTCTGGTTCATGTGAACCGGCAGCCATGAAGTCAGCAGTGCACAAAGTGTTAAATGGGTTTGAGTCCCTTAGTACAGAGGTCTTTATACTATGATCAGGGGTTGCCCTGTCCCTCTTTACCTATCAGGGTCCCTTCAGTTAGGATTAAATCTAGCACCCTCTTTCTCCAACCTTGCTAGTTTGTCCTTCTCAGCCCCTACTTATTGATAATAAGCAAAGATCTTAGCCTTTTGCTCCGCTATCAAGGCTTTACTGGCCTTTTTTACCCGCTCTTGCGGTGCCACTTGTTTGTGGAGCTCATCATTCTTTTCACAGTGGGCCTCATTGTCTCTCTGCGCTTCCTGTATGGTTTGAGAATAATGAGACAATTTCTGCTACAGGAGACTCACCTCCTGAGTTTGTGCATCTTTGGTTTGGGTGTTCTCTTCCAGAGCACCTTCTACCCGTCTGGCGTGCTCCAGAAGATTCCCATACTCTGTTTTGAGTTCATTTAGTTTCTGGAGGGCTAACTCACTTCCCTGTAACTCTGTTTTTAACTTGCTTAATTCCTGGCCTAGGGCATCTCTCTCCTGACTTACTGTGCCTCTCTGTTCAGCCAGGTCATCCCTTTGTTTCCTGATGGTATTGAATTTCCCGTGCTCTTGGTCAAATTATGCTTGAGAGTAAGGGTCTTGCGTAATTCATTTATTATTTTCCTCTTTCAATTTCTCTATCTGATCTTGTAGGTTAACTATCTGCTCTGTGCAAGCTCTATTAAAATGTATTTGTTGATTTAACTTCTATTGACTGTCTTGCAGAGTGTCAACCTTTTCCTTGCACTCCTCTTTCAATGCCTCTAATTGGGTCTCTTGATCTGCATTATTCCGCTGTTGGAGAGCAAGGTCCTCTTTTAATGTTATGACATAATTTCCAGATTCTACCTCCAACTCTTGGTTCTTCTGTAATTTTTGTTCTGCTAAATTTAGATCAGTCTAAATTTTATTTAATAGTTCAACTTGACTCTGCGCAAGAGTTGTGTTTTCCTCATGCCTTTCCCACATCGCTCCCATGTGAAGATACATGTAGGTGGTGATTCTGGCAATTTAGATTTGCTCCTCTTTAATTTTTGGGGTTATATATAGGTCACTCAGAGCTTGGTGTAATAGGCCACCGTCCTGCCATGTATCCAGGTTCATGGGGGTGACCTGTTGTGTTATTTGTTGTAGCCAGACATTTTCATCCTGTTCTGGCCACTCACCCCTGACAAATAGATTTTGCAGAAGGTGTTCCCAGCCATATTGATTTCTACTACGGTCATTTTGGACAGGTTCTTTCTTTATTAATTTATTTATTTATGTAAGGGTGACCTGTATTCTGTTGCTTTTCTGTCTATTTTGGGGTTGATTTTAGTGAGACTTTTAGAAACAGGCCTGGTACTTAGAGTATTTGTTTTGGGGGCGCTTGTACAGTGTAACACAGTATTCCAACCACTCAAAGTAGCACTACCCTGCAGGTTAGTGTGCTGTCATAGACTGCATGGGTGGTAACCAAACTCAATCCTGGACTCGAGGCCCCAAATTTATTAAGGATTTCAATCAGGCGACACACACTTTGGTCTCGGCCTAGTATGAAGCACACAACTGAGATGCTTTTCTCCTTATTTTATGCAGATTGAATTTGATATGGTACACAACTTGTATCACACCTCCTTTTCAAATACCCCGGGTCACAATGGACCATGAACAAGGCTGGTTAATAAAATGCAATATTTATTTATTTTAAAATTCAAAATAAATCATACAATTTTTAATATAGGGCAGCAATCACCAATGGGGTGAGAATTACAATGAGAATGTAAGCAATGCACTTGGTTTAACCTTCTAGTGGAACATATACAGAACACCAGGGAATAGCAGTACTTTTTGATTTAGGAAAGATAGCACCCAAGTTAGGATTTCCCCCTGCAATGTTCCCTCAACCCACAGATAATCAAATTCTGAGTGGATAGAAAGGAACAGCAGGTAATCAGAATAAGAGGCAGAAGACAGAATACAAATCAGACCTCCCCTCACAGAATACGAGGCAAAAACAGACTTTAAACCCTTAACAAAGACTTAAATAGCACTCAGAATGGCAAATAATGAATAAATGTGTGGTTCAATTATAATATATATATGTTTTATCACAATATCAGGTATGTTATATCACTGGCAATCACAAAGCAATGGATCAACAAAAGGCAGACAATTGGAAATTGAGTGGAACTTTTAGAACAGATTGCAGCCAAATGACACATGTAAAAGTTGCATTTCTAATTCCTGCTTTAAATAACCCAAACGTTTTTTTAATAAAAACGGGCGAAAAACTCTGATTTGGAGACCAGACCACCAAAAATGGATGGACACAGTAAGATCCAAGGTTGATTCCCAAATTCAACCCTGTCACCCCAGCGCCCAACCCTGGCGGAAACCAGAACGATCACTCGAAATAGGACTAATGGTTTAGGATTACACACGACAAAATTGAAAAGAAATGGCACTAGCACTTTAGAAAGTCACGGGCAGGGTGCACAGATATTTCGAACAGTTTTTAACAAGTTATCAGGATAAGGATAGGATGGCTCAGAGAGTGGGATAAGGACAAAAGAAAGACAAGATAAGTTATGGGTTTCTATGGGGTATGGATTATACTCACAGTCCACTTTTAGTTTGGGGATTTTTGGACCGTCAACAGGTTCTGGTCACCACACAGCTGCGCGCCTGGTAAAAGAAAATAGCTAGGCCATTCTGGTCACTGGATACTAAAGGTCAGCTCGATGGCAGGATTGCAGCGGGCATGCAGTTAGTGGCCAGCAAGCCAGTCTGATTTCAGGATGCAAAAGGTACCACAGCTTTCCCCTTTTTCATGGGATATAAGTGGGTTTTCAGAATCAATAATCTTGCTGGAGTAGTAATCAGCTATGCTTGGGTTCTGCAGTGAGGTCTGGAATCTGGATGGAGCAGGTCAGGAACGCAGTGCAAGAACTTCAGGAAGAGTGTGTCTGGAGTCTTGTCAGGGACTCTTATTTATAATGCATAGTGACATCATCAAAGTATATGGCTGGGCAGGTTTAGCTAAGCAGATCTCTAACTACTGGATTGGTCAGGGGTTCTAGTCACCGCCTCTCTCTAAGCTGGTTGGATTTCAAGGGAATGATGTCAGTTTTATGATGCAAGTTTTACAATGTCCAAAACCTCCCACAATTACTTTAACTAATATCCAGTTTTGCCCTACATGGCACCTTTATTCAGTGGAAACATCGAAACAAATTACATAAAAAGGTTACCTATTTTATGCAGCATATAGCAGTCTAATCCTCCAGTTTGTGAGACATTGCTTCGCCCTTCTACCAGTTATTTGCGCTTTTCAGTGTGAATTGTTCAGACTAAAATTCCATAGCTTTATACATATGTGTGGATCATCATAAGGGATGCAAATGTGAAAATTCACAATTACATCATGGATACTTTCCTTGTAATCCCTGATTCTTTGCTATTTCTGTCCCCAAGGAGTAGGTGAATTCTACCATCTCTTAGCTGAAAGCCCATGAAATCCCTTTTAAACTGCGAAATGTTAACATTTTTACAAAGTCTTTCCGTAGAGATAAAAGTCTTTACATTTTTATTCATACATAGTCTTTGGAGGTAAATGGCAGTCCTTTGTCTGTCACTGGACCATTTCTTTCTTTCTTCAGCTGCCACCCACTGTCATTTCCTCCAGAGCAAGGTGGGGGGTTTTCAGCCTGATTGAAGGTTTATTGCCCCTTCCCCACTTCACACTTCCTTGTTCTGGAACTTCCATTGTCAGTGGGTTCAGCATAGACTAGATTCTGTCCAACCTAAAAAATATCACTGGGGTGTTAGTATCTGCTGAGAGAGGCCCTCCTGTTGGTAGAATCCCCGCCAAGCAGAAACCTAATTTCTTTTGGAACTTGCAAAATCCAGCCAATATGGTTTAACAGTTTTACTTTCTTATATTTGGTCCTGAATTAAACAGTTGAATAAATTAACCCATGTGTGTATTTTCCCCAGCAACAAACCCCTTCACATTGCTAGATAATGGCAGGCTTTCATTCAACAGTTTACCTTTAACACAGGCCTTTCTCTCCTTGAGTTTGTAAATCCCATTTTACATATGTCGTGAAAAGCTGGCATTTCTTTTTAAATTCGGTTTTGCATCTCCCTCTGGATTCCCACACTGTCTTATAGCTATAGTTAATGTGGCAATAAGACCCGAGACGGCAGGCCAATACCACCCCAGGTAATGCCCCCAGGGCTGTAGTTACAGGCCCGCGGCTGAGGGTCTCATTGCTAATGGCATTTTTTTTCTGTTTCGCTTGTTTCAAAACAGAAAGAAAAAAAAATGAAATAAATGGCCACCGGTAAAGGGAGAATATAGTCCGTTTTCCCTTTTCATGGCGGCCATCGGGAGCGGACGCGGTGGGAACACAAGTATTCGCAGCGCGTTTGCTCCCAAGACCAGAAGAAAAAAGAGGTAAGTGGGGTTGGGAGGGCGGAAGGGAGGGGGACGGGGAAGGAAAAAAATTTTAAAAAATAAAAAAGTACTGCGGTCTCCGGCGGGGTACGATGGAAGCCTCCAGCCGTGTGGAGGCTTGGAGTGGGCATAGTCCCGTTCTGAGTCTCCACACGGTTGGAGGTTTCCATCGTCCCCCGCCAGAGATTGCAGGATAGAAGGTAAATCAGGTGGGGTGGGAGGTGGGAGGAGGGAGGAAAAAAAAGAAAATTCTTACCTGAGTCCCCGGCGGGGGACGAACGAAGCCTCCGGCCATGGGGAGGCTCGGAGCGAGGATTGCCCCATTTCGAGCCTCCTCATTTGCTGAGGGGCTGCCACGCCCCTCTCCGGGAACAGAGTAGCCGGCACGCATGGCGTAAAAGGGAATACCGTGTGGTATGGCTCGCAAATGAGCCAATCACCACGCAGTATTCCCGTTGCGCTGCGTGTGCCGGGTGCTAATTTCTGGTATGCAGGAGTTTTGTTTGAAGCAGAGATGCCATGAAATCGACATGCCTCTGATAGCTGGAGTTTCTTTGAACTACTGAGCTTTGATACTTTGTGATGAAATGAACGCGTTTTGCAGTGCGGTATAAGTGAAGTTCCTTTGTTGATTTTTCACAGAGTTGATTTGACAGGGCCTGTCATTCAGAAATAATGCCTGGTTTTACTGAAGCACAATGAGATATACTGGGCCTGGCAGGGCCTTATTAATCACAGTGGTTTAAGGAAGAACAGATGTAAATAACGTCAGAGCAGCATTTTTTTATCGGTGAAAAAGTGTCCTTTCTAATGGGGATTTTGGGCTTGCAGCAAAGCAACACTGCTTTTTCACTTTATTTCATTTGTATGTGTCAGAACACACTGGCATGCTCTCTCAGTGTGTCCCCTTGTTCCATTCTGCCCAATGTATGCTTGGCAAGACGGTGCAACCATCTTTTAGTTGCTGCAAAATGCTGTTTTGAGGCCATGGTGCTCCCAGGGCCTAGAGGAACCATTTTCTGTTTCTGCGCAATTGCAGCTTGGTTTTGGCGATATTCTGTTCAGTGGGTCAATGTAGCCCACAGCAAGTATCTGAGAACCCCGTCTCCAAGAAGTACTCCTTGTTCTTTATCGGGTAAGCCAAACAAGGAGCCTGGGAAAGGCTTCTTTTCAGTTGTTTAACTGCCTTAGATTGTTCAGGACACCACTCCCACTTGACTCTGGCCTTTGATGAGTGACCTCTGCATAGTCTTCAATGAACTTCCAACTATAATTAGTGAGTCCAAGAAGGGTTCTTAATTCTCGCAGAGTTGTAGGGACTTTTAATTTCAATAAGACTTCCACCTTTTTTGATTGGGGATTCAGAACCTCAGAGGTGATCCCGTGCCCTAAGAAGTTCACTCATGTCTTACACCACTGTGCCTTCTGAAAGGACACTTTTGCTCTGCCCTTCTGCAACTGGGTTAGAACATAGCAGATTTCTGCTATATGTTCCTCCACAGTTTGAGCTCTGGATCAAAACATCATCCACATAGGCCAGGTTTCCCCGTTCACCCAAATCTAGCATAGTCTTATGTAGGAAGATGTTGAAGTAATTGCCAGAGTTTATTTATCCAAAGGGTTGAGGTTCACGTGTATTGCTGCCCCCGGAGGTTAAGGCAGGCTTGCACTGGTCTTCCCCACTGACAGGTACTGTCCAGTAACCGTTGGTCAGGTCAATGGCGGTGTACACCTTTGACACATGGATCTGGGCCAGTGCCTGATTGATGTAGGGAAGGGGCTATCTTGACATGTGGACTTATTTGTTCAACTCTCTCAGGTCTGCAAATAGTCTCTATTGGCCCTTTGGTTTGAGCATCCCCAGTCCCGTGTTGTTGAAGGTACTGTGGATCAGACAAATGATCCCACAGGATTCTCAATTCTTAATAATCTCCATGAGTGACTCCATGGACGCAAGAGGTAACCGGTATTGTTTCACAAATACTGGAGCCATCTCAATGTCCGTGGGAATTGTAGTTGAATGAATGGATGTCCGTCCACAGTCATTTGAGTTCAATGAAAAGATATCTTGGACTTCCAGGAAGACCTGTTTCAGCTTTTGTCTTTGCTCCTCAGTTTCACAAGCATCAGCCAGGTTGATCCTTTCCTCGACCATCTGCTTGAAACGCGGGAAGACATCGAGCTTGGCAATTTCAGCGGTATCCTCCAGTTGGGTGGAGAGATCTCTTTTGCTGGTGTTGACCAGAACACGGGATTCAAGGAAGTGGTCCTTGACTCTGAACACTACCTACTCCATCCTAATGTCACAGGTCACCTCTTTCACACCGTAGGGGCAGGAAGAGTACACCAGGAAATTCCCCCATGCCTCAATATTCTTTTGTGGAGGAATACGGTTGCTGATGTCAACACAGTCATTTGGGATTGGTCCCATGATTTGATTACCTAAATCAATAGAATAATGTTGGGCATCAACCGTCATACCAATAAAGGTGTCTGCACCCAAAGTGATACTTCGAGGGTCGCTGTTATCCACCAATATTCGAATGGTGTCATGTTCTAGGTCTACTAGGGGTGTTGGATTTAAATGCAAACCTTGTTGGAGATTAGAATTTAGATGTATATATGCGTCCTGATGTTTGAGGTTCAGCCTACGCTTAATTTTGAGGGGGAGAATAAGTTGTCGCACCTGCCCTGGGATGTAACCTCTGATCACACTTGAACTTCAATGGCATAAGGCAGAAATTGAGCTGACCGGTATGCTTTTTCAGTGTTGTCAAAGCCCATGGGGTTACCTCCCAATCAGGACCAGGCTTTATTATTACTAGGTCTAAATTAATCGCAAACCAATTGAGAAGATCACTGCCCAAATAAAAGGCAGAAGGGGCATCTCTCATGACCCACCAATTATGGTCTATGTGTTTGTCACCAATGGAAATATTTAGCATGCACCTGCTAGGCAGGAGATATTTGGAATTTGGGGTTTGCAGACTTACTTCCCATTTGTCAACCAATTTAACGGTGTGAATGGTCTGGCCTTTTGGGAGTTTCCTGAATAATTCTTTGCTCCTTCCATTATTCTGGCATACTCTGGCAAGCACCTTTATCTGAATAGGGAGAAACAGCTGTTCATCCGTTATCTGGATGTTGGTCGGTCTTTGAGCAGGTTCATCCTTGTTTGATTTCACAGGACTCAATGTTTCTTCTGATTTTGGACTGGTGTAACATTTTAAGGTGTTCCCTTCCAGTGTGGATTGCCACTAAAAACTGGGAGGCAGGTTGATTTTCAAGCATGGAGAAAGGTACCCATCACCAGTTTGTTCTCTTACTAAGATGACAGTGATGTCTGGGACTTGCTTATTCTTGAAATGGAACTCTACATTCTCAGAACACTGATCAATTGCGTGACAGGTACCATTCAGGTTTACATAATTGGTACTCATTTTTAATTTGATGGGGCGGCTAGTCTGAGCCCAAAGAACCTTCTTTAAACAGTGGATAAGAGGTGATAGCACCCTCAGGAGATCGTTCCCCAGCAAACAAGGTGTGCCCTTCGGAGTCACAACAATCACCGGATGTTTCAGCCGATGCCATCCAATTTTTATTTCCAGATCTGCAGTCCCTTTGACGGAAATATAATTCCCGTCAAAACTTTGAGGAGTTGTCCGGGAAGTGGAGTGAGGGGAATTTGGAAGCCCTCCCTCCATCCTGAGTTTAGTTGTCAAAGACCTTTTTGAATAAGAGGGTTGCTTGGGATCGAGTATCCACCAGAGCTGATAATTCACAGTGACCGTGCACCTTGACTGGTGCATAAAATTGGCCTTCTTTCTCCTCCAAGGTGCAAAGAAAGTGGGAGTTTTTTGACAGATTGGTGGTCATTTTCTTAATATTGAACTCTGACACTTTGTGATCTTGGGCATCTTACTGTGTCGGAGTACGGGAATCTGTAAAAAAAATCTTTGCAACTCCCAATGGGAGTTGTTGGGGAATCCTTCTTTTCCCCGGCTCCTTGGCTGTCCACCATTACCTGGCTACTGTTCTTAGAACCTGTTTGGAGAAAGGACAACCCCTCTGTTTCCATTCTGTCTAGCTCACATGCTTGGGGTTGAATAGTTTCTGGTTCTGATTTGGTCTTCATACTTACCCTGTCCCACTCAGGGTCTTTTGGGACCCATTTTTCTTTGCGAGGGATCCACCCGTTTTTGAAAAAGAAGGTCTGCTTAAATGAATCCTCCAGGGATTCTACTGTCACAGGTTTCCCCCCTTCTCACCTGTCTATGTTGCCTGATGTCCTCTTTAGGTGGAGTCTTCTTTCGTATGGTTTGGGACTTAAATAAGCCCACTGGGCCGTCCTCGGCTTCCAGATTACGTTCAGCTTCGATGTCCAGGATCACGGGAAACTCCAGGAGTATTCAAGAAGGTGTTGGGGGCACGCGGAAGCAGCACAGGGATTCTGGGAAGTAGGAAAGAGGGAAGAAGTCGGGAGAAGGGAATCCAGGGGCCAGTGGATAGCAAGTAGCACTAGAGAAGGTTCGGAGCACACGTCCGATCACAGCTAGTAGCAGCGTTGAGACGCGCTGGGCCGCGGGGGTATGGCTTCTTTATAGAGGACGCTGCGTAGAACGTGACTGGTGAGCAGCGTTCTGAGCTTGCCACCATGTTGGTAGTATAATGGAGTGTAAGGCCCGACGTGTCAGGGACCAGGAGGCCCAGAAGGGGCGAGTTTGATGGTTCATGACTCTTTCAAAGGAGATAATCCAGAGTTCCTCTGAAAAGTGGGTTCTTTTTAGCATCTCTTACTTACACTTTGCTCTTTGGGTTCTAACATTTTGGGGGTAGAAGAGACTCTTTCAGGCTGATAGGTTTATAGGGGTTTCGTTTGGGTGAGAAACGAAGTTTCCTCTAGGGCTTGGCATCTCCCCTCCACCTGAGTCCCTTCCTCACAAACCTGTGGTTTGTCTGAGGTTTCCTCCCATCATTTTCCCTGTGGGGCATCAGACCTGGCTGTTGGGGAATTCTGGGAAGTAGGGTTAGGTTGGAAGTTAGACTGAGCCCTCAGCATGCACCCCAGATCATCAGTCAGTTACTGGACCTATCGCTCCAGTTGCAAGACCTTATCTGGGTGGTAGGGAGGTCTTAAGTACTACCTCGGCTTCTCTCGAAAAGGGTAACTGTCCCTTCTCCAGGAGTAGCATGGGTACTGGAAATTCCCCCCATAATTTTCCATCCTGAATCTCCCTTCTCTCCGGTTCAGGGATCTATTGTACTGGAACCAGGGAGAGAGAGAAGTATTGTTTTGGAAGTTCTGATTTGGAAGATTTCTGTGGAAAAAGTTCAGATTGGGAGGCGGAGTGATACTTCTCTCCTCAGGTAAGCTTGGAGGGAAGCTTCCCAGGGCAATACTTACCTGATTAGTTCCCCCCCCCTTGTGCTATGGGAGTGTATACATACCCCAGGATTGGTTTGGTACCCTTGTACCTAGGGCTTATATAGGTGGCAGGGATAATTGTTCTGGGGTCCTCACTGACTACCATTCAATTGAGCTGGGTGGGGGGTCCCTTCTGCCTTCCATTTTGCTTGTTGGCAGAAGGGTTACTTTTAGGCCCCCCTGTCTCCAGATCCAAGCGAGGGGTCATTTTTACCTCTGCCACCTTTGCAGTAGCAGGGATGTTAAATGGTTTGGCTGTTTTGGTGGCATTTCTACTCGCAGCAAGCTTTTGGACCTCATAGGTCTTGGTGGCCTGTTCAATCACCCAATCCAGGGTCCTATACTCATGAGAATCACACACCAACTGAGCCATCATGTATTTGGGGAGCGCATGGAAATATGTAGTTATGAACTCCCTACTATTGGTGTTCACCCGCGGGAAGTCTGAGCAAATGTGCGGTTTAGCTCCTTTACAAACTCCCTAAACGCCTGACCTTCCTCCCACCGCAAGTTACATGCAGCCTTATGGTCCTCTTGTGGGTTCCTTTGGGTGGAAATTATTTTCAATATGGCCGCCTTGTAAGTGGACCATTGATGATGATCCTGGTCCTCCAGTCCTGCAAAGAAACTGGAGTACTCAGGTGAAAAAGTCAACTTTGCAAATGCTATACAAGTCACATCATTCCTGATCTGGAATGATGCCATCATCTGCTCACAAAGTTCCAGGTGCTCCCATAATGAATATTTGGCATTCTTGTGGTATGGGGTTAGGAAGCTCTTTATAGCCTTGATATGTCTGATTGGGTCTTTGAGAAAACCCTTCCTCTGTTTCCTTGTCTTTTTCTTCTTCTGCACCGGAGTCTATTCACCATCTCACTCAGAGCTGCTACTGGTGCTCCCTACCCTGGATCACTCTGCCTCGAGTGCCTTTTAGGCCCAGGATAGAACCCAGTTTCCCCGTCCCCCCTTCCACAGAGTCTGGGGAATTCCCCCCTTCCTCTGAATGTACAGAGGTTTTTAAAATGCCCTTCTTAGGCAGAGGGTCTGGCTTTTCTCCTTCAGTGAAGCGGGCAAGATGGTCTCTTTGTAGTCACATCTTCAGCCAATCTCAATACCTGACTTTCTCATCATAAGAGTTTTCATGATCTGAAGTACTTGCCATATTATTCCTTACTTCCTAGGTCACACGGGTCTGGTCACTTTCCCTTCTGTGTGGTAGAGATGAATACTCATCAATGTCAGACAAGGACTGGAATTCTGGATCAGTTGGGCTAGACCTGGGTAAGTCCAACTGCCTCATGTTTACCTGTTCTTTGTCGGTGGCATGCATGAGGCCAGTTTCCATTCGTACCTGAGAGGTTGTAAATGAAGGGCTTGAAGCCCCTGAGGTGAAGGATACCATACCTTGATCAGTGAGCTTTGGCCCAGATCCTGATTGGCCAGGGTGCCTCAGGGCCTGTTTATGATTTTCAATTTCCTGATTAATGCCATGCACCCTGCTCTTATCTGCCAACCGATCCTTTGTTTGCTGCGCCTTGTAATGAATTGATTCATTCTCCATCTGTGAGCCTTATATGCTGCGTGCATATTCAAGGCACTTTTCCTTCAAGAGAATAATTTCTTTCTCTAGCTCTTCCCTGCAATTCGCTGCCTCTGATAGTTCTGCTTCTATTTGTCTCACACATCTTTCAAGATCATTCCTTTCTTCTCTAATTCTGGTCAGTTCCTGGGAACGTGACTTGTCCTTTTCTACCTCCATTTCCAACTGATTTATCCTCTGTAATAGAACGCTGTTATCCTGACCCAAGAGGTCTTTTTCCTGAATCAGCTGTGCCCTCTGTTGTTTCAGAGAACTTATACCTTGATGCATTACATCAAACCTCTTTTGTGAGTACATTTCTTTAATGACAAACTGACTATTTTCCCTTTCTGTGGTCTTGATTTGTTGCTTGAGGGCCACAATGTCATCTAACAACCCTCTATTATGACCAATTTGGTCATTCAATTGGCCTTGAAGTCGGCTTACTGTATCTGCACCCTCAGTGCATGCATTATGCAGTGGTCCGAACTCTGTCTCTCTGTCTGCACTGGCTTGCGGTTATGTTTTCAGCTCATTTTTGAGTTGTTGAACAAGATCACGGGTCTGTGACAGGTCTTCAGCCTGATTCCTCCTACTAGCCTCAGTATTTTGCCAACAAACCTCCACTAAAAGCAAATGAAAATATAACTGAGCAAGTTATCTGAGCCAATTGTATCTGTTCTTCACGAGCATTCTGGGTCAATCAAAATGCCTCTAATGCTTTGTGCAATATTCCACCATCAAGCCAAATATCATTGTTTACTGAGGTAACCTCTTGTACAATTCTGGTTTGCCAGTTTCCAGCCTCGCCCTCAATCCATTCTCCTTTGAGAAACAATTTAGCTAGGAGATGCTCCCTGGCTTCACCAATTTGTACAGTAGCCATTTTCACAATAGCTTCTTAGCACCTTAGGGAAACTTTATTTATGCAGGGGAAAAATTCACCCTGTTCCTGCTTGATTTCCTCACACAAATCAGTCCTTACACAATCTTACACAATCTTAATTTTTCACCCATATACCTTCCTGGAACTCAGGGGTCAAGTCCTCGTGGTCTTATGACTTCCCCTCTACCTTAATGCAACTGCATCAAAATATACAGTCTGTCCGAATGCACTCTGTCATGGATGGGCTAGATAAATCCCAGATGAGCCCCCAATTTGTAACAGTTTATTGAGACACCACCCTCAACATGGGGAGCTCCTTCCCTCCCCAATGTATCACGCAAAAAACGGTTTGACTGATTCTTTTATTGAGCTCTACTTCAGACCTATATCATGCCCCTTTGATCCCCCTCACCCTCTGCGCTAACAAAGAGCCAAGAACCAGGCCGGTGTAAAGGAAATATATTGGTATTTATTTAAATTAAAAGTCATAGAAATTCGCATGAAAATGTCAAACACCACTTTATCCGTGGCAAACCACAATAAACGTCTCTCAACATAACTAAAACACAAAAGTGAGTTGAAATGAACGCAAATCACAATTCTTTATTTTCTACAAATTTCACTTCAAGAAATAATTAAACTAATCAATAACCAAAACAATTATAAATGTAGTGTGTGCAATTTTAGAAAAGCTAGCAGTAGCGTTTCAAGATTGTTACAAATACATATGGCAATTATGATTTCACCCACACTTTTGGTTTAAAATAAACACAGGGTGATTTATCGGTTTGTTTTTTAGACCCCCCCTTCTTTGGTCTGTGTTGGGGAAGTCGGACCGAAAAATTGGAATGATTTGGAGAATTTTTGATTTCAGACCCCCCTCCACTGGAAGGCCTGCGTTGGGGAAGCTGGACAAAATGATTGGACTGATTTAAGAACAAAAACACCCCTCGTCCTTATAGAAGTCAGGGTCAACAGGACGAAAAGGATTACCCAATTAAAAATTATAGACTATAGTTTTCAGTGCACATGGGAAGTGAGCTTTGTTAATTCGAATTTTAACAAAAATCCCCCGTAGTGTTCCTCCAAATGGAGAATTAATTAAATTAATCTTTTTAGTTTAACAGGCTTAGGATCTACTCAGTTTTGCCCCCACCCCCGGCCACCATCCACTATAAAGTGAAACGATTTAAGGTAAGCAGAATCCCTGACCTTTTCGTTTCCCAGGGCTAAGTTATACTTACATGGAAAGTCTCAGTTTGAAGTTCAGGACTACCAGCTGCATTTCAGAACACTCTGGAAAGATAGGGCATGGGTCTGGTAACTCCACTCTCAAGGATGGCCTCCCGCTCTGCACAATAGGACCCAGTCAGCGTTTAGGCTTTCCTAGCATTAGGCAGGTGCACCCAGATACACTCTCAGCAATCTCCTCTGGTGTTTCCTTACACCTGTGAGATTTTAAGTTGCAGCAGCACTCTTTTTATGGTAAATTTCAGCAGCTCTCCCTTCCTCCCAGTGCAGTCCCCCTCACATAGCAGCGATGACACCACAAATTTACGATCTTGGGGGAGTACCCTGCAAGAGGTCACACAATAGGCTTGGACAGTTACCCTTCTCTCGCCTTCCCTCTCCAGGCCCTCTCTAAGGATTGGTTTAAGAGTCTGGAGCAGATATATGGCAGCTTAATTGTCACACTCACCTGGGTCTCTGAAGGAGCGATGAATTCGTCTGGACCCTTTCCCTGGAGTAGTGGAGTGGTACTACTGGTATCTGTTGAGAGTGAAGTGAGCTGCTCGGTTTGCCTGGATATTGCCCAAATCCCCCTTTCCCTCCTCCCGTGTGTGTATTGTGATAGATGTGTAGGGGTATGGCTTACCTTTAGAATAGATTGGGCGAGCTCTCCATCCTGAACTAGGCAGGGGCGCTGTATCTCTGAGACCCTTGGAACTTCGTTAGGTTAGGGGTGCTTGCTGATGTTCTGGTTCCTGATTGCAGGTAAGGGCTAGTTCCAGTTACTTCACTGGTTCGGATTATATTGCAGGTAAGTTCTAGTTCCAGGTAAATTCTGGGTCCAGTTGCGTCACTGGCTCGAATTATGTTTGCAGATGAGTTCTAGTTCCAGAGTGCAGGTAAGTTCTTGTTCCAGTTGCGTCACTGGTTCGGGTTATTTTTGCAGGTAAGTTCTGATTCCAGTTACTTCACTGGTTCGGGTACTCAGCGCGTCTCAAAGAGACCTTGCTATGCGGCGAGTTCTGTGCACGGTAGGCAAGATTATTGCTAGTTCTAATCCTGTTCTTTCTTTCTTCACAGATAATTTGCGGTGGTTCTCGGAGGGGTCCACCAAAGGAAGCACGCATAAGAAGTCTGAACGCTACCTTAAGGTTTTTCAAGATTCAGGTAAGTGATACTGCTGACTGCACACATGCTCACTCGAGAAGGTGGATTGCTGCGAAGGCGCTGACAGGTACTGCTTTTCTTATGCTGTCTTGCTCTTCCAGATGCTGAGATCCAGGACGTGTGCGCGGGTGAAGCCGAGGAAGGAACAAGTCGAGGATTGCGGTAAGCTTGTTGCTCGAAACCACAGTTGCAACACGAAGCACGGGTCTGCCTTTGGGCGTGGCTTATATAGCCGACCATGCCCAGAGGCTGAAGCATGCTCTGGTCTTCACAGGATTCACAGGAAGTCTCTCTGGGGCCATCCTGAGTATGCTGGAAGTGTGCCTGGGTCAATCAGAGTCCATAAAGGGGGCCGGGCTAACTGTGCAATGCACCTGAGTGCAAGAGTGTGGTAAATGGATCTTGGATGCCTGCAAGGCATGTTTAGTCTGCCAGGCTCTAACCCATCTTGCTCCTGCCTGTTCCCCAGCATATATGACATTAATATCCAAGCCCCATTTGTCCTCCTGTCAAATTTTTGGCAAAAAACGAGTTATATAGCAAAACGTCATAATTTTACTAGCAACTGCCACAATAAATATATTTTCCTTTTCAGTTGATCATGGGGAATTAAATAAAAAAGACACCAGGCCCGCACCATGTTGCACGGCCATTTAGCAATTATCTGCCATTTTCACAGAAAGCGTACTAGTTAAGAACATTTTCCTGCCCATATTCCCAATTTTACCCTTTACCAGTTCACCAAATCTTTCATTTGAGACATTTTCAGATCAGCCAAAAACCTAGTTTAACTAGCCATTAGAGTTCCCCAACTCATAGGTGCATGAATGTTATATCTGGTCAAAAGAATTAGCAACTTTGTGAACATTTGGCTGGCAAGAGAAAAGGGGGGGGCGAGTCGAGGGCAAGGGCCAGAAATTGGCTAAAGGGTGTTGCAGAATCAGAAACAGAAAACGTTCCTGGAACTGGAGCAGAGTGGGCAGGAACTGGAGCAAGGATCTAGGAAAGCAGAAAGTTGTCAGCAATATCGTAGGATTCTGGAGGAAATAAGAGACTTTTAGGATCAGGTCCTAAAGAGTGGCAGAATCTTCCCCTCCTTCACGGGCTAGAGAAACCCCAGGGAGCGGGCTGTCTGTGGGCTGTGGGACCAATATGATAGCTGAAAATAGCAGGAGGGGTTGCCGGCGACACCGAAGCAGAGAGGAGGAGCTGGCTGCAGAGCTGTGATTGGGTAGTTTAGGACCGAGGAGCAGCAACAGTTGAGTGGAGTGGGCCGAGGCACTGGGACTGAGCTGGTTGCAAGGTGCACACACTTACTTCCGTGGCATGTACAGTAGCCCTGTGGTGCATTTATCAGTTTCTCCCCAGCCATGGCGCATCTCGCCGGCCCGTGCGCCGGGGCATGTGCCCTGGGGAGGTGTACATCTTACATATGAAGGGACAGAGCTGGTTTTTCACAGCACCTCATTGGCCTTCCACCCCCCCCCCTCGGCTCCCAAGGAAAGGTTTGCGAGCATATGTTTTTCTAATAGTTATAGTGGATCAAGATTTCCCCAAGCCAAGTATTTTAGCCAGGGCTCAATTCTAGGGTACACGAGGGTGGACGCCGTCTCCCCAGGTAGTTTAAAGGTGTGTGCAAAACAAATATGCTCCCTTTATTTTTGTGTGTTGATTTTATGAAAGGCAAATGCCAATTGTCCTGTACAATTTGAAGGGTTATGTAAAGCCAATTGAATGAAATTTGCATATTTCACATTGATATGCTAATTTCTGGTGATGTCACATTCAATGGTATGTTAATGAGTTCCCTCACTTTATTTTTTAGGACTTGTTCCCTGATTTTAGCTTTACTTCCAAGGCAGTAAGGAGGTCTCGAGTATGCAAGTCTTGTTAGCGCTCAGAACGCCCCCTTCTCGTGCCACGTGTTAGTGGAGAGTGGGATGTGCCCACTGGGGGAACGCACCCTTCTCGTGCCACGTGTTAGTGGAGAGTGGGATGTGCCCACTGGGGGAACGCACCCTTCTCGTGCCACGTGTTAGTGGAGAGTGGGATGTGCTCCGCTGGGGGAACGCCCCCTTCTCGTGCCACGTGTTAGTGGAGAGTGGGATGTGCTCCGCTGGGGGAACGCACCCTTCTCGTGCCACGTGTTAGTGGAGAGTGGGATGTGCTCCGCTGGGGGAACGCCCCCTTCTCGTGCCACGTGTTAGTGGAGAGTGGGATGTGCTCCGCTGGGGGAACGCACCCTTCTCGTGCCACGTGTTAGTGGAGAGTGGGATGTGCTCCGCTGGGGGAACGCCCCCTTCTCGTGCCACGTGTTAGTGGAGAGTGGGATGTGCTCCGCTGGGGGAACGCACCCTTCTCGTGCCACGTGTTAGTGGAGAGTGGGATGTGCTCCGCTGGGGGAACGCCCCCTTCTCGTGCCACGTGTTAGTGGAGAGTGGGATGTGCTCAGCTGGGGGGCTTACGATGCGCATGTCCTCGCGGCTAATCTCTGCACACTCTCAGGGGCCATTCTAGGAAATGCAGGCCCCCCTTGAGAAGCATGTAACGCCCCTAACATCTGAATAAACAGGCCCCAGGGCCCCCCCGCAGGATGGCTGCGCCCACTCTCTTACTGCTGGCGAGTTTAACTCTAATGAGATGTAAATGCGCGCCGATGATCTGCGGATTTGCTTAATTACCTGCTATTCAAGCCGCGATTGGCCAGAAGGTTAGTTTAATTCAGTAAATGCATCTTCTTATCACAGCGCCGTATGTGTGCAGATGTGCAATGTTTGCAGTCTCTGTGGTGAAACACTGCTTTCATAATGTGCGAAAGATGGGCCCTGCTCGGTGTGTGCGCGACATGCTTCTGCAACATGGCTACACAGAGTGTTCACGGCCAGGGGCAAAGCTGACTATGTGTGCTGCTTCATTCTCAGTGTGTGTGCAGCAATATCACACGCAATCTGTGTGCTGCTTCATTCTCAGTGTGTGTGCAGCAATATCACACGCAATCTGTGTGCTGCTTCATTCTCAGTGTGTGTGCAGCAAAATCACACGCAATCTGTGTGCTTCTTCATTCTTAGTGTTTGAGTAGGAACACCCTTTGTGCTGCTTCATTCTTAGTGTGTTTGCAATATCATACGCAATCTGTGTGCTGCTTCATTCTCAGTGTGTGTGCAATATCATAGGCTATCTGTGTGCTGCTTCATTCTCAGTGTGTGTGCAGTATCAGACGCTATCTGTGTGCTGCTTCATTCTCAGTGTGTTTGCAATATCATAGGCTATCTGTGTGCTGCTTCATTCTCAGTGTGTGTGCAGTATCAGACGCTATCTGTGTGCTGCTTCATTCTCAGTGTGTGTGCAGTATCAGACGCTATCTGTGTGCTGCTTCATTCTCAGTGTGTGTGCAGCAGTATCATACGCTATCTGTGTGCTGCTTCATTCTCAGTGTGTGTGCAGCAATATCATACGCAATCTGTGTGCTGCTTCATTCTCAGTGTGTGTGCAGTATCAGACGCTATCTGTGTGCTGCTTCATTCTCAGTGTGTGTGCAGTATCAGACGCTATCTGTGTGCTGCTTCATTCTCAGTGTGTGTGCAGTATCAGACGCTATCTGTGTGCTGCTTCATTCTCAGTGTGTGTGCAGCAGTATCAGACGCTATCTGTGTGCTGCTTCATTCTCAGTGTGTGTGCAGCAATATCATACGCTATCTTTGTGCTGCTTCATTCTCAGTGTGTGTGCAGCAATATCATACGCTATCTTTGTGCTTCTTCATTCTCAGTGTGTGTTTACAATATCATACGCAATCTGTGTGCTGCCTCATTCTCAGTGTGTGTGCAAAATCATACGTAATCTGTGTGCTGCTTCATTCTCAGTGTGTGTGCAGCAATATCATACGCAATCTGTGTGCTTCTTCATTCTCAGTGTGTTTACAATATCATACGCAATCTGTGTGCTGCCTCATTCTCAGTGTGTGTGCAATATCATACGCAATCTGTGTGCTGCCTCATTCTCAGTGTGTTTACAATATCATACGCAATCTGTGTGCTGCCTCATTCTCAGTGTGTTTACAATATCATACGCAATCTGTGTGCTGCCTCATTCTCAGTGTGTGTGCAATATCATACGCAATCTGTGTGCTGCCTCATTCTCAGTGTGTTTACAATATCATACGCAATCTGTGTGCTGCTTCATTCTCAGTGTGTGTGCAGAAATATACGCAATCTGTGTGCTGCTTCATTCTCAGTGTGTGTGCAGCAATATCATACGCTGTCTGTGTGCTGCTTCATTCTCAGTGTGTGTGCTGAAACACCATACGCAATCTGTGTGCTGCTTCATTCTCAGTGCGTTTACAATATCATACGCAATCTGTGTGCTGCTTCATTCTCAGTGTGTTTACAATATCATACGCAATCTGTGTGCTGCTTCATTCTCAGTGTGTGTGCAGCAAAATCACACGCAATCTGTGTGCTTCTTCATTCTTAGTGTTTGAGTAGGAACACCCTTTGTGCTGCTTCATTCTTAGTGTGTGTGCAGAAATATACGCAATCTGTGTGCTGCTTCATTCTCAGTGTGTGTGCAGCAATATCATACGCTGTCTGTGTGCTGCTTCATTCTCAGTGTGTGTGCAGAAATATACGCAATCTGTGTGCTGCTTCATTCTCAGTGTGTGTGCAGCAATATCATACGCTGTCTGTGTGCTGCTTCATTCTCAGTGTGTGTGCTGAAACACCATACGCAATCTGTGTGCTGCTTCATTCTCAGTGCGTTTACAATATCATACGCAATCTGTGTGCTGCTTCATTCTCAGTGTGTTTACAATATCATACGCAATCTGTGTGCTGCTTCATTCTCAGTGTGTGTGCAGCAAAATCACACGCAATCTGTGTGCTTCTTCATTCTTAGTGTTTGAGTAGGAACACCCTTTGTGCTGCTTCATTCTTAGTGTGTTTGCAATATCATACGCAATCTGTGTGCTGCTTCATTCTCAGTGTGTTTGCAATATCATACACAATCTGTGTGCTGCTTCATTCTCAGTGTGTTTGCAATATCATACGCAATCTGTGTGCTGCTTCATTCTCAGTGTGTTTGCAATATCATACGCAATCTGTGTGCTGCTTCATTCTCAGTGTGTTTGCAATATCATAGGCTATCTGTGTGCTGCTTCATTCTCAGTGTGTGTGCAATATCATAGGCTATCTGTGTGCTGCTTCATTCTCAGTGTGTGTGCAGTATCATACGCAATCTGTGTGCTGCTTCATTCTCAGTGTGTGTGCAGTATCAGACGCTATCTGTGTGCTGCTTCATTCTCAGTGTGTTTGCAATATCATAGGCTATCTGTGTGCTGCTTCATTCTCAGTGTGTGTGCAGTATCCGACGCTATCTGTGTGCTGCTTCATTCTCACTGTGTGTGCAGTATCAGACGCTATCTGTGTGCTGCTTCATTCTCAGTGTGTGTGCAGCAGTATCATACGCTATCTGTGTGCTGCTTCATTCTCAGTGTGTGTGCAGCAATATCATACGCAATCTGTGTGCTGCTTCATTCTTAGTGTTTGAGTAGGAACACCCTTTGTGCTGCTTAATTCTTAGTGTGTTTGCAATATCATACGCTATCTGTGTGCTGCTTCATTCTCAGTGTGTGTGCAGCAATATCATACGCTATCTTTGTGCTTCTTCATTTTCAGTGTGTGTGCAGCAATATCATACGCAATCTGTGTGCTACTTCATTCTCAGTGTGTGTTTACAATATCATACGCAATCTGTGTGCTGCCTCATTCTCAGTGTGTGTGCAAAATCATACGTAATCTGTGTGCTGCTTCATTCTCAGTGTGTGTGCAGCAATATCATACACTATCTGTGTGCTGCTTCATTCTCAGTGTGTGTGCAGCAATATCATACGCAATTTGTGTGCTTCTTCATTCTCAGTGTGTGTGCTGAAACACCATACGCAATCTGTGTGCTGCTTCATTCTCAGTGTGTTTACAATATCATACGCAATCTGTGTGCTGCCTCATTCTCAGTGTGTGTGCAATATCATACGCAATCTGTGTGCTGCTTCATTCTCAGTGTGTGTGCAGCAATATCATACGCTGTCTGTGTGCTGCTTCATTCTCAGTGTGTGTGCTGAAACACCATACGCAATCTGTGTGCTGCTTCATTCTCAGTGCGTTTACAATATCATACGCAATCTGTGTGCTGCCTCATTCTCAGTGTGTGTGCAGCAATATCATACGCTGTCTGTGTGCTGCTTCATTCTCAGTGTGTGTGCTGAAACACCATACGCAATCTGTGTGCTGCTTCATTCTCAGTGTGTGTGCAATATCATACACAGTCTGTGTGCTGCTTCATTCTCAGTGTGTGTGCAGCAATATCATACTCTATCTGTGTGCTTCTTCATTCTCAGTGTGTGTGCAGCAATAGCATACGCTAGCTGTGTGCTGCTTCATTCTCAGTGTGTGTGCAGCAATATCATACGCTATCTGTGTGCTGCTTCATTCTCATTGTGTGTGCAGCAATATCATACGCTATCTGTGTGCTGCTTCATTCTCAGTGTGTGTGCAATATCATACACAGTCTGTGTGCTGCTTCATTCTCGGTGTGTGTGCAGCAATATCATACGCAACCTGTTTGTTACTTCATTCTCAGTGTGTGTGCAGCAAAATCATATGCTATCTGTGTGCTGCTTCATTCTCAGTGTGTGTGCAGCAATATCATACGCAATCTGTCTGCTACTTTATTCTCAGTCTGTTTTTAAAGGCACCATCATTCACAGTATATGTCCAGCTCTTCCATATACAGGGCCTCATTCCGAGTAGGGCGGTCTGGAAAAAAAAGTGCCTGTATCAGGGGATATCTGGCCTTTACCGGACTGCCCGACTACGGGGTTGCCGGTGGGGCACTTGGGCTACCTTCAGCTAAATGCTGGAGGTAAGCCAGGGGACCTACCGGCCAAAAAGCCCTCATTACCGCCATTGGCATTGCCAGTGGCAGTAATGATGGAAAATCCCTTCATGGAGTCGTAGGGGGCTGTCATTATCTCTGCTTCCAAAAGATCAGGACTTGCCCGACTCCCTTGGAAGCAGACCCATAACCCCGGTTCCGAGTGCCAGCCAGTCCCAATTGGGACCTTTTGGACCCTGTCCTGGCGCCAGTGGCACCAGGCTCATAAAGATGCCCAGTTCCAGCGCTGGAAGCACCGGGCTCATAATGCTTGGGTGGACTTACCTGCAGCAGACCATGCTGCTTACTTACCTGCCAGTTGAACCCCTGATCCTCTTCTGTTTGGGACTACTTTTCCTGTTGGGTGGGGCAGGAGCCACTCCCTAGGTTCAGAACACTGGAGCTCTTCTGGAAAGCAGGAACTCTTTTCTTACCTAGGCGTGGCTGTGGAAGGAGACACCTAAGCACTACAGGAGGCTATTTAAACCACACCCGATGGATGAATCTTGCTTTGTGTTATTCTGCATTCTCTGCAGCAGAACGCTCATCGTGTCTTCTGCTTCTGATCCTGGGCCTAAGGGAACAAAGGCTTACCATCCTGAATCCAGTCTTCAGCAGCACCTGTAAAGACAAAGAAAGAACAGGTTAGCACTACGGTCTTCAGTGGCAGCGTATCTCTTACCTGGTCCATCGGCTGTCACCAACGCCTCGCGCTGCATTCTGGCATCTGAAAGACAAAGGCTTACCTACTCTTCGCATGCTCCGGAGGTCATCGCACTGCATTCCGGCATCTGAAAGACAAAAGCTTACCAGCTCTTCGCACGCTCCGGAGGCCTTCGGCGCTGCATCCCGCATCTGAAAGACAAAAGAAGGTGCGTTTAAAGAAATTGGGCAACTTTATTACTCACGTGCCATTACTCCATCCCACGCCGAATCCAGTGGGTATTCCAGCACCCTTCAGCTTCTCTAAAGCTCCGAACTTGTACCTGCAAGATAAAAGGGACAGTTAGTGCGCATCGTGAAGCAGGCTACAAGCGCTTACTTGCATGCTTCCAGGTGCTTCTATTCCTCACGCGGGTTCGATCCTCAACTCTCATCAGCCCGCCATCCGCCATCGCCGGAACCCTGCAAAACAAGAGATATCATTACAAAAGACTTTTAAGACATTTGAAGTGCCCAGAACTTACCGTTCGTGCAGTTAACGACGGACAGCAGTCCTCTGAGGTCAAGAGGCCTGCACCCTTATCCAGTGAAGAAACTGGTTACGGTCCCCTGCCCCGAGGCAGATGGAGAGCTCGGCGTTCACTTACCTAAGGTGAGGGCGTTAACCTTTGGGGTTCTACAGGAGAAGAGAAAGGGAAGAGGAGAGGCACCCAATAACCCCAGTTCATTAATCCCATATTTTCTATCTGCAGACATCTTACTCTTCGAGTCAGACATACAGTGCACAGAGGTCCAGCCCAAAGAGCCAACCGTGTGTTACACACCACCTTTGAAGATACGGCATTCACCCAGTCAAGACCGGCGCCTCTGCGGGAATCAGGTGAGCGTTACAGAACACAAAGCCTACCGCAAAACTCCCACCCAGGTGCTATGGAAACCTCGGATACCGACCAGCTAGCCCAGTTACTTGGGGAACTAAGAGCAGAGGTGCATGCAGCCCGTCAGGAAACGAATGCTCTAAGAAGGGAACTGATTATTTCCAAGGAGCGAACAGACGATCTCGCTAGACAATTGCTACAGTCACACGCCGGACAAACTCCGTTACCCGCATCAGGGGCAAATCTTCCTTCAACATCCTCTACGAACCCAGTGCAGATCAACCTACCTGGGAATGTACCTCTGGCTCCGCCCGAACGATTTTCTGGTGACCCAAAGAGGTTTGCAGTATTTATTAATCAGTGCCGGTTGCACTTCTTATGCCGGCCAGCAGCCTTTCCAACTGATCAAGCTAAGGTAGCTTTCGTGCTTTCGTACCTTAGTGGCAGACTGGTCGATCCCTCTAGTTAATCAAGATGATCCGGTTCTCCATGATTTTCAAGCTTTTCAGCTCAGTATGGAAAAACTTTTTGCAAGGCATTCACAGGGGCAGGCCTTGGACAATGAGCTCCTTTCATTGCGACCTTTTGGCTTATATTGCGTCTTTCAACAGACTGATAGTGGAAACTCGATGGCCTGAGGACAAAAGGATTACGCTGTTTTATAGAGGTCTACGTGGAGAGCTCAAAGATGTGTTAGCCCAAGTAGTGAATCCCCCGCAAGACTGTTCGGACAATATTGACTTAGTCGTTCAAATTGACCACAGACTGCAGAACAGGAAGGCCGATCGTTCCAAGTTTGATGCTCGAGTATTTTCCAAACCACCAACTCCTACCAAAGGAGTAGACTCCGGGGAACCCATGCAAATAGGGGGCCTGAAAGGACCACTAACACAAAAGGAGCGGGAAAGGAGAAAACAGCTGCAATTATGCCTCTATTGCGGAAACTCGGGGCACTTTCTTCGAGACTGTCCGGTGAAACCAGCCAAGAAGGCAGTAGGAGCTGCAGTTACCAGGGTCACAAACTCTGAGCAGGGAAACGACCTCGCCCGACAAGAATAGAGGTCCTCTTGCCGAGAGTTAAAACCAGTTCCGTGACCTCGCATTTCGTGATACCTATGGTCCTCATTAGCCCTGAACATCCAGATCGATTACATGCGATTGAAGCTTACATCGACAGCGGTGCCATCGGCAATTATGTGGATCATGAAATGGTTTTGAGGATGAATCTGACTCTTTGTCCAAAGGCTGTAAAGGACGTCCTTACTACGGTGGATGGTACGGAGATAGCCTCCGGACCAGTAACGCATACCACCCAAGAAGTGACGCTAGTAAGTCAAGATGGACACCATGAGAAGATCGTGTTCGATGTGATCAAGGCCCCTCAGTTCCAGATTATTCTAGGAATTCCTTGGTTAGAGAAGCACAATCCTCAGATCGATTGGCGAGCAAGAACGGTTCAGGTTCCAGAATGTGTCTCTACTTGTCACCCTCGACCTGGTGTTGCACTGGCAGCAATTTCCTCGGAGGCTCCCCAGTTACCTCCTGAATACCTAGAATTCCAAGATGTTTTCCGGAAGGATCAGGCTAACTCTCTACCTCCTCATAGGTCTTATGACTGCCAGATAGACCTGATACCTGGATCTACTCCTCCTTGTAGTAGAATTTATGCCCTCACCGAGCCTGAGAATCTTCACCTCCGACAATACCTGGATCAATATCTAGCGAATGGGTTTATTCGTCCTTCCAAGTCCCCTGCTTCCTCAGCTTTGTTCTTCGTTCCAAAAAAAGAAGGGGACCTTAGAACTTGTATAGATTATCGCGCCCTGAACCAGATCACCGTTAAGAATAGATATCCGTTACCTTTGATCCCTGAACTCCTGGACCAAGTCAGAAAGGCATGCATATATACAAAGCTGGATCTTAGAGGAGCCTACCACTTGGTACGAGTAAAAGAGGGTGATGAATGGAAGACGGCCTTCCGCACCAAGTATGGGCTATTTGAATATCAGGTCATGCCCTTCGGACTTTGCAATGCCCTGGCCGCCTTTCAATATTTTATGAACGATGTCCTCAGAGAGCTCATAGATGTGTGTGTTGTTGTTTACATTGACAACATCCTCGTTTATTCTTCATCGGAAACTGAACATCGGAAACACGTGAAAATGGTCCTCGAGAGATTGCGTCAACACAAACTTTTCGCTAAGTTGGAAAAATGTGTTTTCAACGTGACTGAAGTTGAATTCTTGGGATTCATATTATCACCTAGCGGAGTGCGTATGGATTCAAAGAAGGTCGATGCAATTCTCAAATGGCCATCGCCATCCTCCGTAAAAGGTGTTCAATGCATGTTAGGTTTCGCTAACTTTTACCGCAGGTTTATCCCCGAATTCTCTCGAATAGTCCAGCCCATCACCGCCTTGTTAAAGAAAAACAAACGTTTTGAATGGTCTACCGAGGCGGAACAAGCTTTCCAGAATTTGAAGACTAGATTTATCTCTGCACCGATCTTAAAACATCCTCGCCCAGAACTCCCCTACATCGTTGAAACTGATGCTTCGAGCCTTGCCATGGGGGCAGTTCTATCGCAAAAGGACCCAGTAACCAATCAGTTGCATCCCGTGGCATTTTGGTCCCGCAAATTCTCGCCTCCTGAAATCAATTACACTATTACTGATAAGGAACTTCTAGCTATCAAGTCTGCCTTTAAGGCTTGGCGGCATTATCTTCTGGGGGCCCGACACACCGTTACTGTGATTACAGATCACCGAAACCTGCAATATTTGAAAACCGCAAAAGCTCAATCCTCTAGGCAACTCCGTTGGGCACTATTCTTTGCCGAGTTTGACTTCATAATTACCTATCGACCTGGTATAAAAAACGGTAAAGCTGATGCCCTTTCTCGGATGGGAGTGGAAGAACATTTGATCAATCCTAAACCGGTACCTATCATTCCCGAACAAAGAATTCTAGGTGTAATCGCCACACAATCCATAGAGGAAGTTAAGGATAAAGCCAGGCTACTGGTAACTCCAGCAGACATACAGAATTGGCATCTGCAGGGAAAGGACTATACGGTTAAGGACAACCTATTATATTTCCAAGAACGGTTATACCTGCCCAGCACAGATTTACAGAAGAAGGTAATCTCTTGTTATCACGATTCTTTAATGGAAGGACATCCCGGTATGACCAAGACCTCGGAAAAGATCAAGCGCTACTTCTGGTGGCCGTCTTGGAAAAAAGATATCAGAGACTTTATAATGTCCTGTGGAGTATGCGCCCAAAACAAGAGTCAAAAGGAAAAACCAGCCGGCCTCTTACGCCCTATTGACATCCCGCCTCGCCCTTGGCATACGCTTTCTATGGACTTCATCACCGATCTACCTCCATGCTCCGGATACAATACGATCCTAGTAATCGTGGACCTATTCTCCAAGATGGCGCATTTCATTCCACTCAAAGGCTTACCAACAGCAGCAACTCTGGCCCGAGAATTTCTCGAAAACATCGTCCGACTGCACGGTTTTCCTTCAGTTCTAATTTCGGATCGAGGTAGTCAATTTATTTCTCATTTTTGGCGAAGTTGCTGTCGGTCGGCTCAAATTGATGTGAGACTTTCGACCAGCCACCACCCTCAAACTGACGGACAAACCGAGAGGACCAATCAAACTCTGGAACAGTATTTGCGCTGCATGCTACAACAAACTGAAAAAACTTGGAAAGATATCCTTTGGATAGCCGAATATGCCTACAATAGTGCCCAGAACTTACCGTTCGTGCAGTTAACGACGGACAGCAGTCCTCTGAGGTCAAGAGGCCTGCACCCTTATCCAGTGAAGAAACTGGTTACGGCACCCTGCCCCGAGGCAGATGGAGACCTCGGCGTTCACTTACCTAAGGTGAGGGCGTTAACCTTTGGGGTTCTACAGGAGAAGAGAAAGGGAAGAGGAGAGGCACCCAATAACCCCAGTTCATTAATCCCATATTTTCTATCTGCAGACATCTTACTCTTCGAGTCAGACATACAGTGCACAGAAGTCCAGCCCAAAGAGCCAACCGTGTGTTACACACCACCTTTGAAGATACGGCATTCACCCAGTCAAGACCGGCGCCTCTGCGGGAATCAGGTGAGCGTTACAGGGACTCCATGAATGAGGATGTACACTGTCCCGCCGCTACTCGTAATCCGGCGGCAATGACGCCGGATCGAGTGCCGGTAATGGTAAGTACCAAATACCGCCAGGATACCGGCATACTCAAAATGAGGCCCACAGTCTGTATGATGCATCATTCTTAGTCTGTGTGAAAAGTTATCATTCACAGCCTGTATACAAAGGTAAAATACACAGGGCTCAATTCACGGAAATGTGCGCAGAAATCCTGCAAGTGCTGCGCACTGTGAAGGACACAGCCTGATCCTGCATGCAGAATAAAAATGCATGCCCCGGGTATTCATGGAATCCACTGCGCAAAGTAAGCGTATTCGCAAGTTGTGACACGAACGCCCTGACACGCCGCCGCGCAAAGCAGAAACAGCCAGAACAACTCCCTTTGTGTCCTTCCACAGGCTCAAATTCACACATCCTTCAAACAGTGCATGAGGTCCCTCGCAAGCAGGCCTGCATATCGGGGACCCTGTGCAGGGTCATCCGTAACTATTGCCGGCACCCTGACAACATGCATATGAAAAATCGTAACTCAGTAAAATCTCAGAAAATCTGCATGCAAACCCCCATAAATTGTTCCTGCACCTCGCTACATTGCGTACGCGCACCCATATGTAAGCTCGGAACCCTGGTTGTGTACACACACCCCTATATCCGACATGGAAACCACCTATGTGCTGCGATTCCTATGTGCAAGTGTACTTACACCTGCTTTCAGGTAGCATAGAGATCGGGGATTTGTGTGGCCATTACTATGCCAAGAGGCTGCACAGGTGGTTCCATGAATACGTGTCGTTTGGCACAATTGTGGGGGTGCGAGGGATTGCCTGCGGGACGTCCCTCAGAATGCCCTCTTTTTTGCATGTTCTCCACCATTTTCTATGTTTGACCCCCTTCCCAGCCCTCTGCACAAGACACGCTCTGCGTGGTATATCGCGTAAGGCACTTGATGGCTCGCAGAGACATGCCGTGCCTACGCAAACTCCACGCAAGTCTGGAAAAAGTCCTGCACAGTCGATTCCATGAATTAACGAACAGGGATTTGTGCGCACAATGGCACGCAAATTCCAGATATTACATGCAAATAATTCCATGAATCATCGCCACAGTCTGTGTGCTAAATCATTCTCAATCTGTGTGTTCAAATATTTATTTATTTATGTGTGCATTTGTAAGGCACTCATACATCAAATAAATTGTATTTCAAAGCGCCAGCAGGGCAACAGGGAGGGAACATGGGAATTAAAAATATAACAATGAGAGTTAGAGGCAGACCTACTAGGCCCTGTGAGCATTTTGAACGTGCAAGTGCAGAGAGAGAAGTGATCAGGGAATGGGGGTAAGTGCTAAGTAGACCAGGAGGGAAGTGCTATGGAGTAAGCAGCTGTAAGTACCAAGGTGAGTGGACATCTGCCAGTAAATAAGTAAGGGCAGGCATGTGGTGGCATAGGCCAATGGGTGCCAAGGCAAGTGCTGTGGTTGGGCGGAGGTCGAAAGCGATTGGGTGTGGAAGGCCAGGGCCCAATAGGACACATAAAGGCCCTGGCCACCAATCTCAGCAACTGTGGAAGGGAAGGAGGAGGTGGTGAAAAGGAGAGTCTTGAGGAGCTTCTGGAATTCGAGGAGATCTGGCTCAAGGCGAAGAGGAAGGGGGAGGCTGTTCCTTAGGAGGGAGCCTGCTGAGGAAAGAATCGGCCACTGGCTCTCTGTTTAGCAAAGCGCTTAACATACACAGAGCTGGTGCTGGAGGAACGTAAAGATCTGGAGGGAGAGTATTTAGTGAGAGCAAGTTGTAGATATTGTGGTCCCAGTCCCGCATAGCCTTGTGGATGATGCAGAGGGATATGAATTTGATCCTTGCAGTGTCAGTGGAGAGTTTTTAGGGCTGAAGAGATACAGTCCCTGGGCATGAGGCCAAGGATACTTCTCCCAGCCCTATTCAGAATTAGCTGGAGGGGTCGTAGAGAAGAAGAGGGTAGATTAAGGAAGAGGTTATTTCAGTAGTCTAACCTAGTGAGAACCAGAGCTGTGGAGACATTGATTTCTGAGGGAAAGTCAGGATGGCAAGAATTCCTTTTAGGGGATAGAGTTGGAAGTGTGCCTTCTTGGCAAGGTCCTGAATGTGAGGGAGGACGTACAGAGAGGAATCAAAGATGACTCCAAGGTTTCTGGCTTCAGAAGAAAGAGAAGGGGGAGTGCCCATAGAAGATGGCCAGAGTTAGGGGAGAAAGGAGGGAGCAGGAGCCCCAATAGGAATGATCTCATTCGTGCTGGTGTTGAGACACAGATCATTGGAAGTACACCAGGACTCAATGACAGATAGGAATTCAGGAATGATGGAGGAAGTAAGGAGAGGGTCAGAGGGATGTTTGAAGAAGAGTTGTGTGTCATCTGCGTAACACTGGATGCTAGGGGAGAAGGTGGAAATGAGGTGTGCAAGTGGAGCAAGGTAGGTGTTAAAGAGCCAGGGAGAAAGGTTGGAGCCCTGGGGGACACCGCAGGTGGAGATAGAGGTGGGGGAGGAGATAGAGCCCAAAATAACTTGGGACAGACGGACATTGAGGTAGGAGGTTATTTAGTCCAGTGCCCGCTCGAGATACCTTGGGTATTGTGGAGCCGTTTTATGAGGATTGAGTGGTTGACCATTTCAAAAGCAGAGGCAAGGTCAAGTAGAATGAGAACAGCTGGAGAGTTGGAATCAAGAGATGCAAACAACACCTCATGAGTGTTCAGAAGAGCAGTTTCTGTGACTCTGGATGCTTGGAATACAGATTGATGGTTGTGCAGGCAACCAACAAGTTCAGTGTGCTGGGCCAGTTGGGGGAGACAAAGTTTTTTTCAGAAGGGGGCACACAAGGGAGTGCTTAAGGGAAGAGAGTAAAAATCCGGTAGCAAAAGAGTGGTTGCAGAAATCAGCAAGAGGAGGGGCAAGAGAGCCGATATAGTCCTTAATGGTTCTGGAGCAGTAGCGGGAAACCTGTTTGGAGAAGACTGTCATGGAGCGGACAGCTCTAGTGACCTCATCAGGTGTGGTAAGAGACGAGGAGAGAAAGGCAGAGGAGGGATGTGAGGCCATAGGAGGCTGGGGATGGGGGAAAAGGCAGAGAGGGATGCAAGGGTGCTCAGGATGTCCCAAGTTTTGCAGTGAAGTGCGTGGCCAAATCGCTGCAGAGGGCCTGGGAAGGGAGAGGTGAGGAGGAGACTGCGGAAGGGTTGGCTAGTACCCTGCAGATTTTATTGAGTTCAGCTGTGTTGTTGGATGCACCAGAGACGCGAGCCTGGATGTGGGCCCTTTTCTTGGTGTGGATGGAAAATCTGTATTGCCTTTGGAGCAGGCAACAGGCCAGCTTGTCAGAGGTTGAGCCAGAGATCTGCCACTTCAGTTCCACAACTCTGCACTTGTGATTCAAGGGTGCAAGTTCTGAGTCGTACCAGGTATTATGCTTGAGGCTTGTTTCAGGTGGATCCTTATGTCTGGGGCAGGAATGTCAAGGGCATTAGTAATGGCAAGATGGAGGTTGCTAAGAACAGAGTCAATGGTAGATTCTGTAGTGGGGGAGAGGGGGGAAAGGTAGAAGAGTAGGCAACAGCTGGCACTTGTTTCATCGGATGGATGTTCGTGAATGAAGTTGGCATGGCTGGGGGAGGTGCGGTCAGAGGGCTGAGAGGACCCAGGTGAGAGTTGAGGAGAGAGTGGCTGACCAGGAGAGAGGGGTAATCAGTGAGGGGGGGTGAAAGATGATTGTGGGTTAAGGCACCCAGTGTGTGTCCAGCCGAGTGGGTAGGACCAGAGGGGAGAACAGAGAGGCAGGGTGAGGGGCAAAGGTCAGAGAAGAGAGTAGATGCCGTGATTGAGGAGTGAAGGTGGATGTTGAAGTTGCCTACAAGAAGGAGTTTGTAGGAGTTTGTGAGGAGGAGAAAGAGAGGAGGTGGGAGAGATGACCAGCTTGCAGACCAGGCTCACGAAAAAAGAAGTGTAAGGCTGGGTGGGTATGAAGGAAAAGGGACCCACTCCGGGAAAATCAAAGCAACCCCACCAACAGCACGGTTAGGGTGGGGCTTGGAGGTGATTTTATAGCCATCAGGGAGTCAAAAGCAGTGACTGAGCTGGCATTGAGCCATGTCTCGATAAGAGCAAGGATGTCCTGGTCAATGTCTTCAAGGAGGAGCCAGATGTCGGCAGAGTATTTGATGCCACGACAAGCATTAAGCGTGGCTTAATGCAAGAGGTCTACACCCTTGAAGGTTTTCCAGGGAGGGGTACAGGGGCATGGTACACCATTGGGAGGGGGGCGAAGAGAGTAGAGGAAGGAGTAGCAGGTATGCGAAGGAAGTTAATGAGGGATGGCAGGCATTGGTCCAAGAGGAGGAGGTTGGGTTGAGGACCCTGAACCAAAATAGTTCTAGTGTGATAGACATTAATGAGACACCTCGATGATGCGAAACCTGCCAAGAGACCTTCCCATTTAGTTCTGCCTCTAATGGATGAGGAAAGAGGTGAGATGAGATGAGGAGACCATAGATCAGGAGAAGGGACAGAAAAGAGGATATCAGTAAAAACCTGTCTGGAAGTTGCGCTGACATAGGTGCCTGCGATAGGTAGGCCAGGGTTCATAGTCAGGATGTCTTTTTTGAGCTTTTTTCTTCTAGACTTCGTGAGCGATGGAAGATGGAAGATAGAGTAGCAGTTAGATAAGATAGGGGAGATGGTGGCTGCCATAGCGGCAGTAACATATGGTTAGACGAAAGAGCGAAGGAGCTGCACAGCATAGCTCGGTCACAGGCTCAACAGGTGGCCCAGTAGGCGAAGCAAACAAGAGAGCAGGTGCACAGAGAATACTTTAGTACTGCAAATGGGTGCAAGATGTTAAAGGGTGCAAAGATGTTAAAAAGCACATCAAGCTTTGAATGTGCAAGGTAAAGACAATGCAGTGCAGAGAAGAGTGCAAAGATGTTAAAAACACCCCAGGATTAGAATTTTCAAAAGGAGAACAGAATGTTACGAGAAGGAATGAGTGGGATTGAGTGAGGCACAAGAGACAGAGATATGGGCACACTCTGGTTCAACAGTTGTGGTGGTTAGTGGGAAGCGGCAACGTCAGCCATCACTCACAGGTATTCAGCAGGATGCGTGGGGCCACGGGGCACACGTTCTCTGGGTGATAGGCTGCATGCCTGGTTGCTATACATGGCCTGTGTGCAGCAGTACATGCACATTCTGTGAAAGGCATCATTCTTAATCTGTGTGCACAAAGTTCCACTCTCGCTAAAGTATCATTTTGTCGGGTGCATTCAAAGGCCCCAAATCAAAGACCCCTTTCACCTGAAAAGCAGGAATTTTAAACAAACACTGACCAAAAAACAGCATTGCATGTCTATTGTTCAAGTTAAAATTGAAGGGCCATGTGGAAAAGGGCTGCCTGTCACTACCAAAAGAAAAGCAACATTTTAGTCCACAAAGCAAGCAGAAAATCAAAGGTCTCTTTCACATAAAAAACATGATTTTTAAAATCGGACACAAAAATAAAAAATGCTTTGCATGTGTGTTTGCAGTTTAAATGTGAAAAATGTAAACCTGCTAACAGAAAAATGTCAGGGAAAAAGACAAGGTGTGTGTTGACACAAAGTAATGTATATTGTGTTTTGCATTCAACATATCAGCAGACATTTGAAGAAAAAAGCACACTTTGTTTACCATGGAAACGTTTATGTAGGCCAGAGGTAATCCCTTTTGATGGCTGTGGGACTCATGTCACAAAGAAGTCTCACACTGGAAGGCTGGCATCCTAGTGTCTACAACTGCCATAAAGTGTGGCCTTCCTGAATGGTGGTGTCTCTGAAGGCTGGGCTCTGTGCAGAGACAACTAGCCTTGGTTGTACCATGACCATAATGTAGACAGAAGGTGTGAAGACAGATGGCAACAATTAAGAAAGAATGAATAAAAGAATCTGTTTGTTGCGTGACACCTTGAGTGGGAAGGGAAGTAACTCCCTGTGTTGAGGGTGGCCTCTCAATAAACTGTTGCATTTCACAGCATGTGCTCTGCTACATTTAGAGTCGGTGTGCACAGATAGTCACATGACTCATGCAGCACCAGTCACTGTGTGCGCAAGGGGTTAACGGTGCTTGTAAAGGTGCCATAGCCATCAACCCCCTACCGCCCTATTACGAGGTATCCTCGCGGGACCCGGTAAGGACGCCTGGTCACACCAGGCGTCCTTACCGGGTCCCGCGAGGAGACCAGGATACAAACAACGGGCCCGTTATTAACGGGCCCGTTGTTTGCATCCTCCCCATTCCTATTGAGCCCTGTGGGGGCTCGAATGGGAATGGGGATGGTCCGTGTCCGGGTTTCCTGAATGGGGAAATACCGGGCCCTCCAAGGTCAGAATGGTCTGGTATTTCCCCATTCAGGGAACCCGAACCCGAGTTTGGGGGAAGTCATGCCCTTATTAAAGGCATGGCTACCTCCAAACTCGTAATGAGGCCCATTGTCTGCAGTCTGTGTGCAAAAGCGCCATTTTAAGTGTGTGTGTAGCACTGGCAGCTCCCAGCAATATGAAAAGGGGCCACACCAAGGTCAGCTTGTGAAACTGGGGGCAGGTCCTACATCCCTTAAGGGCGGGTTTCAGGTGTGGCTAAAGTGTGCCACACAAATGATTATATGTAATACACATTTTAAAACACATTTTGTAAATTATATGAGCATGAACACAGTAACTGTTTCTAATTGTGTCTTTATTTACACGCAGTGCATTAGTTCTGGTTGTTAGAACAACAAGCATCATCCAGTAGTCTCCATGTCTTTGAAAGTTGCCACTTGTGGGAAGTTGCCTCAACAATGTATGGTCCCTCTTTAAAGTTGGGTGTGTCTTTTGGACAGTCTTACTCCTTCCCAAAGGATGTGTGCTCTAGTAAAATAATGTATTCTTCCACATATACACTTAAAAAGCTAACTTTAATATAGTACATAAAATTAATGTTCAAATAGATAAATGATGGATACAATATAGTAAACTCCAATGTGGTGGAACGTGTATGACAGAAACCAAAGACAATGAAAAAATAAATAATAGTAACTTATTCAAATATTAAATGGAAAATCATGTCCCCCCCTGAGGAATAATCACTCAAAGAAAGCAATATTTGACAAAGTCAACATCAAAGTTGTCTGCATAGAGTTTGAAATATTCTTTTGTCAGCACTCCCTGCTTCTGCAAAGGTGAACATAAACTCAACTCATATTTAATAGTCATTAGCTTTCTTTAGTACCAATTAACTCGTACTGTCATATTTTGAAATCATTGTTAAGGGCAATTTTGCTAGGCACTTACGTATGCCCATTTAACGTTGATGCATAAATAATACATAAAAAGGACGTACAATTTCCAGCTGTCTCACAGTCGGGAACGGAGTGTGACGTGTAATATCTTTGACCAGTTTATTCATAAAATGATTACGTCAAATTGGCACGTCTGGTATAAAGATGACTCTACTAGTAACCGGATATCCTGCAGCAATAGTAGTGCCTGGACAAAGGAACAATGCTTTGCCGCTGTAGGTTACATGCATGCTGAGGGGAGACTGTTGGAGAGATGGCTAGAGAGAGAAAGTGCTGGAGGGGGATTGTGCATGCGATGGATAGAGAGAGAGAGTGCTGGAGGGGGATTGTGCATGCGATGGATAGAGAGAGAAAGTCCTGGAGGGGGATTGTGCATGCGATGGATAGAGAGAGAAAGTGCTGGAGGGGGATTGTGCATGCGATGGATAGAGAGAGAAAGTGCTGGAGGGGCATTGTGCATGCGATGGATAGAGAGAGAAAGTGCTGGAGGGGGATTGTGCATGCGATGGATAGAGAGAGAAAGTGCTGGAGGGGGATTGTGCATGCGATGGATAGAGAGAGAAAGTGCTGGAGGGGGATTGTGCATGCTGCTCAGAGTCCCATTGAGGGGAGACGGTTGGAGAGATGGATAGAGAGAGAAAGTGCTGGAGGGGGATTGTGCATGCTGCTCAGAGTCCCATTGAGGGGAGACTGTTGGAGAGATGGATAGAGAGAGAAAGTGCTGGAGGGGGATTGTGCATGCGATGGATAGAGAGAGAAAGTGCTGGAGGGGGATTGTGCATGCGATGGATAGAGAGAGAAAGTGCTGGAGGGGGATTGTGCTTGCGATGGATAGAGAGAGAAAGTGCTGGAGGGGGATTGTGCATGCGATGGATAGAGAGAGAAAGTGCTGGAGGGGGATTGTGCATGCGATGGATAGAGAGAGAAAGTGCTGGAGGGGGATTGTGCATGCGATGGATAGAGAGAGAAAGTGCTGGAGGGGGATTGTGCATGCGATGGATAGAGAGAGAAAGTGCTGGAGGGGGATTGTGCATGCGATGGATAGAGAGAGAAAGTGCTGGAGGGGGATTGTGCATGCTGCTCAGAGTCCCATTGAGGGGAGACTGTTGGAGAGATGGATAGAGGAGACTGTTGGAGAGATGGATAGAGAGAGAAAGTGCTGGAGGGGGATTGTGCATGCGATGGATAGAGAGAGAAAGTGCTGGAGGGGGATTGTGCATGCTGCTCAGAGTCCCATTGAGGGGAGACTGTTGGAGGGATGGATAGAGGAGACTGTTGGAGAGATGGATAGAGAGAGAAAGTGCTGGAGGGGGATTGTGCATGCGATGGATAGAGAGAGAAAGTGCTGGAGGGGGATTGTGCATGCGATGGATAGAGAGAGAAAGTGCTGGAGGGGGATTGTGCATGCTGCTCAGAGTCCCATTGAGGGGAGACGGTTGGAGAGATGGATAGAGAGAGAAAGTGCTGGAGGGGGATTGTGCATGCTGCTCAGAGTCCCATTGAGGGGAGACTGTTGGAGAGATGGATAGAGAGAGAAAGTGCTGGAGGGGGATTGTGCATGCGATGGATAGAGAGAGAAAGTGCTGGAGGGGGATTGTGCATGCGATGGATAGAGAGAGAAAGTGCTGGAGGGGGATTGTGCTTGCGATGGATAGAGAGAGAAAGTGCTGGAGGGGGATTGTGCATGCGATGGATAGAGAGAGAAAGTGCTGGAGGGGGATTGTGCATGCGATGGATAGAGAGAGAAAGTGCTGGAGGGGGATTGTGCATGCGATGGATAGAGAGAGAAAGTGCTGGAGGGGGATTGTGCATGCGATGGATAGAGAGAGAAAGTGCTGGAGGGGGATTGTGCATGCGATGGATAGAGAGAGAAAGTGCTGGAGGGGGATTGTGCATGCTGCTCAGAGTCCCATTGAGGGGAGACTGTTGGAGGGATGGATAGAGGAGACTGTTGGAGAGATGGATAGAGAGAGAAAGTTCTGGAGAGGGATTGTGCATGCGATGGATAGAGAGAGAACGTGCTGGAGGGGGATTGTGCATGCGATGGACAGAGAGAGAAAGTGCTGGAGGGGGATTGTGCATGCGATGGACAGAGAGAGAAAGTGCTGGAGGGGGATTGTGCATGCGATGGATAGAGAGAGAAAGTGCTGGAGGGGGGTTGTGCATGCGATGGATAGAGAGAGAAAGTCCTGGAGGGGGATTGTGCATGCGATGGATAGAGAGAGAAAGTGCTGGAGGGGGATTGTGCATGCGATGGATAGAGAGAGAAAGTCCTGGAGGGGGATTGTGCATGCGATGGATAGAGAGAGAAAGTGCTGGAGGGGGATTGTGCATGCGATGGATAGAGAGAGAAAGTGCTGGAGGGGGATTGTGCATGTGATGGATTGAAAGAGAAAGTGCTGGAGAGGGATTGTGCATGCTGCTCAGAGTCCCATTGAGGGGAGACTGTTGGAGAGATGGATAGAGGAGACTGTTGGAGAGATGGATAGAGAGAGAAAGTGCTGGAGGGGGATTGTGCATGCGATGGATAGAGAGAGAAAGTGCTGGAGGGGGATTGTGCATGCGATGGATAGAGAGAGAAAGTGCTGGAGGGGGATTGTGCATGCGATGGATAGAGAGAGAAAGTGCTGGAGGGGGATTGTGCATGCTGCTCAGAGTCCCATTGAGGGGAGACTGTTGGAGAGATGGATAGAGGAGACTGTTGGAGAGATGGATAGAGAGAGAAAGTGCTGGAGGGGGATTGTGCATGCGATGGATAGAGAGAGAAAGTGCTGGAGGGGGATTGTGCATGCTGCTCAGAGTCCCATTGAGGGGAGACTGTTGGAGGGATGGATAGAGGAGACTGTTGGAGAGATGGATAGAGAGAGAAAGTGCTGGAGGGGGATTGTGCATGCGATGGATAGAGAGAGAAAGTGCTGGAGGGGGATTGTGCATGCGATGGATAGAGAGAGAAAGTGCTGGAGGGGGATTGTGCATGCTGCTCAGAGTCCCATTGAGGGGAGACGGTTGGAGAGATGGATAGAGAGAGAAAGTGCTGGAGGGGGATTGTGCATGCTGCTCAGAGTCCCATTGAGGGGAGACTGTTGGAGAGATGGATAGAGAGAGAAAGTGCTGGAGGGGGATTGTGCATGCGATGGATAGAGAGAGAAAGTGCTGGAGGGGGATTGTGCATGCGATGGATAGAGAGAGAAAGTGCTGGAGGGGGATTGTGCTTGCGATGGATAGAGAGAGAAAGTGCTGGAGGGGGATTGTGCATGCGATGGATAGAGAGAGAAAGTGCTGGAGGGGGATTGTGCATGCGATGGATAGAGAGAGAAAGTGCTGGAGGGGGATTGTGCATGCGATGGATAGAGAGAGAAAGTGCTGGAGGGGGATTGTGCATGCGATGGATAGAGAGAGAAAGTGCTGGAGGGGGATTGTGCATGCGATGGATAGAGAGAGAAAGTGCTGGAGGGGGATTGTGCATGCTGCTCAGAGTCCCATTGAGGGGAGACTGTTGGAGGGATGGATAGAGGAGACTGTTGGAGAGATGGATAGAGAGAGAAAGTTCTGGAGAGGGATTGTGCATGCGATGGATAGAGAGAGAACGTGCTGGAGGGGGATTGTGCATGCGATGGACAGAGAGAGAAAGTGCTGGAGGGGGATTGTGCATGCGATGGACAGAGAGAGAAAGTGCTGGAGGGGGATTGTGCATGCTGCCTCTTCAACGTGAGAGGTCTTGCCTAAGGGATGTAAAACCTAAGCCTGTGACCTTACTCGTGCATAACATGGGAAATGTTTTGATGTTTTTGAGGTTGCAAGAAGGAGGTATACAAGTAAAAGAGGTAATAGCTGCCTACTGCGTCCAACTTTCAAGCAATCATGGTTTTGCGTATTGCATGCTGCTACTTGAAGAAGGGGGTTGTTACATAAACACAAAAGACCCTGGGAGACTTCTCAATGTTTTGATGATCTGTGGTTCCGCTGTGATCCCTGATGTACATCCAAGGTGTGTGTGGAACAATCCCAATGAAAAGCAAAGTCATTATTGTTGATGTCATCTGTAGTGTCCGGGGTGTTAGTCTTAGCAGCGCGCGCGCAGTGGTGGCATGAGTTATGGTTGCTTAGCTTGCCATAACTGCCGAATTGCTGGAGGGGTTTTCGTTTTACTTGTAACCACAAATGTCCCTTGAACAATAATTTTTTCTGTGACTTTCATCGTTTTTCATTAGTGCAACTTAATCATAATGCCCCTTTAACCGAGGTTTTTCTGTGAATTTCATAGGTTTTTATGAATTCAAATGTTTCATGATGTTACATCCCTGTATATCAGTTATTATGAATTCCTCTTTTAACAAATATCAAAGGACTTTAAACCTCCTTTTAGAAATACATTTTTTGCAACGAATACTGATGTGTGTCGTTATCAGCAGCGCACCCTGGGGATGCAAGTCAGGCTCGACCATGACTTCAGCCCCACCAAACCTGCCCCGTTATCCACTGCACCTACCCTGCAACCTAGCTCAGTGTCCACTATACCCTCATGATGTGACCAATGGCCAGTGCTCATAGCTTGCAGCCATGGCCAGACTCCACAGTCCATGGGCCATGGGCTTCGGCCATGCCACATACCCCAATAGGCAAATCAGAGAAGACATTTGTCCTTGCCGAGGGAAAGGCCCACTGCCCTGGCACAATGTTGTATCATTCGCTTTTTTAATTGCATTTTGACACTTTGGAAAAATAAAACACAAGACAGATTTGCAAAAGCATGCTTTCAGGTCCTTGCTTATGCTCCTCACGCAGGTCTGTTGCAATCCAGTGCAGCACTTCAGGCTGCAGCCGCAAGCTGAATAGTATTTCCCATTCAAACCTAGGGCTTTGGCCATGCTGCATGCCCCAATAAGCAAACCAGAGAACACATTTATCCTTGCTCAGGGCCAGGCCCATTGCCCAGACAACAAAGTTATGTCACAATGTTGTGTACTTACATTTTGACACTTTAGAAAAAATAAAACACAGGACAGATTTGCAAAACCATGTTTTGAGGTCCTTGCTGACGCTCCTCGTGAATGTTTGCTGCAATCCTGTCCAGCACTTCGGCGGTAGCCACAAGCAGGATTTTTTTCCCATTCAAACCTACCCCGATTTTGAAAAACTTTACCACATAGCCGATCCCTGCAGGTCATGCCCACTTTATCCCCATTGCCGGTCCCTCGTGGTCATGGCCAGTAGCCAGATTGTCTGGGTCATGGCCAAATCTGGCCACTGCCCATGGCCACAGGCTTACCTCAGTCACCAAAGGTATATCACAATTTTTTGTACCAACATTATGACACTTTTCAACAAAAAAATATAGACAAATTTGGAAAACCATGCTTTCGGGTCCTTGCCAATGCTCCTTGAAAGAGTTTGCTGCAAATCCGTACATGTTTTATTTTTTGAAAAGGTGTCAGAATGTAGGTACAAAGAATAGTCATATGACTTAGCCCGCACCATTCAGACTTTGCACAAACATTCAAAGTTGGGTCTGTAATCTTTCTGAAAACATTTGTGGAGATTTGTCAAACGGCAACAAAGTTATAAGCTATCTAAAAATGTTAAAACACTAATTTTGCCCCCTCTTGTCAAAATCCCACCAAGCTTTGCAGTAGCATTCAAATCTAGTTCTAAAATCCTTTTGCAAACTTTTATGCAGATTTGTCAAATGGCACCAAATGTATAAGCCTTTCAAATATTTTTGAACCCTGCACTGAAATGTTTTCCCCTCTTGGCAAAACAGCACCAGACTTAAAAGCTCTAAAATGATATTGCAAAATTTCATGCAGTTTCATTGAGTGGCGCCAAAGTTATAAGCGTCCCAAAAACTGCATGAATGTCCCCGAACATCTGAGATGTTTGCGGACATCGGAGAAGAAACACTATCCAATTATTAGATTTTTATGGCTATGTCCCATCCTCATCACCTCTCACCTCCCCAGATATAGTTTCATTTGTTTGACAAGTGCAATGTTGTGTTTTTTTAATATGTTTTTACCACAATGTTTGCGGATTATGGGCGCTGTTCGTGAATCCAACATGGTGTCTGTTTCAAAAGTTTTGACGCACCTCACATTTTTAACTGATCAATCAGCGGGCACGTACGATGTCCGCAAACCTCATGCTGCACTCTGGTTGGTCCAGATGCGTCCGTGGACCCTAAATCAGGAAGTGAGTCTGTAATGGACCCAGATATCAGTAATATTTGTTACCTACTTTTTTGCCATTTAAAAAATACTACTTTATGGATTTACACCAAATTTATAAAAGCATGCTTTCGGGACCAAGCTGCTGCTCCTGGTGCAAATTTGGTGAAAGTCTGTCCAGCGGTGGTTTGGGCTCTAGGCGCAAGCAACCTTTTATTTCCATTGGGTCTGTGAGGATTTCCACAAATTATGGAATCCCACTATAACTTTACCCCCATGGACCAAACTGCACTAAACTTCACAAAATCATTCTGAGAGAGCCATTTACTTTTCTGGCAATATCCGGTGAGGATTCATCAAAGGGGCAAAGTTATAAGCCGGCCACAACGTGCTCTTTCTACGAGTTGAGCAACTTAAGCATAACTACAGGGCCACCACCGCAGGTCCTGTCATATTTACTCCTGTTAAATCAAGCGATGTAATTGTGGCAGTGCCATTGCTGCAATAAGCACTTTCTAGCATGGGTGCCACTAGTAGAGGAGCATGAAGACACTATTTATCCCTAAAACATTGAGGGCCTGATTCTCAGAGCGTTTCCCTATGGGGTTGCACCATTATAAACCACTTCTGTGAATCAGGCCCTGGATCTACCCCATTGTAAGAGAGGCTTTTGGTTCATTTTCCATGTCCTGGATCCGTAAAGTGAGGCATAAGATGAAGGGGTGAGCTGTGTATGCCTCACTTTACTAACCAGGGAACTCTTTGTCACATTTTACAGGTGCAGCAGGAATCTAGATGGGATGTACGTTTCCGCCCCACCTGCAAAACCACTCGGTTTTACGCCAGCCTGAGATGTTTGTACTTGCTTAATAGCAATGAATTCCTATATAATCCACTGTTTTTAGCACCTGCTAATTTTTCAGGCTCATTTACATTTTTGTAAAATTGAGTGCAAAAGTGAGGCGTAATGCGTTTATGCCTCCTTTTTCACTTCACTTTTCGGCTCTGCTTTACAAATGTTAAAAATTGCATGCCAATAACCTAATCGCATGCAAGTCCGAACATTGTCGGTTCCCTGCATACGATTTACACGTTATATAAAGTGTCTCAGTGAGATTGCATTATTTGCCAAGGATACCATACTTTAGTTAAGCAATAAAGACAGGATTTGAACCCATTCTGAAATGTATGCACTTGGCCTCATATCTTCTGAAGTCTAGATGGGCCAAATATTACATTTTTGTTTTGAAAATGTGCACTACTGTGTTTTAGAGGTCGTATGCAAATGTTTGATTATAGCTTTATTTTCCGCGTTCTGAATTGAAGACAAATACCAGAATGCAATGTTCAAAGCCTGAACAATCTGTTTATAATAGACTTCCCGAAGATGCGCCAAATTCAAAAAGATGTCTGACCTCCTGACCCACTTTAATTGTTCTGGAAGAAGGCACGGAATTTGTGGCGACTGTAGGTCACCTGGTGCCTTTCAGATGCAAGTGCCCCATTACCCTGGTGATGCCCTAATATCAGAAAGGGCTCACAAAGTCAGTGTTGGGCCGTGCAGCTCTGCTGGTAGATAAAGTATCTTCATCACCCTCCCGCTATGAAAGTCCTGATTTATCTTCATCACTCTTCCACTATGAAAGCCCTGATTTATCTTCATCACCCTCCCACTATGAAAGCCCTGATTTATCTTCATCACCCTCCCACTATGAAAGCCCTGATTTATCTTCATCACCCTCCCACTATGAAAGCCCTGATTTATCTTCATCACCCTCCCACTATGAAAGTCCTGATTTATCTTCATCACTCTTCCACTATGAAAGCCCTGATTTATCTTCATCACTCTTCCACTATGAAAGCCCTGATTTATCTTCATCACCCTCCCACTATGAAAGCCCTGATTTATCTTCATCACCCTCCCACTATGAAAGTCCTGATTTATCTTCATCACTCTTCCACTATGAAAGCCCTGATTTATCTTCATCACTCTTCCACTATGAAAGCCCTGATTTATCTTCATCACCCTCCCACTATGAAAGCCCTGATTTATCTTCATCACCCTCCCGCTATGAAAGTCCTGATTTATCTTCATCACTCTTCCACTATGAAAGCCCTGATTTATCTTCATCACTCTTCCACTATGAAAGCCCTGATTTATCTTCATCACCCTCCCACTATGAAAGCCCTGATTTATCTTCATCACCCTCCCACTATGAAAGTCCTGATTTATCTTCATCACTCTTCCACTATGAAAGCCCTGATTTATCTTCATCACTCTTCCACTATGAAAGCCCTGATTTATCTTCATCACCCTCCCACTATGAAAGCCCTGATTTATCTTCATCACCCTCCCACTATGAAAGTCCTGATTTATCTTCATCACTCTTCCACTATGAAAGCCCTGATTTATCTTCATCACTCTTCCACTATGAAAGCCCTGATTTATCTTCATCACCCTCCCACTATGAAAGCCCTGATTTATCTTCATCACCCTCCCGCTATGAAAGTCCTGATTTATCTTCATCACTCTTCCACTATGAAAGCCCTGATTTATCTTCATCACTCTTCCACTATGAAAGCCCTGATTTATCTTCATCACCCTCCCACTATGAAAGCCCTGATTTATCTTCATCACTCTTCCACTATGAAAGCCCTGATTTATCTTCATCACTCTTCCACTATGAAAGCCCTGATTTATCTTCATCACCCTCCCACTATGAAAGCCCTGATTTATCTTCATCACCCTCCCACTATGAAAGCCCTGATTTATCTTCATCACTCTTCCACTATGAAAGCCCTGATTTATCTTCATCACCCTCCCACTATGAAAGCCCTGATTTATCTTCATCACCCTCCCGCTATGAAAGTCCTGATTTATCTTCATCACTCTTCCACTATGAAAGCCCTGATTTATCTTCATCACTCTTCCACTATGAAAGCCCTAATTTATCTTCATCACCCTCCCAATATGAAAGCCCTGATTTATCTTCATCGCCCTCCCACTATGAAAGCCCTGATTTATCTTCATCACCCTCCCACTATGAAAGCCCTGATTTATCTTCATCGCCCTCCCACTATGAAAGCCCTGATTTATCTCCATCACCCTCCCACTATGAAAGCCCCGATTTATCTTCATCACTCTCCCACTATGAAAGCCCTGATTTATCTTCATCACCCTCCCACTATGAAAGCCCTGATTTATCTTCATCACCCTCCCACTACGAAAGCCCTGATTTATCTTCATCACCCTCCCACTACGAAAGCCCTGATTTATCTTCATCACCCCCCACTACGAAAACCCTGATTTATCTTCATCACCCTCCCACTACGAAAGCCCTGATTTACCTTCATCACCCTCCCACTACGAAAGCCCTGATTTATCTTCATCACCCTCCTACTATGAAAGCCCTGATTTATCTTCATCACCCTCCCACTATGAAAGCCCTGATTCATCTTCATCACCCTCCACTATGAAAGCCCTGATTTATCTTCATCACCCTCCCACTACAAAAGCCCTGATTTATCTTCATCACCCTCCCACTATGAAAGCCCTGATTTATCTTCATCACCCTCCCACTACAAAAGCCCTGATTTATCTTCATCACCCTCCCACTATGAAAGCCCTGATTTATCTTCATCACCCTCCCACTACGAAAGCCCTGATGTATCTTCATCACCCTCCCACTATGAAAGCCCTGATTTATCTTCATCACCCTCCCACTATGAAAGCCCTGATTTACCTTCATCACCCTCCCACTATAAAAGCCCTGATTTATCTTCATCACCCTTCCACTATGAAAGCCCTGATTTATCTTCATCACCCTCCCACTATGAAAGCCCTGATTTATCTTCATCACTCTTCCATTATGAAAGCCCTGATTTACCTTCTTCACTCTTCTATTATGAAAGGCCTGATTTATCTTCATCACCCACCCACTACGAAAACCCTGATTTATCCTCATCACCCACCCACTACGAAAACCCTGATTTATCTTCATCACCCTCCCACTATGAAAGCCCTGATTTACCTTCATCCCCCTCCCACTATGAAAGCCCTGATTTATCTTCATCACCCTCCCACTACAAAAGCCCTGATTTATCTTCATCACCCTCCCACTATGAAAGCCCTGATTTATCTTCATCACCCTCCCACTATGAAAGCCCTGATTTATCTTCATCACCCTCCCACTATGAAAGCCCTGATTTATCTTCATCACCCTCCCACTATGAAAGCCCTGATTTATCTTCATCACTCTTCCATTATGAAAGCCCTGATTTATCTTCATCGCCCTCCCACTATGAAAGCCCTGATTTATCTCCATCAGCCTCCCACTATGAAAGCCCTGATTTATCTTCATCACTCTCCCACTATGAAAGCCCTGATTTATCTTCATCACCCTCCCACTATGAAAGCCCTGATTTATCTTCATCACCCTCCCACTATGAAAGCCCTGATTTATCTTCATCACCCTCCCACTACGAAAGCCCTGATTTATCTTCATCACCCTCCCACTATGAAAGCCCTGATTTATCTTCATCACCCTCCCACTATGAAAGCCCTGATTTATCTTCATCACCCTCCCACTATGAAAGCCCTGATTTATCTTCATCACCCTCCCACTATGAAAGCCCTGATTTATCTTCATCACTCTTCCATTATGAAAGCCCTGATTTACCTTCATCACTCTTCTATTATGAAAGGCCTGATTTATCTTCATCACCCACCCACTATGAAAGCCCTGATTTTTCTTCATCACCCTCCCACTACAAAAACCCTGATTTATCTTCATCACCCTCCCACTATGAAAACCCTAATTTACCTTCATCACCCTCCCACTATCAAAGCCCTGATTTATCTTCATCACCCTACCACTATGAATGCCCTGATTTATCATCATCACCCTCCCACTATGAAAGCCCCGATTTATCTTCATCACCCTCCCACCATGAAAGCCCTGATTTATCTTCATCGCCCTCCCACTATGAATAGCCCTGATTTATCTTCATCACCCTCCCACTATGAATAGCCCTGATTTATCTTCATCACCCTCCCACTATGAAAGCCCCGATTTATCTTCATCACCCTCCCACCATGAAAGCCCTGATTTATCTTCATCGCCCTCCCACTATGAAAGCCCTGATTTACCTTCATCGCCCTCCCACTATGAAATCCCTGATTTATCTTCATCACCCTCCCACCATGAAAGCCCTGATTTATCTTCATCACCCTCCCACTATGAAAGCCCTGATTTACCTTCATCTCCCTCCCACTATGAAAGCCCTGATTTATCTTCATCGCCCTCCCATTATGAAAGCACTGATTTATCTTCATCACCCTCCCACTATGAAAGCCCTGATTTATCTTCATCACCCTCCCACTATGAAAGCCCTGATTTACCTTCATCACCCTCCCACTATGAAAGCCCCTATTTACCTTCATCACCCTCCCACTATGAAAACCCTGATGTATCTTCATCACCCTCCCACTATGAAAGCCCTGTTGCATCTTCATCAGCCTCCCACTATAAAAGCCCTGATTTATCTTCATCACCCTCCGACTATGAAAGCCCTGATTTATCTTCATCACCCTCCCACTATGAAAGCCCTACCTTATCTTCATCACCCTTCCATTATGATAGCCCTGATTTATCTTCATCACCCTCCCACTATGAAAGCCCTGATTTACCTTCATCACTCTTCCATTATGAAAGCCCTGATTTATCATCATCACCCATCCATTATGAAAGCCCTGATTTACCTTCATCACCCTACCACTATGAAATCCCTGATTTATCTTCATCAATCACCCTCCCACTATAAAAGACCTGATTTATCATCATCACCCTCCCACTGTGAAAGCCCTGATTTATCTTCATCACCCTCCCACGATAAAAGCCCTGATTTATCTTCATCACCATCCCACTGTCAAAGCCCTGATTTATCTTCATCACCCTCCCACTATGAAAGCCCTGATTTATCTTCATCACTCTTCCATTCTGAAAGCCATGATTTATCTTCATCACTCTTCCATTCTGAAAGCCCTGATTTATCTTCATCACTCTTCCATTATGAAAGCCCTGATTTATCATCATCACCCTCCCACTATGAAAGCCCTCATTTATCTTCATCACCCTCCCACTATGAAAGCCCTGATTTATCTTAATCACTCTTCCATTCTGAAAGCCCTGATTTATCTTCATCACTCTTCCATTATGAAAGCCCTGATTTATCATCATCACCCTCCCACTATGAAAACCCTGATTTATCTTCATCACCCTCCCACTATGAACGCCCTGATGTATCTTCAGCACCCTCCCACTATGAAAGCCCTGATTTACCATAATCACCCTCCCACTATGAAAGCCCTGATTTATCTCCATCACCCTCCCACTATGAAAGCCCTGATTTATCTTCATCACCCTCCCACTATGAAAGCCCTGATTTATCTTCATCACCCTCTCACTATGAAAGTCCTGATTTATCATCATCACCCTCCCACTATGAAAGCCCTCATTTATCTTCATCACCCTCCCACTATGAAAGCCCTGATTTATCTTAATCACTCTTCCATTCTGAAAGCCCTGATTTATCTTCATCACTCTTCCATTATGAAAGCCCTGATTTATCATCATCACCCTCCCACTATGAAAACCCTGATTTATCTTCATCACCCTCCCACTATGAACGCCCAGATGTATCTTCAGCACCCTCCCACTATGAAAGCCCTGATTTATCTTCATCACTCTTCCATTCTGAAAGCCATGATTTATCTTCATCACTCTTCCATTATGAAAGCTCTGATTTATCATCATCACCCTCCCACTACAAAAGCCCTGATTTATCTTCATCACCCTCCCACTATGAAATCCCTGATTTATCTTCATCACCCTCCCACTATGAAAGCCCTGATTTATCTTCATCACCCTCCCACTATGAAAGCCCTGATTTATCTTCATCACCCTCCCACTATGAAAGCCCTGATTTATCTTCATCACTCTTCCATTATGAAAGCCCTGATTTATCTTCATCGCCCTCCCACTATGAAAGCCCTGATTTATCTCCATCAGCCTCCCACTATGAAAGCCCTGATTTATCTTCATCACTCTCCCACAATGAAAGCCCTGATTTATCTTCATCACCCTCCCACTATGAAAGCCCTGATTTATCTTCATCACCCTCCCACTATGAAAGCCCTGATTTATCTTCATCACCCTCCCACTGCGAAAGCCCTGATTTATCTTCATCACCCTCCCACTATGAAAGCCCTGATTTATCTTCATCACTCTTCCATTATGAAAGCCCTGATTTACCTTCATCACTCTTCTATTATGAAAGGCCTGATTTATCTTCATCACCCACCCACTATGAAAGCCCTGATTTTTCTTCATCACCCTCCCACTACGAAAACCCTGATTTATCTTCATCACCCTCCCACTATGAAAACCCTAATTTACCTTCATCACCCTCCCACTATCAAAGCCCTGATTTATCTTCATCACCCTACCACTATGAATGCCCTGATTTATCATCATCACCCTTCCACTATGAAAGCCCTGATTTACCTACATCGCCCTCCCACTATGAATAGCCCTGATTTATCTTCATCACCCTCCCACTATGAATAGCCCTGATTTATCTTCATCACCCTCCCACTATGAAAGCCCCGATTTATCTTTATCACCCTCCCACCATGAAAGCCCTGATTTATCTTCATCGCCCTCCCACTATGAAAGCCCTGATTTACCTTCATCGCCCTCCCACTATGAAAGCCCTGATTTATTTTCATCACCCTCCCACCATGAAAGCCCTGATTTATCTTCATCACCCTCCCACTATGAAAGCCCTGATTTACCTTCATCTCCCTCCCACTATGAAAGCCCTGATTTATCTTCATCGCCCTCCCATTATGAAAGCACTGATTTATCTTCATCACCCTCCCACTATGAAAGCCCTGATTTATCTTCATCACCCTCCCACTATGAAAGCCCTGATTTACCTTCATCACCCTCCCACTATGAAAGCCCCGATTTACCTTCATCACCCTCCCACTATGAAAACCCTGATGTATCTTCATCACCCTCCCACTATGAAAGCCCTGTTGCATCTTCATCAGCCTCCCACTATAAAAGCCCTGATTTATCTTCATCACCCTCCCACTATGAAAGCCCTGATTTATCTTCATCACCCTCCCACTATGAAAGCCCTACCTTATCTTCATCACCCTTCCATTATGATAGCCCTGATTTATCTTCATCACCCTCCCACTATGAAAGCCCTGATTTACCTTAATCACTCTTCCATTATGAAAGCCCTGATTTATCATCATCACCCATCCATTATGAAAGCCCTGATTTACCTTCATCACCCTACCACTATGAAATCCCTGATTTATCTTCATCAATCACCCTCCCACTATAAAAGACCTGATTTATCATCATCACCCTCCCACTGTGAAAGCCCTGATTTATCTTCATCACCCTCCCACGATAAAAGCCCTGATTTATCTTCATCACCATCCCACTGTCAAAGCCCTGATTTATCTTCATCACCCTCCCACTATGAAAGCCCTGATTTATCTTCATCACTCTTCCATTCTGAAAGCCATGATTTATCTTCATCACTCTTCCATTCTGAAAGCCCTGATTTATCTTCATCACTCTTCCATTATGAAAGCCCTGATTTATCATCATCACCCTCCCACTATGAAAGCCCTCATTTATCTTCATCACCCTCCCACTATGAAAGCCCTGATTTATCTTAATCACTCTTCCATTCTGAAAGCCCTGATTTATCTTCATCACTCTTCCATTATGAAAGCCCTGATTTATCATCATCACCCTCCCACTATGAAAACCCTGATTTATCTTCATCACCCTCCCACTATGAACGCCCTGATGTATCTTCAGCACCCTCCCACTATGAAAGCCCTGATTTACCATAATCACCCTCCCACTATGAAAGCCCTGATTTATCTCCATCACCCTCCCACTATGAAAGCCCTGATTTATCTTCATCACCCTCCCACTATGAAAGCCCTGATTTATCTTCATCACCCTCTCACTATGAAAGCCCTGATTTATCATCATCACCCTCCCACTATGAAAGCCCTCATTTATCTTCATCACCCTCCCACTATGAAAGCCCTGATTTATCTTAATCACTCTTCCATTCTGAAAGCCCTGATTTATCTTCATCACTCTTCCATTATGAAAGCCCTGATTTATCATCATCACCCTCCCACTATGAAAACCCTGATTTATCTTCATCACCCTCCCACTATGAACGCCCTGATGTATCTTCAGCACCCTCCCACTATGAAAGCCCTGATTTATCTTCATCACTCTTCCATTCTGAAAGCCATGATTGATCTTCATCACTCTTCCATTATGAAAGCTCTGATTTATCATCATCACCCTCCCACTATGAAAGCCCTCATTTATCTTCATCACCCTCCCACTATGAAAGCCCTGATTTATCTTAATCACTCTTCCATTCTGAAAGCCCTGATTTATCTTCATCACTCTTCCATTATGAAAGCCCTGATTTATCATCATCACCCTCCCACTATGAAAACCCTGATTTATCTTCATCACCCTCCCACTATGAACGCCCTGATGTATCTTCAGCACCCTCCCACTATGAAAGCCCTGATTTACCATCATCACCCTCCCACTATGAAAGCCCTGATTTATCTTCATCACCCTCCCACTATGAAAGCCCTGAATTATCTTCATCAGCCTCCCACTATGAAAGCCCTGATTTATCTTCATCACTCTTCCATTAAGAAAGCCCTGATTTACCTTCATCACTCTTCCATTATGAAAGCCCTGATTTATCTTCATCACTCTTCCATTAAGAAAGCCCTGATTTACCTTCATCACTCTTCCATTATGAAAGCCCTGATTTATCTTCATCACCCTCCCACTATGAAAGCCCTGATTTATCATCATCACCCTCCCACTATGAAAACCCTGATTTACCTTCATCACCCTCCCACTATGAAAGCCCTGATTTATCTTCATCACCCTCCCACTATGAAAGCCCTGATTTATCTTCATCACTCTTCCATTATGAAAGCCCTGATTTATCTTCATCACCCCCCAATATGAAAGCCCTGATGTATCTTCATCACCCTCCCACTATGAAAGCCCTGATTTACCATCATCACCCTCCCACTATGAAAACCCTGATTTATCTTCATCACCCTCCCACTATGAAAGCCCTGATTTACCTCCATCACTCTTCCATTATGAAAGTCCTGATTTATCTTAATCACCCCCCCCCCACTATGAAAGCCCAGATGTATCTTCAGCACCCTCCCACTATGAAAGCCCTGATTTATCTTCATCACTCTTCCATTCTGAAAGCCATGATTTATCTTCATCACTCTTCCATTATGAAAGCTCTGATTTATCATCATCACCCTCCCACTACAAAAGCCCTGATTTATCTTCATCACCCTCCCACTATGAAATCCCTGATTTATCTTCATCACCCTCCCACTATGAAAGCCCTGATTTAGCTTCATCACCCTCCCACTATGAAAGCCCTGATTTATCTTCATCACCCTCCCACTATGAAAGCCCTGATTTATCTTCATCACTCTTCCATTATGAAAGCCCTGATTTATCTTCATCGCCCTCCCACTATGAAAGCCCTGATTTATCTCCATCAGCCTCCCACTATGAAAGCCCTGATTTATCTTCATCACTCTTCCACTATGAAAGCCCTGATTTATCTTCATCACTCTTCCACTATGAAAGTCCTAATTTATCTTCATCACCCTCCCAATATGAAAGCCCTGATTTATCTTCATCGCCCTCCCACTATGAAAGCCCTGATTTATCTTCATCACCCTCCCACTATGAAAGCCCTGATTTATCTTCATCGCCCTCCCACTATGAAAGCCCTGATTTATCTCCATCACCCTCCCACTATGAAAGCCCCAATTTATCTTCATCACTCTCCCACTATGAAAGCCCTGATTTATCTTCATCACCCTCCCACTATGAAAGCCCTGATTTATCTTCATCACCCTCCCACTACGAAAGCCCTGATTTATCTTCATCACCCTCCCACTACGAAAGCCCTGATTTATCTTCATCACCCCCCACTACGAAAACCCTGATTTATCTTCATCACCCTCCCACTACGAAAGCCCTGATTTACCTTCATCACCCTCCCACTACGAAAGCCCTGATTTATCTTCATCACCCTCCTACTACGAAAGCCCTGATTTATCTTCATCACCCTCCCACTATGAAAGCCCTGATTCATCTTCATCACCCTCCACTACGAAAGCCCTGATTTATCTTCATCACCCTCCCACTACAAAAGCCCTGATTTATCTTCATCACCCTCCCACTATGAAAGCCCTGATTTATCTTCATCACCCTCCCACTACAAAAGCCCTGATTTATCTTCATCACCCTCCCACTATGAAAGCCCTGATTTATCTTCATCACCCTCCCACTACGAAAGCCCTGATGTATCTTCATCACCCTCCCACTATGAAAGCCCTGATTTATCTTCATCACCCTCCCACTATGAAAGCCCTGATTTACCTTCATCACCCTCCCACTATAAAAGCCCTGATTTATCTTCATCACCCTTCCACTATGAAAGCCCTGATTTATCTTCATCACCCTCCCACTATGAAAGCCCTGATTTATCTTCATCACTCTTCCATTATGAAAGCCCTGATTTACCTTCTTCACTCTTCTATTATGAAAGGCCTGATTTATCTTCATCACCCACCCACTACGAAAACCCTGATTTATCCTCATCACCCACCCACTACGAAAACCCTGATTTATCTTCATCACCCTCCCACTATGAAAGCCCTGATTTACCTTCATCCCCCTCCCACTATGAAAGCCCTGATTTATCTTCATCACCCTCCCACTACAAAAGCCCTGATTTATCTTCATCACCCTCCCACTATGAAAGCCCTGATTTATCTTCATCACCCTCCCACTATGAAAGCCCTGATTTATCTTCATCACCCTCCCACTATGAAAGCCCTGATTTATCTTCATCACCCTCCCACTATGAAAGCCCTGATTTATCTTCATCACTCTTCCATTATGAAAGCCCTGATTTATCTTCATCGCCCTCCCACTATGAAAGCCCTGATTTATCTCCATCAGCCTCCCACTATGAAAGCCCTGATTTATCTTCATCACTCTCCCACTATGAAAGCCCTGATTTATCTTCATCACCCTCCCACTATGAAAGCCCTGATTTATCTTCATCACCCTCCCACTATGAAAGCCCTGATTTATCTTCATCACCCTCCCACTACGAAAGCCCTGATTTATCTTCATCACCCTCCCACTATGAAAGCCCTGATTTATCTTCATCACCCTCCCACTATGAAAGCCCTGATTTATCTTCATCACCCTCCCACTATGAAAGCCCTGATTTATCTTCATCACCCTCCCACTATGAAAGCCCTGATTTATCTTCATCACTCTTCCATTATGAAAGCCCTGATTTACCTTCATCACTCTTCTATTATGAAAGGCCTGATTTATCTTCATCACCCACCCACTATGAAAGCCCTGATTTTTCTTCATCACCCTCCCACTACAAAAACCCTGATTTACCTTCATCACCCTCCCACTATCAAAGCCCCGATTTATCTTCATCACCCTCCGACTATGAAAGCCCTGATTTATCTTCATCACCCTCCCACTATGAAAGCCCTACCTTATCTTCATCACCCTTCCATTATGATAGCCCTGATTTATCTTCATCACCCTCCCACTATGAAAGCCCTGATTTACCTTCATCACTCTTCCATTATGAAAGCCCTGATTTATCATCATCACCCATCCATTATGAAAGCCCTGATTTACCTTCATCACCCTACCACTATGAAATCCCTGATTTATCTTCATCAATCACCCTCCCACTATAAAAGACCTGATTTATCATCATCACCCTCCCACTGTGAAAGCCCTGATTTATCTTCATCACCCTCCCACGATAAAAGCCCTGATTTATCTTCATCACCATCCCACTGTCAAAGCCCTGATTTATCTTCATCACCCTCCCACTATGAAAGCCCTGATTTATCTTCATCACTCTTCCATTCTGAAAGCCATGATTTATCTTCATCACTCTTCCATTCTGAAAGCCCTGATTTATCTTCATCACTCTTCCATTATGAAAGCCCTGATTTATCATCATCACCCTCCCACTATGAAAGCCCTCATTTATCTTCATCACCCTCCCACTATGAAAGCCCTGATTTATCTTAATCACTCTTCCATTCTGAAAGCCCTGATTTATCTTCATCACTCTTCCATTATGAAAGCCCTGATTTATCATCATCACCCTCCCACTATGAAAACCCTGATTTATCTTCATCACCCTCCCACTATGAACGCCCTGATGTATCTTCAGCACCCTCCCACTATGAAAGCCCTGATTTACCATAATCACCCTCCCACTATGAAAGCCCTGATTTATCTCCATCACCCTCCCACTATGAAAGCCCTGATTTATCTTCATCACCCTCCCACTATGAAAGCCCTGATTTATCTTCATCACCCTCTCACTATGAAAGTCCTGATTTATCATCATCACCCTCCCACTATGAAAGCCCTCATTTATCTTCATCACCCTCCCACTATGAAAGCCCTGATTTATCTTAATCACTCTTCCATTCTGAAAGCCCTGATTTATCTTCATCACTCTTCCATTATGAAAGCCCTGATTTATCATCATCACCCTCCCACTATGAAAACCCTGATTTATCTTCATCACCCTCCCACTATGAACGCCCAGATGTATCTTCAGCACCCTCCCACTATGAAAGCCCTGATTTATCTTCATCACTCTTCCATTCTGAAAGCCATGATTTATCTTCATCACTCTTCCATTATGAAAGCTCTGATTTATCATCATCACCCTCCCACTACAAAAGCCCTGATTTATCTTCATCACCCTCCCACTATGAAATCCCTGATTTATCTTCATCACCCTCCCACTATGAAAGCCCTGATTTATCTTCATCACCCTCCCACTATGAAAGCCCTGATTTATCTTCATCACCCTCCCACTATGAAAGCCCTGATTTATCTTCATCACTCTTCCATTATGAAAGCCCTGATTTATCTTCATCGCCCTCCCACTATGAAAGCCCTGATTTATCTCCATCAGCCTCCCACTATGAAAGCCCTGATTTATCTTCATCACTCTCCCACAATGAAAGCCCTGATTTATCTTCATCACCCTCCCACTATGAAAGCCCTGATTTATCTTCATCACCCTCCCACTATGAAAGCCCTGATTTATCTTCATCACCCTCCCACTGCGAAAGCCCTGATTTATCTTCATCACCCTCCCACTATGAAAGCCCTGATTTATCTTCATCACTCTTCCATTATGAAAGCCCTGATTTACCTTCATCACTCTTCTATTATGAAAGGCCTGATTTATCTTCATCACCCACCCACTATGAAAGCCCTGATTTTTCTTCATCACCCTCCCACTACGAAAACCCTGATTTATCTTCATCACCCTCCCACTATGAAAACCCTAATTTACCTTCATCACCCTCCCACTATCAAAGCCCTGATTTATCTTCATCACCCTACCACTATGAATGCCCTGATTTATCATCATCACCCTTCCACTATGAAAGCCCTGATTTACCTACATCGCCCTCCCACTATGAATAGCCCTGATTTATCTTCATCACCCTCCCACTATGAATAGCCCTGATTTATCTTCATCACCCTCCCACTATGAAAGCCCCGATTTATCTTTATCACCCTCCCACCATGAAAGCCCTGATTTATCTTCATCGCCCTCCCACTATGAAAGCCCTGATTTACCTTCATCGCCCTCCCACTATGAAAGCCCTGATTTATTTTCATCACCCTCCCACCATGAAAGCCCTGATTTATCTTCATCACCCTCCCACTATGAAAGCCCTGATTTACCTTCATCTCCCTCCCACTATGAAAGCCCTGATTTATCTTCATCGCCCTCCCATTATGAAAGCACTGATTTATCTTCATCACCCTCCCACTATGAAAGCCCTGATTTATCTTCATCACCCTCCCACTATGAAAGCCCTGATTTACCTTCATCACCCTCCCACTATGAAAGCCCCGATTTACCTTCATCACCCTCCCACTATGAAAGCCCTGTTGCATCTTCATCAGCCTCCCACTATAAAAGCCCTGATTTATCTTCATCACCCTCCCACTATGAAAGCCCTGATTTATCTTCATCACCCTCCCACTATGAAAGCCCTACCTTATCTTCATCACCCTTCCATTATGATAGCCCTGATTTATCTTCATCACCCTCTCACTATGAAAGCCCTGATTTACCTTCATCACTCTTCCATTATGAAAGCCCTGATTTATCATCATCACCCATCCATTATGAAAGCCCTGATTTACCTTCATCACCCTACCACTATGAAATCCCTGATTTATCTTCATCAATCACCCTCCCACTATAAAAGACCTGATTTATCATCATCACCCTCCCACTGTGAAAGCCCTGATTTATCTTCATCACCCTCCCACGATAAAAGCCCTGATTTATCTTCATCACCATCCCACTGTCAAAGCCCTGATTTATCTTCATCACCCTCCCACTATGAAAGCCCTGATTTATCTTCATCACTCTTCCATTCTGAAAGCCATGATTTATCTTCATCACTCTTCCATTCTGAAAGCCCTGATTTATCTTCATCACTCTTCCATTATGAAAGCCCTGATTTATCATCATCACCCTCCCACTATGAAAGCCCTCATTTATCTTCATCACCCTCCCACTATGAAAGCCCTGATTTATCTTAATCACTCTTCCATTCTGAAAGCCCTGATTTATCTTCATCACTCTTCCATTATGAAAGCCCTGATTTATCATCATCACCCTCCCACTATGAAAACCCTGATTTATCTTCATCACCCTCCCACTATGAACGCCCTGATGTATCTTCAGCACCCTCCCACTATGAAAGCCCTGATTTACCATAATCACCCTCCCACTATGAAAGCCCTGATTTATCTCCATCACCCTCCCACTATGAAAGCCCTGATTTATCTTCATCACCCTCCCACTATGAAAGCCCTGATTTATCTTCATCACCCTCTCACTATGAAAGCCCTGATTTATCATCATCACCCTCCCACTATGAAAGCCCTCATTTATCTTCATCACCCTCCCACTATGAAAGCCCTGATTTATCTTAATCACTCTTCCATTCTGAAAGCCCTGATTTATCTTCATCACTCTTCCATTATGAAAGCCCTGATTTATCATCATCACCCTCCCACTATGAAAACCCTGATTTATCTTCATCACCCTCCCACTATGAACGCCCTGATGTATCTTCAGCACCCTCCCACTATGAAAGCCCTGATTTATCTTCATCACTCTTCCATTCTGAAAGCCATGATTGATCTTCATCACTCTTCCATTATGAAAGCTCTGATTTATCATCATCACCCTCCCACTATGAAAGCCCTCATTTATCTTCATCACCCTCCCACTATGAAAGCCCTGATTTATCTTAATCACTCTTCCATTCTGAAAGCCCTGATTTATCTTCATCACTCTTCCATTATGAAAGCCCTGATTTATCATCATCACCCTCCCACTATGAAAACCCTGATTTATCTTCATCACCCTCCCACTATGAACGCCCTGATGTATCTTCAGCACCCTCCCACTATGAAAGCCCTGATTTACCATCATCACCCTCCCACTATGAAAGCCCTGATTTATCTTCATCACCCTCCCACTATGAAAGCCCTGAATTATCTTCATCAGCCTCCCACTATGAAAGCCCTGATTTATCTTCATCACTCTTCCATTAAGAAAGCCCTGATTTACCTTCATCACTCTTCCATTATGAAAGCCCTGATTTATCTTCATCACTCTTCCATTAAGAAAGCCCTGATTTACCTTCATCACTCTTCCATTATGAAAGCCCTGATTTATCTTCATCACCCTCCCACTATGAAAGCCCTGATTTATCATCATCACCCTCCCACTATGAAAACCCTGATTTACCTTCATCACCCTCCCACTATGAAAGCCCTGATTTATCTTCATCACCCTCCCACTATGAAAGCCCTGATTTATCTTCATCACTCTTCCATTATGAAAGCCCTGATTTATCTTCATCACCCCCCACTATGAAAGCCCTGATGTATCTTCATCACCCTCCCACTATGAAAGCCCTGATTTACCATCATCACCCTCCCACTATGAAAACCCTGATTTATCTTCATCACCCTCCCACTATGAAAGCCCTGATTTACCTCCATCACTCTTCCATTATGAAAGTCCTGATTTATCTTAATCACCCCCCCCCCCCACTATGAAAGCCCTGATGTATCTTCATCACCCTCCCACTATGAAAGCCCTGATTTACCATCATCACCCTCCCACTATGAAAACCCTGATTTATCTTCATCACCCTCCCACTATGAAAGCCCTGATTTACCTTCATCACTCTTCCATTATGAAAACCCTGATTTACCTTCATCACCCTCCCACTATGAAAGCCCTGATTTATCTTCATCACCCTCCCACTATGAAAGCCCTGATGTATCTTCATCACCCTCCCACTATGAAAGCCATGATGCATCTTCATCACCCTCCCACTATGAAAGCCCTGATTTATCTTCATCACCCTCCCACTATGAAAGCCCTGATTTACCTTCATCATATCCCACTATGAAAACCCAGATTTATCTTCATCACCCTCCCACTATGAAAGCCCTGATTTACCATCATCACCCTCCCACTATGAAAACCCTGATTTATCTTCATCACCCTCCCACTATGAAAGCCCTGATTTACCTTCATCACTCTTCCATTATGAAAACCCTGATTTACCTTCATCACCCTCCCACTATGAAAGCCCTGATTTATCTTCATCACCCTCCCACTATGAAAGCCCTGATGTATCTTCATCACCCTTCCACTATGAAAGCCCTGATGCATCTTCATCACCCTCCCACTATGAAAGCCCTGATTTATCTTCATCACCCTCCCACTATGAAAACCATGACTTATCTTCATCACCCTTCCATTATGAAAGCCCTGATTTATCTTCATCGCCCCCCCATTATGAAAGCCCTGATGTATCTTCATCAACGCCCCACCCCCCTCATTATGAAAGCCCTGACGGCAGCGAGGTCCGGCACTTTGGCGACTTTAACTTTACTTAAACTCCTGCAGGTCTGTATTTTAGGGACCTGTTTGGGCCTGTATATTTCCCACATAAAAGTTCCAACATGTGACATGTGTTGCAGGTGTTGCACCCGGAGAGTCGGTAGTGGTGTGCAGATTGAAGGACTATAGACAATCAGTATCTGCACGGGAGAACCACAGTAGGTCAGTGCATAGCACAACATTTGGGGCATCGTAATGCGAGCCATGCTGAAGCCCCCCACCCCTAAATTCCTTAACAAAGCATGCGGCACGCCACACTCCGGTACGGCCCGGACCACCACGTGGGTGCAATGTCCATGAAGATCTTGCTGCTGCAGGGGCTTGCACTGCTCAAGGTGAAAGCTATAAGTATGTTTCTTTTATCAAAGCTTAATTGTTTCAGCTAGTTTAGAAAGAAAGGGGGCGGTGCCTGGTCCCCAAATATACCAGCCACCAGTGGTGGCTGGCGGGTTTTATTGGAGGGTGTAAATATTTGCCACAAGCATGCAACTGCGACCGTGCATAGCGAGGTAGCGTGAACCAACAAACACGGTTTTTGGGGATCAGGGAGTACTTTACCCCACCCCCTGAGAAAATGTTTTGAATAATGGGTTCAAATTGTGCATTTCTTTGGAAATAATTGGGTAAAAAATCAGACAATTTGCTATCGGTTGTGTAGGATAACTCATGAAATAATCCAGTAGATGCAAGTCACCAACAGTGCACAGGTGCATTTCTCAATACATGTTCATGCCTTTCTTCGCAATATATACCAATATTAAAAATATTTTCATGCTTGCTGCACCCATACATTTCCATGCTGGCTCCACCAATATATGCCACTATTCCCATATAAGAACATACTAATGTTCACTTTGCGCATAATGCCATTAATGGTACTATAAAAAAACATGCCAAAGCTGGATCTGCCAATATATGCCAGTACCCGTATATAATAACATACTCCTGTTCGATTGGCCATTAAAAGTGCCATGCCTCAATAAGACAACTTGTTCAAACTGGTTCCAATGTAGGCGGTTCCATGTGTTAATATCCCTGCAAAAATATCGCCATACAAAAATATTGCCATATTTATGCGGTGATATTAATGCATGGAACCTGTGGGGGACACCCATGCAACCCTTGTATTAATTTAAAAGGAGCGGTGGACACCCTCGCAACCCCTGCTCCTTATATTATCCCCACAAAAAATATCGCCTATGGCCGCTCCCGACAACCATATATATGGCAATATTTTTGGTGGGGATAATATTACCCGATACCATGTAGGCCAGCCTAGACACATAGGAACACATATCACGCTTGCTTTATCATAGATGCTCAGTAAAAAAAAGTCATGCCACAGTAAGAAATGGCTAGGCTGGCTGCACCAAAATGCCAGTCTAGCAATGTATTACCACTTATCATGCTTGCATTATCAAAGATGCCCAATAATAAATGTCATGACACAGTAAGAAATGGCTAGCCTAGCTCACCAAAATGCCAGTCTAGGCACATAATAACACATTTCATGCTTGTTTAATCATAGATGCCCAGCAAAAAATGTGTCATGCCACAGTAAGCAATAGCCAGACTTGCTGGACCAAAAGGCCAATCTGGACACATAACAACACACATGAAGTTGGTTTTACCCAAAAATGCTACTAAAACATGCATGTCACTTAAGGAAATCTCAAAAATGCTCCAATGATCCTCGGCCTCCTAGAAACTTGCACACATGCATTATCACATTAATGACCTTTCGCCCACCAGTCACTCAGACTGTAACACCTGACCTACTTCTACACTTCTGCCACTAGCATATAGCGACTACTAACCAAAAGGAACCCGGTACAGCTGGCCTCACATAGACTCTCTCAACAATAGCAATCTGTCTCTAACCCTCGCCAGCACCCACCCACGTGGCTGACCTCTCCTGGGGCTGCTTAGTCGAACCTTGCCAGCCGCCCGAGTCTTAGAACGGCAACATGCACACATGCATCTCCTAAGCTGAATTCCCTAGAATTTCTGAACATATAAATTACGGTCACCAAGGGCGTTCCAACCTAGAAAAGTGCATTGAGGTCATGCAAGTAGCGAAAGAGCACTATATAAATAATAAAAAAAAAATACAATACATCTTCTCTCACATTAACTCAGACTGAATTCTCCACACAGGCACCCTCCCACCCAGAACATTCACACTCACACACACATAATCGCATTCATACCTATTCACCCACCAGTCACTCACCCATACACCCTCTCACACTGCATTCTACACACAGGCACCCACCAGAACATACACACATGATCACAGAACATTCCCGAACACACATGATCACATCCATACTCATTCACCTACCAGTCACTCACTCATTCCATATACATACTTACATCCCACAGGCACCTCACAAACGCAAATGCACATTACAGTTTTACACATACAAAAGAAAGCTCTTTCTCTTACCTGATACGAGCTGCAGCTTTGGTCCGCTGGTCCGCTGCTTAACTCTGGGCCTCTGGCTCTTCCGCACTGCACGCAGACAGGAACCAGGAAGCTGGGAGAGCTTCCTGGTTCCTGCATGATACCGCACAAGGAAGCCAGAGGCGGAGGCCCTCCTTCCCGTGACATGATCCGCGTTCAGCACTTCGGCCCAGCCCAGCCTTCACCCTGATGGGTGAGGGCCGGGGACCCCCGAGGCCTGGTGTGGCAGGCCCCCCACACTGCAGAAGCTGCAAGTCCTCTGCAGCAACACTGTGTTAGGTGTGCATGGTTACAGGAAGGCCAGCGAAATAGGTCAAAGTGGTCATACTGAGGGTCAAGCAAAATCCCTGTACAATCGAAAGACTTTGATCTACAAGCAGTGTGAAAGTGAACATTAAGAAACCAAGGGAAGGCAAGAGGGGTCCGAACCCGAACGAGGGAGATTCAGGGGTCAAGCTGTTACCCAAAGTTGATTAATAAAGGAACTGAGATATATTTTGGAATATGATTGAGAAGGGTCAGCACCCAGATGAGGGGGGCAGGGGTGTACCCATCACCCAGCGAACATTGGAAGAGTACTTTCCATTTGTTAAAGGAACTTTTATTTTGTTGTTTGAACATGTCAGCTCCTCGAAGGCAAGAAGAAAAAGTGAAACAAGACTTGGCTTGCGACGGCCCTGATAATAGAACGCTCGAGGGATAAAAGCTGAACTTTCCTCATGTGCTAGAAAGGCCATAGAGTGTGGCCTTAGAGCTGCCATTAGAACTGTCGTCTCGTGCTGGAGAAGCCTGAGACTGTACTGTGCTTCAAGCTCCCATCTTACCCTGTGTCCAAAAGATGGATAAGGAGGACTCAGGCTACTGCATCCTGACATATTATTTGAGAACACTTCTTTATTTTCTTGAGAACTATCCCACACCCCTTTTGTATTAGTTGTGAGGTTTGGCAATAGGTTTCTTAGTATAGGCCTTATTGATGTCATACAACACCACTAGGACTGCCTTATTTTTCATTTGATGGTTGACACTTGCTCCCATCTTAGATTTAGGTTTAGATTAGGCGTTTATCGAACCACCGTACATCATTCATTGTTCAATAAACACCCTTGACCTGTGATCACTTGTGTCCTGTCCATCTTATTTGTTGTCACCATGAGCTCCTCACATATTCCATTGCCTTCCTGTATCCATAGTGCTTCTTTGGGAGATAATGAGCACCCCCTAAGTCTCCATAGCTCCTGCTCTTCTTGTGGGGCTCTACCCTGTATCTCTATTAGTTCCGTAACTAACTACATCTCTCTTGTACCAGCATGCTTCTACTCAATACTTCTTTAACATTTTCAGTGTTGAAACTCAAGATTTCTGAGGAATATGCAACACTTTTGGCTTCTACTTCTGAGGCTTTGCTTCTGCAAGAGATAAAGGGGCCAATTCATGGAACAAACGTGCGCCGAAAATCCCAGCGCAAGCAGGCGCAGGTGGCGCAAGCGTGAGAAAGGAAGTGCACGCGCACGCGTGCGATTCAAGGAAGGTGCTGCCCTTGTTTCCCACTGGTTGTGCGCCAAATTGGTGCATGTCGCACGCGGGCACACACGTCATCAAACGGCGTGCGCTACGTGCACAGCAAAAGTGCACATAGCACAGCGCACACAACAAAAGTAGGCGTAACATGGGGAATAACACGTGAAAAAGAAGGCGTAACTGGGGAAGTACTGCAGGGAACTACACGGAACGCACGCACGCACGCAAACAACCCGTATTCATGGATTCGAATACGGGAAACCCGCGCACAGCAAAAGACACACACAGGCGTGAACGCGTCCGCCACACGAAGGCAGGCAGAAGTGTCCCCGCGCCCAGTATAAAAGTGCGCGCAAACAAAAAACACGTATATACAGCTACGATGAATGCCCCATTTGTCGCAGCACTGATCGTGGGACACCACAGGAGGAGGCGAATAGCCAGGGCACGCATTTTTTCACCACGCACAAGCCTTTTTGGGATGCCTGAGGAACAGGTCAACGGCAGGTATAGGTTTCCACCCCGTATCATCCTAGACCTGGTCAGGGGGTGGGAAGATGACCTTACATCCCCCACCCTTTGCTCCCAAGCATTAAGCCCCTTGGAGAAGGTGCTCAATGTCCTGCATTTTCTGGCCACTGGGTCATTTCAGCGGACTACTGCCATAGTGGGGGGGGTCTCACAGGCCACGCAGTCACGCTGCCTACAGCAGGTCTTGGCAATCATGACAGGGCGCCCCTCAGTCCGCAGGCACATATACATGCCCAGAACACCCGCAGAAATGCACGCCGTTGTCCTGGACTTTTACAGGGTGGCGCACTTCCCCAAAGTGCTCGGTGCCATAGATTGCACCCATGTGGCCCTACGTCCACCTAGGGCCACTGAGCACATCTACCGAAACCGCACGCACTGGCATTCCATCAATGTACAGGTGGTATGCGATGCAAAGGGAATCATCACCTCTGTCTATGCAAACTACCCTGGCTCCACCCATGACAGTTTCATATACAGAATGTCCGCCCTGAGCCGGGCCCTGGAAGCTGGGCAGCATGGCAACACATGGCTCCTAGGTGAGTACAAATGCCCTTGCACATGCATGCATGTCACACACACACACACAAATACACAAACCCTAATAATCACAACCATTATCACCTCTCTAGGGGACAGTGCATACCCTCTGAGCAACCACGTGATGACACCAATCGGGATCCCCCCACACCACCCCAGGTAAGATACAACGCAGGCCATATTGCAACCAGGGCCATAGTGGAGCGCACATTCGGAGTGCTCAAGTAACGCTTCCACTCCCTTGACCTCTCTGGTGGGCAGCTACTCTATGCACCCCCAGTAGTGTGCAGGATCATTGTGGCAGCATGTGTCCTGCACAATGTTGCAACACGGCAGGGCGTACCGGTGGACATGGTGGTGCCCCCACATCCCCAACCACAGGCACAGGCGCTGCCCATGGGTGGGGATAGGGCACGTGGCGAGGATGCCCGGACCCAGCTTGTGGACACATTTTTCACATAAACTCCCACCCCTGCGGAGTGCACACAGGCCTGGCACATACCAGGTGACAATCGATGATGACAAAGAGACAGTCAACTGTCACAACCTTACCACCCTGAGATTGTTGCCATGGAAGTGCCACATTGTGTGCATTCGTAGCTACTTAAAGACAAGCTATCCTGTGTGACCAAAAGGCACACATCCAAGGTGTGAATCACACACACCTGCAAAACAGGCCATGACTATCACTGGTATGTCACTCAAACCCTCCCAAACCAAATGACATGGCAAGCAATAGCCATACACCAACACAGTAACAATAAGGTACACATTGCCATGTGAAAAATGTAAATTGCCATCAGACAATGATCCCTGACATGGAATCAGATGAAATGACTGACCAACAACCTCCCACCCAAAATAGGTCATACCCAAATGCATTCCAAAAGTCGTAGTTGTAACACAACAATGAATGCCTGTCTACATGCACATTGTGCATTGCAAAATCAACACTGCAGCTTATGTGTGCCGTGTCCACCTCCTGCAACACACTGCTCAGTGCACAGCACAGTTAACAGCCATTGCGTGTGATGCACACCCTGAGCATCACATCTAAGCGACAAACCACATCAAAAAGCAAATTAGGCATGTACAGGATCCACAAATGGTCATAGGACATGTGCTACAGGGACACAGTGGGCACCAGAAGGAAAACAGAGTGTACACGAGGACATGGAAGGGTGGTTGTACATGTAGTGGATCATTGTGCGAGTGTGTGGGTCAGTAGGGACATGCACTCAACATATGCATGTGAAATCAAGTGACCATCACTGTCCTCTACACATCATGTGAACATTCACCATGTGTATACCCCAGCATGTCAAACCACAACTATCCCCTCACACCTGAAAGGTAAACACAACACATGAACAGGCATTGATCAGCAGAACACATCATGTACATAGGATACCACAATTACAATGTCAGGGCACCCATCACACTGCAGGGCAAGGCAGCTATCACCAACAAAGCACCCCGCCTCCCTCACAAATCACCATGACCCACTGAACAACTGCACCGGGGTAATGGAGCCATCATCCTTGAATTTCACCTGGCCACAGGATCACCCTTCCCCTTTGTCACCATCTCCCACCTTGTGTGTAAAAGGTTGCCTGCACCCTCAGAGTCCACCTTGATTTGCAAAAACACTACATCCAAGAGAACTCAAAGCAGGCCAACACAGAAGCCAAGGAAAAAGCCTGCAGGCAGAAAAACTAACCAGAACAGCCTCCAGTAGATGACTTGAAGTAGCAGTACCTCACAAAGGCCAAGTACTACCACAATGACATAACAACCAAAGTAGCACAGTAAAACAATGTCACAACAGGATGTGTACCATGTGTGGTACATAACATAGAATGATGCACCACAAACGGATGTGTACTGTCACTGCTCCCGTGTACAGGCACAGGAGTGGCACGAACCAACCACCCCCACCGTGGTCTGGGTTCCTGCAAGGTCAAACTCACAGAGGCCTCCGAGACGATGGTGGGGAAGGAGGGTCAGGTATATGCAGTCGGGACAGGCGTTGGCATACTGGATAACCGGAATGAGGGGCAGGAGAGGGGAGTAGGATTGACAGGGGAAAGTAGGGAATGCCCAAAAATGTAGTACTCACATTAACACATACACAATCATACCAAACTTTTCATCATGCACATAGCAGCAATTCACTGTAATGGAAGTCAAAGAGAAACTTATCTCTGGGGTGAGTGCCGGCCTCCTGCCTGCGCACTCTCAGGTCCGGTAACAGGAGCACTTCAATGCTGCAAAGAGAGTCACAGTTAAAAATCTGTGTGTGCCCATAACACACAAACACACCACCAAATATGCCCCAAAGTAACAAACTACTCTACAAACAGACAATCTGATGTGGATGCTTTGTACCCCTACGGAACATTACCCCTGTGATGGTTCAAACACAGTCAGGTGCGTGGCAAATGGAACACCAATGTGTCACACACAACATGCAATGTTCCCTGGGTAAGCAGACAGACGCATATAGCAAGGTATGACTTCAGAACAAGTTGTGTTCCACCATGACCGAAATAAAGTAGGCAGTGCATGTTTCAAATTCTACATGGAAATGAAATGCACTGCACCCGAGTCTGTCCCTTGCTGTCTGTCCCTGTGAGCTGCTTCTTTCCATGTCTCGGAACGCTACATTGATGATACAAGTGCCTCAATGGACAATGGTGGACCGGAGGGTATGTGCCACTGCCCCTGCAGGTGCCCCAGCCAACCTTACAATCAACTAGCCATGAGTCCACCAACACATCTGAGCTGTATTGTGCGCTTCAACACCAATATTCGTCCAAGCTCACCCTCAGTGCTGCTACTAAGCATGCATTTGCAACTGGCCTGGTGGAAGGTTTGCTGTGTTGTGGCCCCCTGTGCTGCTCACCTTGCCTGGAGTCCCTTGAAACACGTCAGCAGTTTTAGGATGTATGATTGCAATCCCTGTGCCTCTGCTTGCGCACACATGTGCATGTGGGCACCACCAAGCGTGTCCAGATTCTAGACGTCCAATGGCCCATGTCTGCTGGCAAAGGTGGTCTGGAGGCTCATCCCCCTGCAGAAAGGGCATGAAACACATGATTAATGCATTAGATTCATCTGTGTGTGTCTCTTTAGGCATCACATCACTGGACCATGTCAGAGACGTACATCAGAAATCACACCATCAGTCCGTCTTTCACAGCCAAAGTGTGGAACACACTATCTACGGCATGAATTGCAACAAGGACATGTACAGTAAAGATAAGAAACATACTACACAATGCATAGCAATGAATGTACACATGAATCATGAAACACCCCATCTAGCAAAAGCATAACAGTGGTCAATAACACCCCAATCATCCCCACTAGGGGTGTAAACACAAGTTCCACAGCAGCAGACATGCCACAGATATGACAGTCCAAAGCCCTTGTGTAATAGGCTGTTACACCGAACCATCCTTGCAAGCCCATAGATAAGGGAAGCAGGAGTGGCATATGTGAGTCAAGGACCACAAGCAGCAAACACATACACAAGACAAGCCTGAAGGGCCCAGCTGGAACAGACAGTGGATGCTTTCAAAAGCCACAAAGCACCACACCGTCACATGAAAGCACAATAGACAAGCAATTTTAAACTATATTAACTAATTACACTAATTATGAAAAACCTACATTACCTAATTAAACTAACTATCAAACAGAAACTTAACTAACTAAACTAAAAGAAAAATCAAAAATGGCCACATATGACCTGGGGGGTGGGCACCCAGGAGGGGGGAGGTACAGGGTGCTGCTCAACACCCACATGCGATGATGCTGAGCCAAAAAAAAAACCTCCATGGGCTCAACGCCTGCACAGCCCGACCTATTTGGGAGATAGATGGTCGTCCGAGTCTGGCTCATCCTGGAAAGGAGGACGTGGCACAGTAGCCTGGCCACGCCTAGCCGCAGCTTGCCCCTTGTCGGCAGCAAGTCTGCCGGACAGGTGAGCCTGGTTCTGTGTGGCGATGACTTGTAGGTCTGCATGCAGAACCGCCCGTGATACACGTGCTTCCTCTTGCAAGGTAGAACGTGTAACACGGAGTTCCTCCTGCAAGGCCTGGCTGGACAACCGCTGCACCTCCCGGCACGCCTGTAGCTCAGCCGAGATGGTACGCTCAAGCTGTGCAAACCTCTCCTCTGACCGCTCCCTCTGGGACATCAGAAGGACACCCAGAGTGGATTTGAGGGAAGCATACTCCTCCCTCAGGGCCTCCATGTGTGCCTCTGTGTGAGCAGCAATTGCTTGATGCAGATACTATATTTCAGCCTGGCGTGCCCTGTCTGAGGCCGCCATGCCCAGCCTGAGCGAGCGGGCCGTGGACCGTGCTGCCTGCTGCTGGAGAAGCACCTGCCTATCAGGGGGCAGCACGGATCGGGCCACACGCTCCATGCTCTCAGTGATGTTCTCCATTGCTGCCCCCTGCTGTTCTGAATTGGCAGTCATGTCTTGCTCCCACTCAATATACAGCGGTTGCGCTCGGCGACCGCATTGTGGGCTTGACCCCTGCGGGACCCAAGGACTGGGTGTCCTCGTCGTGTTGGCACTGCCCGCGGCTCCACGACTACATGCCCCCGTCGACGTGATGTCCCAGGCACATCAGTGACTGGTGTGGAGGGTGACCCTGCGTCCCGATCCACCACGGGCGGAGGTTCCAAGACTGTCTGACCCCTCACTGCAGGTGTCGTGGACAGAGGAGTGTCCACATCAGAATCACTCACCCCTGACACATGGACCTGATGCTTATCCAACTTGACATGGACGTCAGAGTCGTCATCAGGGCTGTGCTCATAGGCAGCCAGAGACAAGATGGCCTGTAGCGCTTGGGGATTTTCATGACCTGCCACCCCACGACCCCCACTTGTGCCGGGATGATGTAGTGATACCAACCCTGTGCCTGGCATGACAACACCATCCTCCAGCTCCATTGCGTCATCATCTGAAAAATAGAGAGAAAAAAGGTCACTACACATGTCAGAAGCACACAACACACACACACACACTGACAACATCAGGCAGACATGTGACACACAAAATAGAACCTGGCATGCATGCTGGGTCATCTTGGAATTGCTTCTGTGATCAGACCTGTTGAAAGGTGGCAGTTTGCATTGAAGTGGGTCTATGCAGTGCAGCCAATGTGTATGTTACTCACTACCTACCTGTACAAGTACTTCATGGTGTGTGTCAGAAAATGTGAAGGCAGTGCAAGGTCAACTTCAGGCATCACGTGCAATGTGCATTCAATGGGTAGCATATCTACAAGCAAAGCACCCCTCCAACCAAGTGCAAAAGCATGGATGCCTAGCATGGTATCAAAAGGCTGACCATAGACCTGTGTATTGACAGGCAGTGTTGACTAGCATCAACAGCTTCATGTGAGTCAAGTGACAACACTGCAAATGATGATGGGACAGTAAGCAGGACACATGATGAAACGTCTGGAGGCCACCCACGTGTGAAGAAGACACTACACCAGTTGGACAGAGTCATTGGCCATTAAACAGGCTGAGGCCTGTGACCCACCCAGATTGTCAGACCCTAAACATGTGTGCAACGCCGTACTGAGCCACAGTTGACATGGGAAGGCTGATGAAATGCCATGCAATGTATGTCACCCAGGACTTGTATTACAGTGATCATCCAGTCAAGGACACATAGGGTCATGCGTGCAGAGTACATGGAGCATCAATGGGCACTCATGTCCCTGCGGGGCATCTGACCTCTGCACAGTACAAGTGAGATACCCTGCATCAAGTACTAAGACTGTACCACACAGCATATGTCCGGCACATTGGTTGCGGGAAGTTAGCATGTACACAGGACGCATGAACAGGGAAGTACCCAACAGCAATATTGAAGCAGACCAGTGCAAAGGTGGAATTGGGGTGCAGAGCGGGGGGTGGAGGGGCAAGGGAGCATGCCTACATGGAGTACCGGCATGCAGGCAGAGGACACATGCACATCAGTCATGCTATGACATTGTGCCTGGGCTGAGAAGAAGGTCACCCCACGCTACATGCAGAAGGGCCAGTGAGCTTGAACATGGACCGGAGGGGCAAACTGGTAACCAGCATGTGAGTAGGGTCCAATAGTGGTGATGCGGGCAGTCCCCGTCCACTCCACATGTCCACCATCCAGCAGAGCAGACATGCATCATGGAAGCATTGCATTACTTCCACATCCGAACCATGTACACGTCACATGTAGTGGCAATCATGCACAATACATCCCACAAGTAAAACATACACATCCTCAACAAACACACATCAACACTCACTGAACGGGGCATCAAAGTCCGGCATCTCTCCCACTCCTTCGACCGATTCAGATGGTATGAACTCCGCAAAGAGTGACTCATGCGGAGTGAGGTCTTCCTCCTCAGGTGCAGGCCCACTGCCAGTCACCAGAGTCAAGTTGTAATTTGAGGCACGCTTAGCCTTAGCGCTGCGTTTCATGTAATTCCAATGCTTTTTGCACTCTTGCGCCGTGCGCACCTCATGTCCGAATGCACTGACATGTTCCGCAACATGCTTCAAGTGGGTATCACGTTGGGCAGCCGTCGGCTGACTATTGGCAACCACTAGCATGTCATCCCAACCATGGCACAGATGTAGTAGTGCCGGCACAGATGGAGTAGTGCCAATGGGAGGTGTACACCACAATTGACCTGGACAATTGGGGTGAAGGGGGTGGGAAGCAAGATGTTAACAGCCCCCCTGCACCTGCAAGGCTGTATGTGACCCCGGTGATGTAGTGACGGGTCACGCAATGCTCAGGCACCCCAAAACTGCTGGAAAAGCGTGCACACAACCCTGCAGCCTACGTGCGTGGAATCAACCTCCCGCAGTATGCGGTAGCACCCAGTAGCACAAAAAATGCATACGCGTGGGACACGCAGGCTACTATGACACAAAAAATGGTGCAATACACAGGGGCACCCGCAGTGGGAAAAATAGCATGCGCGACTCACTGTCTGACTAGCGCGATGCAGAAAAACACATAGCCAATACCCCCGCCAAAAGAAGAGATACGTTCTTGATAGCTGTGAAGTTGTGATTGCGCGCGAAACAACACGAAGCAGCAACACACGTCGGTCTCCACGAAAGGCACGTACAGCGAACTGCTGGCCCCGCTCACCTTTAACCCATGCTGAGGGAAATGCCTGCGCGTGTCACGTCACTTACGGGCGTAGGCCCTTTCCTCGGATTACACGCATTCACACGGGGACGTGCATTTTTTTCGTGCGCGCGCTAATCCACTATGCCCACGTCACGGGGGAAACGCCCGCGCATGCCCGCGCATGTCACGTCACAGAAGCGCTTACGCGAGAAGGGCCTTTTGTCCAATGAAATCGCTGACGTGGTTACGCGCTAAGGGCCTTTCCTCGAATTACACACTGATGTGCAATTTTTTCACGTGCCAAATCACTCCGTATCAAACTGGCCACGCGAAAACACACGGAAGACCACGCTCCTGCCCGGAAGGCCATTTACCTGCCCCCCAGAGCCCCGAGAATGCTCCCACCTGCTATCTGCTGCTGCCTGACTGCCTGCTGCCCACGTGCCTGCACATCAGCCATCTGCAGGGGTCCAGTTGCTGTGTCCACCCCTGCTGGAACAGAAGACTCCCGACTGGGATACCATCGCTCCACAGCCCAGCCCCAGGACCCAGTTGCCCACCCACACCTGCCTCGGGGGTCACCATGTTGGGGCAAACACCATCTGAGACCACTGGAGACCCCCAGCCAGAGGGGCAGAGCGCCACCAGCTTCAGTTAGAAGGAAGTTGGTGTCCTGGTGGAGCATGTCCTCGGGCATTATGATGCCCTCTTCGGAACATCACGCGCCAACAAGGAAGGACGCGATAGGATATGGGACGACTTTGTGGTTGCCATCAACGCGGAGGGGGTGGCAACCCGCACATCAAGCAAGTCAAGAAGCGCTGGGAGGACTTGAGGTCCAGGACCTTCGTAAAGGCCCGGCGCCTCGTGGAGGGGGGCCGGGGCAGCATGAGTACCATCCAGATGAGGGTCCTGGAACGCGTAGCCCCAGCGCTCCACGCCCAGATCCTTCAGAGGCAGATCCGTCTGGAGTTGAGCGTTAAGTGGCCAAGCATTGCTGTGTGAGACAGGGCATGTTGCAGTGTGCTGGTTGTCTGTGACTTGTAAATGCCATGGATGCATGACACATGTCTGTGACAATGTTCAGATTCACTGATGCAGCCTACTCATCCTTTTATCCACTGTGTCTGGGGTGTACAAGGCCAGATGGATGAAACTACGGTGAAGTGTGTGCATGTGATAGGCATGACCCATGATGCATGTGAGTTTCAAACCAGCATTGTATGTTTCAAGAGTCCCTTGGACATGTATGCTAATGTTCATTGCATGCGCCATGCCTATTACTGCATGTGTTTTCCCTGCACTGACCCATGTGTTGTGGAGGGACATGATGGAAGTGATGTTTGACAGTGCCACTCATCTGCTATTGCTTCCTGTCTAGGGGACCATTGTACAGTACCCTGATGCTTGTGTTCTATGTCTCCCTCTACACAGTGGCAAGTGATGAAGAAGGCGGAGACAGTGCTGTGGAGCAAAGCGGCGGGGATGCCCCCACCGGCCGGCTACGCAAGGCCCAGTCACCCTCCCAGAATTTACCATTGTCTGGGAGTGAGGGGACTGGTGCTGCGTCTGCCACTATGGCTGCAGCGGAAGGGGTGGGTGAGCCCCGACAGGGCCTTGCAATGGCGGAAGACGGTGTTGAGCCATTCAGGTTGGTGGTTTCCACAGAGGAGGAGGAGGAGGCCGCTACTGAGCCGCACATGGGGCCTGGTGGGGGTGGTACCACTGGTTCAAGTGATGCAGTCCAGGGGCAGGGGCAGGAGGCAGCACAGATCGCCGTGGAGGGGCCTGTGCATGTCACTGTCCCTGACACTGTGACTGCACCACCATGCACCAGCAGGGATGCCCCATCCCAGGCCCGTCCACAGGTAGGGGGGATGTCCATGTCATCTGACACTCCTCTACCTGCGGACGAGGGGACCCCTGGCCGTATGGAGAAGGTCCTGATTGGTGTCGCGTTGCGCATGCGTGACATTCGTGATGACGTGCGTGCTTCCCGGGGGGAACACGCACGTCATCACGAAGAGCAGCGTGCCAACGTGGCCCAGTTGGGAGTGTCCATGGTCAGGGGATTTGTACATGTGTCGGCCACTCTGACGGCCCTATCCTCCTCTGTGGAGACTATGTGCCAGTCGTTCTCCATGCCGTCTTCCAGCCCAGATGCCACCAGGGCCCCCTATGGACCTGCCCTGACCAATGCAGCCAGCTCGGTGGGGATCCCATCCCTGCCACAGTCGGGAGTCGGAGGTCCGGCAGGGGTGGACACCACAGCAACTGGACCCCAGCAGATGGAGGATGTGCCGGCATCATCGGGCAGGGCATGTGCACGACGGCGTCGGTGGATTCCATCAGCCTGGATGCCGTCGTGCTGGCAGAGGCAGTTGCGTCGGAGGCAGCGGCAGGCACATGTGGGAGGCATCATGGCTCGGGGACACCTACATCAGAGGGGCAGGCATCGGCCGGAGGGCAGGAGAACCCTGGAATGGGAGTGTCTTCCGTGTGGCAGCGGTTGGGCCAGCAGATAGGTGTGGAGGGGCGGCGGGCAGAGGAGGCACGGCTCACGATGGTCAGGGCGGAGAACTACATGCGCAGGGTGCTGAGGCGGGCTGAGTGCCTCGAGGGAATTCGCAGGCAGTTGGAGGTGGACATGGCATTATCCCTGCGAGACCTCGGGGCCAGAGAACAGGCCCGCCTCCAAGACATTGAACAGGAGTTCGATGATGCCCTGGCCCATGACATCAACAAGTGAGCCGTTGGACTTGCCTGCCGCCATTGTATATAGTTCATTAGTGTTAAGTTTCATTTCTTTTTTCTTTCATTTGGGGCGCATGGACTATGCCCCACATTTTTGTATATAGTTAGTAATTAGGTAGGTTTCATTGTAGGTTTCATGTATGTCGTTGGGCTCATGGACCCTGGATTTGCTATTTGTACATAGTTTTACAGTGGATTTTTCTCCTTCATCTTTTTTTTTCTTCACCATGGAGCAATGGATATTACGCTTTTCTTTCCCTTTGGATTTGCTTTCTTGGACGGTGACTTTGGACACATTTTCATTTGGATTAATTTGGATTCGCATTTTATTTATTTATCATTTTTTGGGACATGCTGCATTTTGATTGTTATTGGCATTATTGTGTGTTTTGATTTCATTTCCTTCATTTTGACTTGAATACATTTGTGTTTCTTACTTCAATGTGTGGTCTTCTCTCATTGGTTTCATGCATGTCACAATGTGGGTTTTCTCAGTCATGTGTTGCCATTGTGTGGGTCTGACAGACTTGTACTCATGCGCATACTGCTTATTTGTGATCTATCATGTAATGGGGATTTCAATTTGGAGTGGATGTAAAGGTTGGTGGGGTGTTTGGACTGGGGTGGCTTGGGGTGGGCTTGGGTGGCCATAAGAGCCAGGGATCTAGATTTGGATGATGTGTTGGCTGGGGGACATGTGTCGGGGCCTACTGGCAGGTGCCTGTCAATGCTGGGGGGCGGGGGTGCAGGGGGACATGAGTGGGGGCCTGCTGGCAGGTGCCTGTCAATGCTGGGGGGGTGGGGGTGATGGGGGACATGTGTCAGGGCCTGCTGGCAGGTGCCTGTCAATGCTGCGGGGGTGGGGGTGCAGGGGGAAATGAGTGGGGGCCTGTTGGCAGGTGCCCCACACTGCTGGGGGGTGGGGGTGCTGGGGGACATGTGTCGGGGCCTGCTGGCAGGTGCCTGTCAATGCTGGTGGGGTGGGGGTGCTGGGGGACATGTGTCGGGGCCTGCTGGCAGGTGCCTGTCAATGCTGGGGGGGTAGGGGTGCAGGGGGACATGAGTGGGGGTCTGCTGGCAGGTGCCTGTCAATGCTGGGGGCATGGGGGTGCTGGGGGACATGTGTCGGGGCCTGCTGGCAGGTGCCTGCCAATGCTGGGGGGTGGGGGTTCTGGGGGACATGTGTCGGGGCCTGCTGGCAGGTGCCCCTCACTGCTGGGGGTGGGGGTGCTGGGGGACATGTGTCGGGGCCTGCTGGCAGGTGCCTGTCAATGCTGGAGGGGTGGGGGTGCAGGGGGAAATGAGTGGGGGCCTGCTGGCAGGTGCCCCTCACTGCTGGGGGGTGGGGATGCTGGGGGACATGTGTCGGGGCCTGCTGGCAGGTGCCTGTCAATGCTGGTGGGTGGGGGTGCTGGGGGACATGAGTTGGGGCCTGCTGGCAGGTGCCTGTCAATGCTGGGGGGGTGGGGGTGCAGGTGGACATGAGTGGGGGCCTGCTGGCAGGTGCCTGTTAATGCTGGGGGGTGGGGGTGCTGGGGGACATGTGTCGGGGCGTGCTGGCAGGTGCCTGTCAATGCTGGGGGGGTGGGGGTGCTGGGGGACATGACCAGGGGTGCAGGGTAGTCCCCTATGGTGTGGGCAGCCTGCAGGGGCAGTGGAGGGGGTAGAGGGGACACCTGGGAGGACCCACACTGCCAATTCACGTGTAAGACTCCCTGCGCACCACCAAAATATGCGTTCTCCGCTCTGACAGCAAAATCGCGTGTAAAACTTCCTGCGCGCCCCTGAAATACACGTACCCAGGCCAATCGCGTGTAAAACTTCCCGCGCACCCCTGAGATACACATACCATGCTGAAATCGCGTGTAAAACTTCCCACGCACCCCTGAAATACACGTATCGTGCTGTAATCGCGTGTGAAACTTCCCGCGCATCCCTGAAATACACGTACCCAGGCCAATCGCGTGTAAAACTTCCCGCGCACCACTGAAATACACGTACCCTGCTGAAATCGCGGGTGAAACTTCCCACGCACCCCTGAAATACACATACCCTGCTGAAATCGCGTGTAAAACTTCCCGCACACCCCTGAAATACACTTACCCAGGCCAATCGTGTGTGAAACTTCCCGCGCACCCCTGAAATACACGTACCCTGCTGAAATTGATTGTAAAACTTCCTGCGCACCCCTAAAATACACATACCCTGCTGAAATTGCATGTGAAACTTCCCACGCACCCCTGAAATACACGTACCCAGGCCAATTGCATGTAAAACTTCCCACGCACCCCTGAAATACACGTACCCAGGCCAATCGCGTGTGAAACTTCCTGTGCACCCCTGAAATACACGTACTGTGCTGTAATCGCGTGTAAAACTTCCTGCGCACCCCTGAAATACATGTACCCTGCTGAAATTGCGTGTAAAACTTCCCGCGCATCCCGGAAATACACATACCGTGCTGTAATCGCCTGTAAAACTTCCCACGCACCCGTGAAATACATGTACCCTGCTGAAATTGCATGTAAAACTTCCCACGCACCCCGGAAATACACATACCCTGCTGAAATCGCATGTAAAACTTCCCGTGCACCCCTGTAATAACGTACCCTGCTGAAATCACGTGTGAAACTTCCCGCGCACCCCTAAAATACACGTACCCAGGCCAATCGCGTGTAAAACTTCCCGCGCACCCCTGAAATACACGTACCCTGCTGGAATCGCGTGTAAAACTTCCCGCGCACCCCTGAAATACACGTACCCTGTTGAAATCGTGTGTGAAACTTCCCGCGCACCCCCGAAATACACATACCCCACTCGCACATGGCCTATCCCATGTGAAACTTCCCGCGCACCCCCGAAATACATGTACCCTGCTGAAATCGCGTGTGAAACTTCATGCGAACCCAGTAATAGACGTACCCCGCTCGCACAGGGCCAATTGCGTGTGAAACTTCCCGCGAACCCCAGTAATACACGTACCCCGCTTGCCCTGCTGGTACAGGGTTAGCGCAGCCCTTTGCGCTGGATTGGGGATTTTGATGGCTTTTCCCTGTGCGAGGGGCGTTCTTGGGGGCGTAACTGGCGCTGCTGCAGGATCGCTGCACCACTGTGCGCCATGGCTGGTTTTGGTAGCTAAAATCCATGAATATGCTGTGTGCGAAAATGGATTTTAGCGCACACGGCTGGCGCAGAGATTGCACGCGCACACTGTGCGTCAGCTGCATGCGCCACTTGTGCGCTAAATTCTATGAATTATCCCCAAAGTCTGTTAATTTAGTATGTGCTGCGCATTTTACGACAGCCTTGGCTAAGGGGAGTTGTAGTGCTTTAATAAGCCTGTCCAATAAAGACACATGTTGCACTGGAGTGCCGTCTGTGCAGAGATAACACCTCCTTTTCCAGCGTGATAGCCCTGCATGTACAGTTGACGTCACATAGGTGGAGTCACTGCATACCATCACTTCCTGATCCTTGTGTTTCTTGAGGTCAACAATAAGTGCTACCAATTCTGCCGCCTGTGCTGAAAAATGGGACAGTAGTCTTGCACTCGCCACTACCTCAAATTCACCATTTAATCTGTGTCTTACAACTGCGGATCCTGAGTGCCTGTCCCAACTAGTTGGATACATTTTTGAAGAACCATCAGTAAAGAGAATCTCCCCTCCTGCTAAAGCATTTTCTTTCACACGGGAATGTCATCACAAAATTCGACATAATTAGTGCAGCCATGTACATGATCACCTTCTTCTATAGGTTCACCTACAAACGTGGCTGGGTTCCCTATTTAAATCTAACAATTGCAATCGCTGGATTAGAAATCATCACTTCGTAAGCAGAAGCTCTTTGTTTCATCAATGTACATTTGTGTTTCTCTAAAATGGCAAATAAGGCACATGGTAATACTTGTGGACTTCTCAATTGCAAAGGCAGCAGCAGCCAAATATTGTTCGCATGGAAAATGTCCTCTCATAACTGGATCTAAAATGCCACTGTCATATGCCAAAGGTGGATATGCTAATGTTGTTCTTTGTGTGAGTAGTGCTGTCATTACTGACCCATTAGTGTGTGAAAACAAATAAAATTCTTCATTATAATTGGGGATTCCCAAAACTAGAGCTGTACAGATTGCTCTTTTTAATTCCTCAAATCCTTCCTCCATTCTATCTTTTCCTCATCAACTTGCACTTTTTTAAGTGCTTGCAGCAGTGGTTTTGTTTATGTGCTGTAGTTGAACACCCAGGCCCTGCAATAATTGCATACGCGCAGAAATTGCTGCATCTGCTTCACTGTATTTGGCTTTGGTGTCTTCATGATAGCCTCAGCTCTCTCGGGTGTCACTTTCTTTCCTTCATGTGAAATTAACTGACATATGTACAAAATCGCTTCCTGGCAATACTATAATTTCTCCTTATCTACTTTGTATCCTTTGTTTGCCAGTATAGTCATTAACGGAACAAAGTCCTGCGTACATTCATCCTCCATTTCACTACAGATTAATATGTCATCTACGTACTGAATTACCGCACTTTTGAGCTCAATATTACCTAAATCCATCTGTAGAACCCAAATAAAGATTGACGGGGACTCACTAATGTAAACAAGTATGTTTTAATCTCCTTTGTTTCAACGTAAAGGAAGTAAGGTCTTGTGAATCTTTGAGCAACGGTATCGAGAAAAATGTATCCTTCAAATCGATCACTGTGAAGTACTTAACTTCAATTGGGATGGTACACAATATTGTAGCAGGATTCAAAACTAATGGAAACTCTGCTTCTACAATCTGATTAAGAGGGCGCAAGTCCTGGATAAATCAGTAAGGCCCTCCTTTACATTTCTTAATCGGATACACGGCAGACTCTGATGACACCAGGATTCCCTGATTCATCAATGCTGAAATAGTCTTAAATATACCTTCATCAGCTTCTTGAGACATGGGGTACTGCTTTGCTCTGGGTAAAATTGCTCCTTGCTTACGTTTTATGTTGACCTCTCCTATTCCCTTCAATAGGCCTATGGTATATGAGCCCGTAGTCCAAAGGACACTTGGCACCTTTTCTAGGTCTTTCTGAAAGAATGTTGGTCGTTGCTGCATCAGTGCCATTCCCTGTGGGGCTTCCCTTTTCTCAATTCTTATCCAATATATAATACTTATAAAAAACACTAGCTCTTCATCTATATGTTTATCTCTGAACATATCTTCATCTGTTATATCAGTCAATCTGTATTCCTTCTCAAGAGCTATCGCTGTTCTCCATGGTCTGCCTTCGTCAACTACTGCTTCAAGCATTGGTACTTCCCCTCATACTATAGCTGCTTCCAGTTCTATAGGAACAGTCTGCCCTTCATCCTCATCCATAGGTACTTGTGGTCTAAATAAAAATCCATCAGGTATCCTCACAATTTCCCCTACTTATCCAGGTAGCCATGTTAATAAAATGCTCACGCCATACATGAAGACTTCCAGATTTACTGGGACTCCTCGTAGAGCCACTTGCCCAGTAAATGCCAGTATAAACTCTTGTACGTTTAAATAGTGTATTCCTGGAGTGGGGCACACTATTCCTTGATCAGTGAATGAAATCATCACATCATTAAGTCTCTACCCAAAATGTTAACTGGCGTTTGTCGTGAATATAACAAAGGGACATACATGTCACAACCCCCTATAGAAACAGACAGTTTATCAGTAAAAGGAACTAAATTCATAGATCGAGAGAATCCTTGAGCATACATGGCAATACCTGACATTGGGTATTTCCCCTTCTGTATACACGAGCGAGTTGCCCCAGTGTTTACGAAAAAAGAAAGGGATTTGCCTCCTATCGTCACATCAACCCTTGTTTCCTGTTGAGGGTCTGCTGTTACTGATAGTACTGAACACATCAAGTCACCCTGTGAGCTGTCCTATTAAAGGTACAAATTCATCCATTTCCCCGTAAAAGGATTCCCTCCTACTACCGTAACAACCCCAATCCGTGGTGTTAGTATTTGTCCCGTGTTTGCATTCTTTTGTGTCTGTATGGGTGCTTGTTGTGATTGTCGTTGCGGTGGGTACATTTACACTGACCCCTGCTGCTGCGCCTGCTGTGCTTGTGGCACCTGTGCCTGATAAGATGTGTGATCCCGGGCAAAGCCCTCTCGTGTTTATGTACTGTATGGCACTGGATACACTGTCCCCCTCTTGAAGATTGCATGGTTCCTCGGCTTTTAAATACATGCGCAATATGCCCTGTCATCCCACAATTCCAGCATACTGGGGGTGGCCCTTTGACAAACCCACCATTATATCCTCCCTGAGTGTTCTGACTTCCATTCTGGGTATTTTGCAATCCACCTTGAATGTTCTGAAATCCACTTCGCCGTCCTCTGAAGCCTCTGGAACCCCTTCCTTGTGTCCAAAACCCATACCCACTTTGATCCACTGGGTGTACATTATTCACCAGCGATGCACACATTATTTCTTACATTCCTCCTCCTTCTCCACTTGTCAAGACTGCCCATTCTATAGAACATTTTGACAATTTCTTCTGAACTAACTTAGCTTCCTCAATTTTTCTGTTTTCATCTTTCTTTCTGTTCTTTTCTTGTAATAATCGGCAATGATGCTCAATAGTCAACTGTATCTCCGCCCACGGTTTCGCTTCCATTCCTACTTGTTTTTTCATTTGTCTCTGTACCTGTTCTGGCAATCCCTGACACAAAATAGGATAGAATAGCACTAGTGTTTTTTTCCCAAGGCTCATGCGTCTTAAGCTGCCATCTCTCTTGAATATCCTGAATATAAGCAATAGTGTCTTCATCATCTTTCATTTTACGTGTCCTAATTGCGCCCATATCGGACATATCATGATACTGTACCCTGAGAGCCCTCCAAACATCTGCCCTACAATTATTAAATGATGCTCCATCATGCGCCATGTTTTGTGCTGTCACACTCACATATCCCGCTCGTCTCCAAATGTCGCCAGCTCTCTCTCCAAGAATAGCTGTCAATAGTCCCTTTATATCCCCTATGCCCAACGTATTCCGCCTGTCATTTTCTCTAATTCATATATACACTTCGCAGCCCCCCGAAGTCAAACTAGGTAACTTGCATTTTAAGTTATCTTTATCCATCTAAGGCGATGGAATATATTGCAGTCTTGCTCACCCTTCTATAGCAAGGGGAACTGTGAGAACTCTATCCCATAATTGGACCCCATTATTCATTTATCCAATGCAGGGGTTAATTGTCCCTATTCATCTTCATGCTGGTAACAACCTTAACCTACTCACAGAGGTGCAGATTCTCCTCTCTCACTAGACAATCTACTTTGGGATAGTTTGGGGTATGGTGTAGGATCTTGTGTTCTTTCCTTAGGGTGTTCTAGATCTGACCATCTTACTTTTTTTGTCCATGGTTTGACTTCCAACTGGTGTGACTATAATGCTCCTCTTCTCTGTCTAAATGTAATATACTCAAAGACAGTGCTCTTCATTCATCACTGAACATGTTTTCCTCCTCATCCCGTGGTTTATGTATTGGACATCATTTGCTGCTCCCTTCTGTCCCATACTCGCTGTTCTGCCTCATCTGCTGATATATCTTATCGATCCTCTCTCCAATACTTTCTGCATCATATCTTTCCTCTTCTTGTTCTACTTTAGGTATTTCTTGAGTCATTTTTCTCATTGGGAAAACTTTGCTTACCGTTTGCCATTGCCCCTGTATTTCGTTGCTTGGTCTTATTCATTCTTTAAGAACAAAACTGGCATCAAGATCTCAACGCCTTCCAGTTTGTTTTATTTCTTCTTCCACTTCCCTTTGCATGATTGCATTTCTTCTTTCCCTTTCTTCTTCTTCATTTTGTGCTTCGCTTCTTACTTCTTGTCATCATTCTTCTTCCCTTTGTTCTTCTTCTTCTCTCCTTCTCTGTAATCTTTTTCCTTCACTCTTTGTGCCTCTTATTCTCTCTTCCTTTCTTTCCTATCCTTTTCTTCTATTTCTTTCTTGCGACTGTCATATTTCCTTTGTTCCTCTGCCATTTTTCATCTTTCTCTTGTTTTCGCTATATATCTGTTCCCGTCATTCCCTGCTTTTCCTTCCTTGCTTGTCCTCCCTCAGCCGCTTTTCTCATTCCTTATCCTTCTTTGCTTGCTCGTCTTTGTCGTCCTTTTGCCTAACTTCCTCAATACTTTTCGCATCTGACTTGAATAATATCTGTCCTTCCATCCATTTGTTCTTTACAAGCGTTACCTCATCGGCCCTATCCTTTTCTACTTTCCATCTCTTCATTTCTCTATGTCTTTTGATATATTCAATCTCTCACCTCTTTCTTCTTTATCTCATATAAACGTACAGGCATCTTCCTTCCTTTTACTCTCTTCTGGACTGTCCTCACTAATATAAGCGGGGGTTCATACGTCAGGTGACTATACCCCTCTGCTTCTTTTAATTCTTTTAACAGATTGATGCTCAGTCTCATAGTGATCTCCACAAAAAATACAATTCTTACACGCAAACATGCGTCAGAGTGACGTCATACTATGTGGCAATAGTGAAAAACCTATCAAAGGATGGAAATCGTTAAGGGACACATCTAGATATGCAATCATATAGCGGCTAGGTTTGTTATTGGCTGTCCGATATCAGGTGGACAATTTATGCCTACCTCTTCATACGTGTAATTTAAGAAAAATCTGTTACACAGTATTTCATTGGTTTCTTACGATATAGGTTCCTTCATTATACAGACTATTGCAATTGGTTTGGCACACTTGTGCCATGTCTGGAACATTTGTTTCATTTAGCTGCACTTAAGCCAAGACCCAGTTGAAAAGATAGGACATGAAGCTGCCCTACCACCCAATTAGGCCAGCATCTCTCATCGCCCATGCCTTCTGCCATGACATTCTCTTTGTACTTGGCCTTACAGAGTATTCTCGTCCCGAGCCCTATGTCCATCTTCGACTCAAGTGACAAGAGACCACGATTCAGCTCATTCTGCAGCTTTTAAACGTTTAATGAATTGAGACTTGCCATCTTCTGTGTTCTTTCTTGTACCTTAATGTGAGAGGATTCCTCCTCTATACACATGTTCCTCTTCAGCGTAGATACCTGACGTCGACTTCTCAGTTCTTGATTTCAGGCCTCCCAACGCAGCTCCAATAACTTGCTATTCTACTGTGATGCAGCCTTCAATTTTCACTTGATGATTCTTTGGCTTGATACCAGTGTCCAGTTTCTGTACAATGGCGGCTCCGTCTGCATTCTAATCACTACTTGTAGAGAGCCTATACAATGACTCGATCTATCTTGTGTTTCAGCGTCTGTACATTCATTAAACTGCAGCACTTATTACCGGGTAATCGTCTTCTTTTAGACTTTCAAGGTTCACTTGATTCTTTACTTCGTCAATTCTCCTCTAGGATTCATACATTGGGCCTCATCACGAGTTGGGTGGTAACCCTTAAATCCTGCGGAAAAGGTATTAGCGCCGCCAATACCGCTCTGTCGGATCACAACTGTAAATCCTGCCAGAGCTATCACAGCCGGCGGTAGTACATCCGGCTGTAATAGTGCTGGTTGTAATAGCACTGGCGCCGAAATGCGCTATTACAAAGCCATCACAAGTCCGATGTTGGAGCACTTAGCGCCAGAAAACCAGCGGTGAAACCACCAAAAATACCCCTGGCCAAATGCTGGAGGTAAAAGAACACATGAGACAGCAATAAGGGCCCAGGTGAAAACAATGCACACCAGAGGCCTACAAAGGACCCACCCATGCACAACACACCCTCCCCAACACCATTACACCAGCAGGAGCAGGGAGGAGACAGCAATAAGGGCCCAGGTGAAACCAATGCAAATCAGAGGACTACAAAGGACCCACCCATGCACAACACACCCTCCCCAACACCATAACACCAGCAGGAGCAGGGAGGAGACAGCAATAAGGACCCAGGTGGAAACACTGCAAATCAGAGTCCTACAAAGGACCCACCCATGCACAACACACCCTCCCCAACACCATTACACCAGCAGGAGCAGGGAGGAGACAGCAATAAGGGCCCAGGTGAAACCAATGCAAATCAGAGGACTACAAAGGACCCACCCATGCACAACACACCCTCCCCAACACCATTACACCAGCAGGAGCAGGGAGGAGACAGCAATAAGGGCCCAGGTGAAACCAATGCAAATCAGAGGACTACAAAGGACCCACCCATGCACAACACACCCTCCCCAACACCATTACACCAGCAGGAGCAGGGAGGAGACAGTAATAAGGGCCCAGGTGAAAACAATGCACACCAGAGGCCTACAAAGGAGCCACCCATGCACAACACACCCTCCCCAACACCAGGTTGCCATTTGGAGCCGGGAGCCTTGATGATGACATCTACTTGCTGCACCTGGAGCTACAGAGTCCTGCCAACCAGCCCAGGGCCCTGGGACCACAGGAGGTGGTGGGAATGAGGAGGAGGAGGGGGAGACCACCACCAGCAAGGTGGCCAGCCATCCCCAGGCCCAGGCCAACAGCCTGGTCCCTGACTGATGGCCAGTTGGTGACCGAGTACAGGCTGGACAGGGCAACCATTACTCAGTTGCTGGACACAATCCAGGCTGACATAGGCAGCCGTATCGCAATCAGCACTGCTGTGCTCCCACTTGTGAAGCTCGTGTCCTTACTACAGTACCTCAGGACTGACAGCTTCCAACACACCGTTTCCATGATGCATGCTATGGCCCAGTTCACCTTCAGTGCTTTGCTGGGACAGGTGCTGGATGCACTGCTGGTCAACCAGCTCAAGGCACAGTTCCATGCCATTGCCCAAGTCCCGAACGTAATAGCAGCCCTAGACTGCACACATGTAGCACTAGTAGCACCCTGGGAACATGAGGCAGCCTACAGGAACCGTAAGAGTTACCATTCCCTGAAAGTGCAGATGACGTGTAGCCCTGACCTAACCTTCACCCACTGCTGCGCCCGCTACCCAGGATCCGCCCACGACTCCATGGTCCTGTGCAACAGTACCCTGCCAGCCTACATGGAGAGGCACCAAGGCCAAAATACATGGGCGTTGGGTGAGTACAAATCGAGTTTGAAATGCCTATCAAATTATACCTGTTGAGGGGGAGGCATACACACAGTTACCCCTGCATGCCAGCAGGAAACACAGGCAGCACTAGCACAGCACCATTTCCATGCATGTGCCTCGCACGAGAACCCTTGCACACATTCCACACAGCAGAACACACACAGACTGAATGGCACACACTTGTGAAAGCACAGTCACATATGGAAGGCCAACTAAAACAAAGCATCTTTTGTGTGTCACAGTGCTGCTCCTCACCCTGACACAGAAGAAAAATCCCACGCTGGCCACCAGACAGTCATGCCAATAGAGCCCTCATGTAGGCACATCCACAAAACCACTATACACGAGTAGTTGGAGTCACAACAATGACCATCCCTGAGATAGTGACCCCTGATTTGCCAATCACATGCCTGGCCATATGTACATGATTGTACCAAGTAGCAAACGCAACACCGGCCATAGTGAATGCCACAACACATGGTCTAACAACATGTTGCATGAACATGCATATATAAGGGTACCCTCATCCAGTAATAAGGGACAGACCACTGTGACATTTAGAAACAGGGGTGGTGCATGCAGTAAGTAGTCCATTGATTGAATGCTGCACCTTGCACAGCACACACCAAAATGAAAGTAGTTATATGAAAAGTAGCGTATGTGTACTACATGAGTGTGACATACATAAGTATTAACATATAATTGATAGACTGCTGCATGTAAACCTCAGCCCATTCATGTCCCGGAAGGCGAAGGATGTATGACAACATTGCACTGAGATAGCATTTACCTTTCCAACACATACTTGACTCTGCTGCCAATTTGACTGATGTCTAAGCCTTGTACACCCACAGAACCAACCTTGCTCTGCATTCTCTCCCCTGCAAGTGATTCTGGATACCCACAGTACACATGGCTCATGACCCCTGTGCGTATTCCACACACTCCATCTGAGCTGGCATACAACATTGCCATTAGGTGTACATGCATCTGTGTGGAAAGGGCATTTGGACTGCTGAAGGCAAGCTTCCGGTGTCTGGACCATAGAGAGGGGCATTGATGAATGCAACAGAGAAAGTGAGTAAAATCGTACTTACCTGTGCCATGCTGTACAACATTTGCTGTTGCAGGTATGTGCCACTGCCCCCCGATGCTGATGGCCAGCCACATTGGGATGGGAGTGATGATGAAAATGTGCCTGAAGCCGGGGCACATGCACACAGGGATGGGGAGAGGGAGGGGAGGTTGGCCAGACAGGCCTTGATCGACAATTATTTTTGATCCGGTGGATGGGTACATGTAACACATATCACTTGTAAAATGAAGAGCACTTTAACACAATCATGAATGTCCATGCTTTGTATGAATAATGAACAGAATTTATTATTAGGTGAAAAATCCCCGCTTCCCCCTGTGAACACCCCTGCACACAATCCCCCTCCCCGTGAACTCCCCAGCACACAACCCCTCCTCTCCCCTGTTAACTCCCCAGCACACAATCCCCCTTCCCCCTGTGAACACCCCTGCACACAATCCCCCTCCCCGTGAACTCCCCAGCACACAACCCCTCCTCTCCCCTGTGAACTCCCCAGCACACAATCCCTTCTCTCCCCCGTGAACTCCCCAGCACACAACCCCTCCTCTCCCCTGTGAACTCCCCAGCACACAATCCCTTCTCTCCCCTGTGAACTCCCCAGCACACAATCCCTTCTCTCCCCTGTGAACTCCCCCAGCACACAATCCCTTCTCTCCCCAGTGAACTCCCCAGCACACAATCCCCCTCCCCCTGTGAACTACCCAGCACACAATCCCCCTCCCCCTGTGAGCTACCCAGCACACAACCCCTCTCCCCCATGAACTCCTCAGCACACAATCCCCCCTCCCCTGTGAACTCCCCAGCGCACAATCCCTTCTCTCCCCTGTGAACTCTCCAGCACACAATCCCTTCTCTCCCCTGTGAACTCCCCAGCACACAATCCCCCTCCCCCCACCAGTGAACTCCCCAGCACACAATACCCCCTCCCCCTGTGAACTCCCCAGCACACAATCCCCCTCCCCCCAGTGAACTCCCCAGCACACAATCCCCCTCCCCCTGTGAGCTACCCAGCACACAAACCCCTTCCCCCTGTGAATACCCCAGCACACAATCCCTCCTCCCCCAGTGAACTCCCCAACAAACAATCCCTCCTCCCCCAGTGAACTCCCAACACCAAATCCCCCTCCCCCTGTGCACTCCCCAGCACACAATCCCCCTTCCCCCTGTGAACACCCCAGCACACAACCACCCCCCTGTGAACTCCCCAGCAAACAATCCCCCCTCGCCCTGTGAGCTCCCAAAGCACACAATCCCCCTCCCCCGTGAACTCCCCAGCACACAATCCTTCCTCTCCCCTGTGAACTCCCAAGCACACAATCCCCCTTCCCCCTGTGAATACCCCAGCACACAATCCCCCTCCCCCATGAACTCCCCAGCACACAATCCCCCTTCCCCCTATGAACACCCCAGCACACAACCACACCCCCTGTGAACTCCCCAGCACACAATCCCTCCTCCTCCAGTGAACTCCCCAGCACACAATCCCGCTCCCCCTGTGAACTCCCCAGCACACAATCCCCCTCCCCCGTGAACTCCCAAGCACACAATCCCCCTCCCCCAGTGAACTCCCCAGCACACAATCCCCCTCCCCCTGTGAGCTCCCCAGCACACAATCCCCCTCCCCATGAACTCCCCAGCACACAATCCCTCCTCTCCCCTGTGAGCTCCCCAGCACACAATCCCCTTTCCCCCTGTGAATACCCCAGCACACAATCCCCTTTCCCCCTGTGAATACCCCAGCACACAATCCCCCTCCCCTAGTGAACTCCCCAAACAACAATCCCCCTCCCCCCTGTAAACTCTGCAGCACACAATCCACCCTCCCCCTGTGAACTCCCAATACGCAATCCCCCTCTCCCTGTGAACTTCCCAGCACACAATCCCCCTCCCCCCTGTAAACTCCCCAGCACACAATCCCCCTTCCCCCTGTGAATACCCCAGCACACAATTCCCCTCCCCAGTGAACTCCCCAGCACACAATTCCCCTCCACCCTGTAAACTCCCCAGCACACAATCCCCCTTCCCCCTGTAAACTCCCCAGCACACAATCCCCCTCCCCCGTGAACTCCCCAGCACACAATCCCCCTTCCCCCTATGAACACCCCAGCACACAACCACACCCCCTGTGAACTCCCCAGCACACAATCCCCCCTCCCCCTGTAAACTCCCCAGCACACAATTCCCCTCCCCCTGTGAACTCCCCAGCACACAATCCTCCCTCGCCCTGTGAACTCCCCAGCACACAATCCACCTCCCCGTGAACTCCCCAGCACACAACCCCCCTCCCCCGTGAACTCCCCAGCACACAATCCCCATCCCCGTGAACTCCCCAGCACACAATCCCTCCTCTCCTCTGTGAGCTCCCCAGCACACAATCCCCTTTCCCCCTGTGAATACCCCAGAACACAATCCCTCCTCCCCCAGTGAACTCCCAATACCCAATCCCCCTCCCCTGTGAACTCCCCAGCACACAACCCCCCTCCCCCCAGTGAACTCCCCAGCAAACAAACCCCCTCCCCCCAGTGAACTCCCCAGCACACAATCCCCCTTTCCCTGTGAACTCCCCAGCACACAATCCCCCTCCCCCTGTGAACTCCCAACACCCAATCCCCCTCCCCCTGTGAACTCTCCCCCACACAATCCCCCTCCCCCTGTGAAAACTCTCCCCCACACAATCCCCCTCCCCCTGGGAACTCCCAACACCCAATCCCCCTCCCCCTGTGAACTCTCCCCCACACAATCCCTTCTCTCCCCTGTGAACTCCCAACACCCAATCCCCCTCCCCCTGTGAACTCTCCCCCGCACAATCCCACCCCCCTGTGAAAACTCTCACCCACACAATCCCCCCTCCCCCTGTGAACTCCCAACACCCAATCCCCCTCCCCCTGTGAACTCTCCCCCACACAATCCCTCCTCTCCCCTATGAACTCCCAACACACAATCCCCCTCCCCCTGTGAACTCTCCCCCACACAATCCCCCTCCCCCTGTGAACTCTCCCCCACACAATCCCCCCTCCCCCTGTGAACTCCCAACACCCAATCCCCCTCCCCCTGTGAACTCTCCCCCACACAATCCCCCCTCCCCCTGTGAACTCTCCCCCACACAATCCCCCTCCCCCTGTGAACTCTCCCCCACACAATCCCCCTCCCCCTGTGAACTCCCCAGCACACAATCCCTCCTCCCCCAGTGAACTCCCCAGCACACAATCCCCCTCCCCTGTGAACTCTCCCCCACACAATCCCTCCTCTCCCCTGTGAACTCCCAACACCCAATCCCCCTCCCCCTGTGAACTCTCCCCCACACAATCCCCCTCCCCCTGTGAACTCTCCCCCACACAATCCCCCCTCCCCCTGTGAACTCCCAACACCCAATCCCCCTCCCCCTGTGAACTCTCCCCCACACAATCCCCCCTCCCCCTGTGAACTCCCCAGCACACAATCCCCCTCCCCCTGTGAACTCTCCCCCACACAATCCCCCCTCCCCCTGTGAACTCCCAACACCCAATCCCACTCCCCCTGTGAACTCTCCCCCACACAATCCCCCCTCCCCCTGTGAACTCCCCAGCACACAATCCCCCCTCCCCCGTGAACTCCCCAGCACACAATCCCCCTCCCCGTGAACTCCCCAGCACACAATCCCCCTCCCCCGTGAACTCCCAAGCACACAATCCCCCTCCCCCTGTGAACTCCCCAGCACACAATCCCTCCTCCCCCAGTGAACTCCCCAGCACACAATCCCCCTCCCCCTGTGAACTACCCAGCACACAATCCCCCTCCCCCTGTGAGCTACCCAGCACACAACCCCTCTCCCCCATGAACTCCTCAGCACACAATCCCCCCTCCCCTGTGAACTCCCCAGCGCACAATCCCTTCTCTCCCCTGTGAACTCTCCAGCACACAATCCCTTCTCTCCCCTGTGAACTCCCCAGCACACAAGCCCCCTCCCCCACCAGTGAACTCCCCAGCACACAATACCCCCTCCCCCTGTGAACTCCCCAGCACACAATCCCCCTCCCCCCAGTGAACTCCCCAGCACACAATCCCCCTCCCCCTGTGAGCTACCCAGCACACAATCCCCTTTCCCCCTGTGAATACCCCAGCACACAATCCCTCCTCCCCCAGTGAACTCCCCAACACACAATCCCTCCTCCCCCAGTGAACTCCCAACACCAAATTCCCCTCCCCCTGTGCACTCCCCAGTACACAATCACTCCTCTCCCTTGTGAACTCCCCAGCACACAATCCCCCTCCCCCTGTGAACTCCCCAGCACACAATCCCTCCTCCCCCAGTGAACTCCCCAGCACACAATCCCCCTCCCCCTGTGAACTACCCAGCACACAATCCCCCTCCCCCTGTGAGCTACCCAGCACACAACCCCTCTCCCCCATGAACTCCTCAGCACACAATCCCCCCTCCCCTGTGAACTCCCCAGCGCACAATCCCTCCTCCCCCAGTGAACTCCCCAACACACAATCCCTCCTCCCCCAGTGAACTCCCAACACCAAATCCCCCTCCCCCTGTGCACTCCCCAGTACACAATCACTCCTCTCCCTTGTGAACTCCCCAGCACACAATCCCCCTTCCCCCTGTGAACACCCCAGCACACAACCACCCCCCTGTGAACTCCCCAGCAAACAATCCCCCCTCGCCCTGTGAGCTCCCAAAGCACACAATCCCCCTCCCCGTGAACTCCCCAGCACACAATCCTTCCTCTCCCCTGTGAACTCCCCAGCACACAATCCTCCTTCCCCCTGTGAATACCCCAGCACACAATCCCCCTCCACCATGAACTCCCCAGCACACAATCCCCCTTCCCCCTATGAACACCCCAGCACACAACCACACCCCCTGTGAACTCCCCAGCACACAATCCCTCCTCCCCAGTGAACTCACCAGCACACAATCCCCCTCCCCCTGTGAACTCCCCAGCACACAATCCCCCTCCCCCGTGAACTCCCCAGCACACAATCCCCCTCCCCCAGTGAACTCCCCAGCACACAATCCCCCTCCCCCTGTGAGCTCCCCAGCACACAATCCCCCTCCCCATGAACTCCCCAGCACAAAATCCCTCCTCTCCCCTGTGAGCTCCCCAGCACACAATCCCCTTTCCCCCTGTGAATACCCCAGCACACAATCCCCTTTCCCCCTGTCAATACCCCAGCACACAATCCCCCTCCCCCAGTGAACTCCCCAAACAACAATCCCCCTCCACCCTGTAAACTCCCCAGCACACAATCCCCCCTCCCCCTGTGAACTCCCAATACGCAATTCCACTCCCCCTGTGAACTCCCCAGCACACAATCCCCCTCCCCCCTGTAAACTCCCCAGCACACAATCCCCCTTCCCCCTGTAAACTCCCCAGCACACAATCCCCCTTCCCCCTGTGAATACCCCAGCACACAATTCCCCTCCCCAGTGAACTCCCCAGCACACAATTCCCCTCCACCCTGTAAACTCCCCAGCACACAATCCCCCTTCCCCCTGTAAACTCCCCAGCACACAATCCCCCTCCCCCGTGAACTCCCCAGCACACAATCCCCCTTCCCCCTATGAACACCCCAGCACACAACCACACCCCCTGTGAACTCCCCAGCACACAATCCCCCCTCCCCCTGTAAACTCCCCAGCACACAATCCCCCTCCCCCTGTGAACTCCCCAGCACACAATCCGCCCTCGCCCTGTGAACTCCCCAGCACACAATCCCCCTCCCCGTGAACTCCCCAGCACACAACCCCCCTCGCCCGTGAACTCCCCAGCACACAATCCTTCCTCTCCCCTGTGAACTCCCCAGCACACAATCCCCCCTCGCCCTGTGAACTCCCCAGCACACAATCCCCCTCCCCCCAGTGAACTCACCAGCACACAATCCCCCTCCCCCTGTGAGCTCCCCAGCACACAATCCCCATCCCCGTGAACTCCCCAGCACACAATCCCTCCTCTCCCCTGTGAGCTCCCCAGCACACAATCCCCTTTCCCCCTGTGAATACCCCAGAACACAATCCCTCCTCCCCCAGTGAACTCCCAATACCCAATCCCCCTCCCCTGTGAACTCCCCAGCACACAATCCCCCTCCCCCCAGTGAACTCCCAATACCCAATCCCCCTCCCCTTTGAACTCCCCAGCACACAATCCCCCTCCCCCCAGTGAACTCCCCAGCAAACAATCCCCCTCCCCCCAGTGAACTCCCCGGCACACAATCCCCCTCCCCCTGTGAACTCTCCCCCACAAAATCCCCCTCCCCCTGTGAAAACTCTCCCCCACACAACCCCCCTCCCCCTGGGAACTCCCAACACCCAATCCCCCTCCCCCTGTGAACTCTCCCCCACACAATCCCCCTCCCCCTGTGAAAACTCTCCCCCACACAATCCCTCCTCCCCCTGTGAACTCCCAACACCCAATCCCCCTCCCCCTGTGAACTCTCCCCCACACAATCCCTCCTCTCCCCTATGAACTCCCAACACCCAATCCCCCTCCCCCTGTGAACTCTCCCCCACACAATCCCCCTCCCCCTGTGAACTCTCCCCCACACAATCCCCCCTCCCCCTGTGAACTCCCAACACCCAATCCCCCTCCCCCTGTGAACTCTCCCCCACACAATCCCCCCTCCCCCTGTGAACTCTCCCCCACACAATCCCCCTCCCCCTGTGAACTCCCCAGCACAAAATCCCTCCTCCCCCAGTGAACTCCCCAGCACACAATACCCCTCCCCCTGTGAACTCTCCCCCACACAATCCCTCCTCTCCCCTGTGAACTCCCAACACCCAATCCCCCTCACCCTGTGAACTCTCCCCCACACAATCCCCTTCCCCCTGTGAACTCTCCCCCACACAATCCCCCCTCCCCCTGTGAACTCCCAACACCCAATCCCCCTCCCCCTGTGAACTCTCCCCCACACAATCCCCCCTCCCCCTGTGAACTCCCCAGCACACAATCCCCCTCCCCCTGTGAACTCTCCCCCACACAATCCCCCCTCCCCCTGTGAACTCCCAACACCCAATCCCCCTCCCCCTGTGAACTCTCCCCCACACAATCCCCCCTCCCCCTGTGAACTCCCCAGCACACAATCCCCCCTCCCCGTGAACTCCCCAGCACACAATCCCCCTCCCCCGTGAACTCCCCAGCACACAATCCCCCTCCCCCTGTGAACTACCCAGCACACAATCCCCCTCCCCCTGTGAGCTACCCAGCACACAACCCCTCTCCCCCATGAACTCCTCAGCACACAATCCCCCCTCCCCTGTGAACTCCCCAGCGCACAATCCCTTCTCTCCCCTGTGAACTCTCCAGCACACAATCCCTTCTCTCCCCTGTGAACTCCCCAGCACACAATCCCCCTCCCCCCACCAGTGAACTCCCCAGCACACAATACCCCCTCCCCCTGTGAACTCCCCAGCACACAATCCCCCTCCCCCCAGTGAACTCCCCAGCACACAATCCCCCTCCCCCTGTGAGCTACCCAGCACACAAACCCCTTCCCCCTGTGAATACCCCAGCACACAATCCCTCCTCCCCCAGTGAACTCCCCAACAAACAATCCCTCCTCCCCCAGTGAACTCCCAACACCAAATCCCCCTCCCCCTGTGCACTCCCCAGCACACAATCCCCCTTCCCCCTGTGAACACCCCAGCACACAACCACCCCCCTGTGAACTCCCCAGCAAACAATCCCCCCTCGCCCTGTGAGCTCCCAAAGCACACAATCCCCCTCCCCCGTGAACTCCCCAGCACACAATCCTTCCTCTCCCCTGTGAACTCCCAAGCACACAATCCCCCTTCCCCCTGTGAATACCCCAGCACACAATCCCCCTCCCCCATGAACTCCCCAGCACACAATCCCCCTTCCCCCTATGAACACCCCAGCACACAACCACACCCCCTGTGAACTCCCCAGCACACAATCCCTCCTCCTCCAGTGAACTCCCCAGCACACAATCCCGCTCCCCCTGTGAACTCCCCAGCACACAATCCCCCTCCCCCGTGAACTCCCAAGCACACAATCCCCCTCCCCCAGTGAACTCCCCAGCACACAATCCCCCTCCCCCTGTGAGCTCCCCAGCACACAATCCCCCTCCCCATGAACTCCCCAGCACACAATCCCTCCTCTCCCCTGTGAGCTCCCCAGCACACAATCCCCTTTCCCCCTGTGAATACCCCAGCACACAATCCCCTTTCCCCCTGTGAATACCCCAGCACACAATCCCCCTCCCCCAGTGAACTCCCCAAACAACAATCCCCCTCCCCCCTGTAAACTCTGCAGCACACAATCCACCCTCCCCCTGTGAACTCCCAATACGCAATCCCCCTCCCCCTGTGAACTTCCCAGCACACAATCCCCCTCCCCCCTGTAAACTCCCCAGCACACAATCCCCCTTCCCCCTGTGAATACCCCAGCACACAATTCCCCTCCCCAGTGAACTCCCCAGCACACAATTCCCCTCCACCCTGTAAACTCCCCAGCACACAATCCCCCTTCCCCCTGTAAACTCCCCAGCACACAATCCCCCTCCCCCGTGAACTCCCCAGCACACAATCCCCCTTCCCCCTATGAACACCCCAGCACACAACCACACCCCCTGTGAACTCCCCAGCACACAATCCCCCCTCCCCCTGTAAACTCCCCAGCACACAATCCCCCTCCCCCTGTGAACTCCCCAGCACACAATCCTCCCTCGCCCTGTGAACTCCCCAGCACACAATCCACCTCCCCGTGAACTCCCCAGCACACAACCCCCCTCCCCCGTGAACTCCCCAGCACACAATCCCCATCCCCGTGAACTCCCCAGCACACAATCCCTCCTCTCCTCTGTGAGCTCCCCAGCACACAATCCCCTTTCCCCCTGTGAATACCCCAGAACACAATCCCTCCTCCCCCAGTGAACTCCCAATACCCAATCCCCCTCCCCTGTGAACTCCCCAGCACACAATCCCCCTCCCCCCAGTGAACTCCCCAGCAAACAAACCCCCTCCCCCCAGTGAACTCCCCAGCACACAATCCCCCTTTCCCTGTGAACTCCCCAGCACACAATCCCCCTCCCCCTGTGAACTCCCAACACCCAATCCCCCTCCCCCTGTGAACTCTCCCCCACACAATCCCCCTCCCCCTGTGAAAACTCTCCCCCACACAATCCCCCTCCCCCTGGGAACTCCCAACACCCAATCCCCCTCCCCCTGTGAACTCTCCCCCACACAATCCCTTCTCTCCCCTGTGAACTCCCAACACCCAATCCCCCTCCCCCTGTGAACTCTCCCCCGCACAATCCCACCCCCCTGTGAAAACTCTCCCCCACACAATCCCCCCTCCCCCTGTGAACTCCCAACACCCAATCCCCCTCCCCCTGTGAACTCTCCCCCACACAATCCCTCCTCTCCCCTATGAACTCCCAACACACAATCCCCCTCCCCCTGTGAACTCTCCCCCACACAATCCCCCTCCCCCTGTGAACTCTCCCCCACACAATCCCCCCTCCCCCTGTGAACTCCCAACACCCAATCCCCCTCCCCCTGTGAACTCTCCCCCACACAATCCCCCCTCCCCCTGTGAACTCTCCCCCACACAATCCCCCTCCCCCTGTGAACTCTCCCCCACACAATCCCCCTCCCCCTGTGAACTCCCCAGCACACAATCCCTCCTCCCCCAGTGAACTCCCCAGCACACAATCCCCCTCCCCTTTGAACTCTCCCCCACACAATCCCTCCTCTCCCCTGTGAACTCCCAACACCCAATCCCCCTCCCCCTGTGAACTCTCCCCCACACAATCCCCCTCCCCCTGTGAACTCTCCCCCACACAATCCCCCCTCCCCCTGTGAACTCCCAACACCCAATCCCCCTCCCCCTGTGAACTCTCCCCCACACAATCCCCCCTCCCCCTGTGAACTCCCCAGCACACAATCCCCCTCCCCCTGTGAACTCTCCCCCACACAATCCCCCCTCCCCCTGTGAACTCCCAACACCCAATCCCACTCCCCCTGTGAACTCTCCCCCACACAATCCCCCCTCCCCCTGTGAACTCCCCAGCACACAATCCCCCCTCCCCCGTGAACTCCCCAGCACACAATCCCCCTCCCCCGTGAACTCCCCAGCACACAATCCCCCTCCCCCTGTGAACTACCCAGCACACAATCCCCCTCCCCCTGTGAGCTACCCAGCACACAACCCCTCTCCCCCATGAACTCCTCAGCACACAATCCCCCCTCCCCTGTGAACTCCCCAGCGCACAATCCCTTCTCTCCCCTGTGAACTCTCCAGCACACAATCCCTTCTCTCCCCTGTGAACTCCCCAGCACACAAGCCCCCTCCCCCACCAGTGAACTCCCCAGCACACAATCCCCCTCCCCCCAGTGAACTCCCCAGCACACAATCCCCCTCCCCCTGTGAGCTACCCAGCACACAATCCCCTTTCCCCCTGTGAATACCCCAGCACACAATCCCTCCTCCCCCAGTGAACTCCCCAACACACAATCCCTCCTCCCCCAGTGAACTCCCAACACCAAATTCCCCTCCCCCTGTGCACTCCCCAGTACACAATCACTCCTCTCCCTTGTGAACTCCCCAGCACACAATCCCCCTCCCCCTGTGAACTCCCCAGCACACAATCCCTCCTCCCCCAGTGAACTCCCCAGCACACAATCCCCCTCCCCCTGTGAACTACCCAGCACACAATCCCCCTCCCCCTGTGAGCTACCCAGCACACAACCCCTCTCCCCCATGAACTCCTCAGCACACAATCCCCCCCCCCTGTGAACTCCCCAGCGCACAATCCCTCCTCCCCCAGTGAACTCCCCAACACACAATCCCTCCTCCCCCAGTGAACTCCCAACACCAAATCCCCCTCCCCCTGTGCACTCCCCAGTACACAATCACTCCTCTCCCTTGTGAACTCCCCAGCACACAATCCCCCTTCCCCCTGTGAACACCCCAGCACACAACCACCCCCCTGTGAACTCCCCAGCAAACAATCCCCCCTCGCCCTGTGAGCTCCCAAAGCACACAATCCCCCTCCCCGTGAACTCCCCAGCACACAATCCTTCCTCTCCCCTGTGAACTCCCCAGCACACAATCCTCCTTCCCCCTGTGAATACCCCAGCACACAATCCCCCTCCACCATGAACTCCCCAGCACACAATCCCCCTTCCCCCTATGAACACCCCAGCACACAACCACACCCCCTGTGAACTCCCCAGCACACAATCCCTCCTCCCCAGTGAACTCACCAGCACACAATCCCCCTCCCCCTGTGAACTCCCCAGCACACAATCCCCCTCCCCCGTGAACTCCCCAGCACACAATCCCCCTCCCCCAGTGAACTCCCCAGCACACAATCCCCCTCCCCCTGTGAGCTCCCCAGCACACAATCCCCCTCCCCATGAACTCCCCAGCACAAAATCCCTCCTCTCCCCTGTGAGCTCCCCAGCACACAATCCCCTTTCCCCCTGTGAATACCCCAGCACACAATCCCCTTTCCCCCTGTCAATACCCCAGCACACAATCCCCCTCCCCCAGTGAACTCCCCAAACAACAATCCCCCTCCACCCTGTAAACTCCCCAGCACACAATCCCCCCTCCCCCTGTGAACTCCCAATACGCAATTCCACTCCCCCTGTGAACTCCCCAGCACACAATCCCCCTCCCCCCTGTAAACTCCCCAGCACACAATCCCCCTTCCCCCTGTAAACTCCCCAGCACACAATCCCCCTTCCCCCTGTGAATACCCCAGCACACAATTCCCCTCCCCAGTGAACTCCCCAGCACACAATTCCCCTCCACCCTGTAAACTCCCCAGCACACAATCCCCCTTCCCCCTGTAAACTCCCCAGCACACAATCCCCCTCCCCCGTGAACTCCCCAGCACACAATCCCCCTTCCCCCTATGAACACCCCAGCACACAACCACACCCCCTGTGAACTCCCCAGCACACAATCCCCCCTCCCCCTGTAAACTCCCCAGCACACAATCCCCCTCCCCCTGTGAACTCCCCAGCACACAATCCGCCCTCGCCCTGTGAACTCCCCAGCACACAATCCCCCTCCCCGTGAACTCCCCAGCACACAACCCCCCTCGCCCGTGAACTCCCCAGCACACAATCCTTCCTCTCCCCTGTGAACTCCCCAGCACACAATCCCCCCTCGCCCTGTGAACTCCCCAGCACACAATCCCCCTCCCCCCAGTGAACTCACCAGCACACAATCCCCCTCCCCCTGTGAGCTCCCCAGCACACAATCCCCATCCCCGTGAACTCCCCAGCACACAATCCCTCCTCTCCCCTGTGAGCTCCCCAGCACACAATCCCCTTTCCCCCTGTGAATACCCCAGAACACAATCCCTCCTCCCCCAGTGAACTCCCAATACCCAATCCCCCTCCCCTGTGAACTCCCCAGCACACAATCCCCCTCCCCCCAGTGAACTCCCAATACCCAATCCCCCTCCCCTTTGAACTCCCCAGCACACAATCCCCCTCCCCCCAGTGAACTCCCCAGCAAACAATCCCCCTCCCCCCAGTGAACTCCCCGGCACACAATCCCCCTCCCCCTGTGAACTCTCCCCCACAAAATCCCCGTCCCCCTGTGAAAACTCTCCCCCACACAACCCCCCTCCCCCTGGGAACTCCCAACACCCAATCCCCCTCCCCCTGTGAACTCTCCCCCACACAATCCCCCTCCCCCTGTGAAAACTCTCCCCCACACAATCCCTCCTCCCCCTGTGAACTCCCAACACCCAATCCCCCTCCCCCTGTGAACTCTCCCCCACACAATCCCTCCTCTCCCCTATGAACTCCCAACACCCAATCCCCCTCCCCCTGTGAACTCTCCCCCACACAATCCCCCTCCCCCTGTGAACTCTCCCCCACACAATCCCCCCTCCCCCTGTGAACTCCCAACACCCAATCCCCCTCCCCCTGTGAACTCTCCCCCACACAATCCCCCCTCCCCCTGTGAACTCTCCCCCACACAATCCCCCTCCCCCTGTGAACTCCCCAGCACAAAATCCCTCCTCCCCCAGTGAACTCCCCAGCACACAATACCCCTCCCCCTGTGAACTCTCCCCCACACAATCCCTCCTCTCCCCTGTGAACTCCCAACACCCAATCCCCCTCACCCTGTGAACTCTCCCCCACACAATCCCCTTCCCCCTGTGAACTCTCCCCCACACAATCCCCCCTCCCCCTGTGAACTCCCAACACCCAATCCCCCTCCCCCTGTGAACTCTCCCCCACACAATCCCCCCTCCCCCTGTGAACTCCCCAGCACACAATCCCCCTCCCCCTGTGAACTCTCCCCCACACAATCCCCCCTCCCCCTGTGAACTCCCAACACCCAATCCCCCTCCCCCTGTGAACTCTCCCCCACACAATCCCCCCTCCCCCTGTGAACTCCCCAGCACACAATCCCCCCTCCCCGTGAACTCCCCAGCACACAATCCCCCTCCCCCGTGAACTCCCCAGCACACAATCCCCCTCCCCCGTGAACTCCCAAGCACACAATCCCCCTCCCCCTGTGAACTCCCCAGCACACAATCCCTCCTCCCCCAGTGAACTCCCCAGCACACAATCCCCCTCCCCCTGTGAACTCTCCCCCACACAATCCCTCCTCTCCCCTGTGAACTCCCAACACCCAATCCCCCTCCCCCTGTGAACTCTCCCCCACACAATCCCCCTCCCCCTGTGAATTCTCCCCCACACAATCCCCCCTCCCCCTGTGAACTCTCCCCCACACAATCCCCCTCCCCCTGTGAACTCTCCCCCACACAATCCCCCTCCCCCTGTGAACTCCCCAGCACACAATCCCCCTCCCCCTGTGAACTCTCCCCCACACAATCCCCCCTCCCCCTGTGAACTCCCAACACCCAATCCCCCTCCCCCTGTGAACTCTCCCCCACACAATCCCCCCTCCCCCTGTGAACTCCCCAGCACACAATCCCCCCTCCCCCGTGAACTCCCCAGCACACAATCCTCCTCCCCCGTGAACTCCCCAGCACACAATCCCCCTCCCCCGTGAACTCCCAAGCACACAATCCCCCTCCCCCTGTGAATTCCCCAGCACACAATCCCCCTCCCCCTGTGAACTCCCCAGCACACAATCCCCCCTCCCCTGTGAACTCCCCCGCACACAATCCCCCTCCCACTGTGAACTCCCCAGCACACAATACCCCTCCCCCTGTGAACTCCCCAGCACACAATCCCCCCCGTGAACTCCCCAGCACACAATCCCCCTCCCCGTCTACTCCCCAGCACACAATCCCCCTCCACCTGTGAACTCCCAGCACACAATCCCCCTCCCCCTGTGAACTCCCCAGCACACAACCAACCCCTGTGAACTCCCCAGCACACAACTACCCCCTGTGAACTCCCCAGCACACAATCCCCCTCCCCCTGTGAACTCCCCAGCACACAATCCCCCTCCCCCTGTGGCTCCCCAGCACACAACCACCCCCTGTGAACTCCCCAGCACACAATCCCCCTCCCCCTGTGAACTCCCAACACCCAATCCCCCTCCCCCTGTGAACTCCCCAGCACACAACCACCCCCCCGTAAACTCCCCAGCACACAGTCCCTCCTCCCCCTTTGTACTCCCCAGCACACAATCCCCCTCCCCTGTGACTCCCCCGCACACAATCCCCCTCCCCCTGTGAACTCCCCAGCACACAATCCCCCTCCCCCTGTGAACTCCCCAGCACACAACCACCCCCTGTGAACTCCCCAGCACACAATCCCCCTCCCCTGTGAACTCCCCAGCACACAATCCCCCTCCCCCTGTGAACTCCCCAGCACACAACCACCCCCTGTGAACTCCCCAGCACACAATCCCCCTCCCCCTGTGAACTCCCAACACCTAATCCCCCTCCCCCTGTGAACTCCCCAGCACACAACCACCCTCCCGTAAACTCCCCAGCACACAGTCCCTCCTCCCCCTGTGTACTCCCCAGCACACAATCCCCCTCCCCCCTGTGAACTCCCCAAAACAGTGCAAGTCGGTCCATGTGCCTAGTGCTCGGCACAACTGTGCTATGTCCATCTAGGATGGTCGTGGGCGCTTCCCACATCCGGGTCCCTCTGGTGAGGGGCGTGGGAGATTGCACAGGGAACGTAGGTGTTGTAGAGGTAGATGGAAAGGCTCCTGAAAACTGCAGCTGCTGGTGGAGAAGATTGTTTGCCTCCCCCATCTGCTCAGCATGTGCAGATTGGCCCTTACGCAGCTCGCATACTCTTTGTCCAAATCCTGTCAGGGCCGCTGTACAGCCCTCCACCGCTCTACGGGTGCGCGCATTATCACATCCCATGCTCTTGGCAGCATTGCGTATGGCACGGCTTATTGCCTTGATGTGGCGCTTGTGCTCAGCCGACATGGTCTCAATTCTCAGCTGTCGAGCCTCTATTACATCCAGCCGCCCCATTACAGCAGGTCCTGTGTCTGTCAGGTGTGCTATTGATTGGACTGACAGGTCTGCACAGGGTGGCAGGGGAGCTGTTGGGGGACATGGCAGCATCTATGATGGGGCTGCTGCGGTTGGAGGGGCTGTCTTCAGGGGAACCATAAGAAGGTGTGTCCACATCAGGCACGGGAGTGTGGGCACGACGTACATGCACAGGTACATAGGGACTGTGTGCTTCCCCCGGCACCTGCTCTGGGCTCCGTTGGGGTGTGCCCATCTCATGAGTGGCACTGTGGCTGGGTGAGGACACCAGTACAGTGTGTCGTACCGCAGTGGATGCGTGGCCCACATCCGAGTTAGTCCCACTGGTGGCTCCCTCCACATCCTGAATGCCCGTGGTGGCTCCCAGCATTTGAGGCTCGTGGACGTTGCGCCGGTCTGAGTGGGCTCCAGTGGGGTGACGTAGGATGTGTCCTGCGTCTTGCCTTCTTATGCCGGTCCCTTTGCGGGATGGTGGTTCTGGTTGATGCGTGTCGGGACATGCAGCTGGACGTGGATACTTCTTCCCTATCATCATTGCCCTGCGATGATTGTTGCGTGCCTGTGGGGTACATAGGGTGTTTTATGAGTTGAGGGCAGCTTAACATTTGTATCATGCATTTCATGCCTTACAGTGGGTTAGGGCACAGTTTCTATCATGCTTGCCCATTGCATATTAGTCAGTCCCCAAGTTGTGATTGGTGGAACGTGCTACAGGGGAGGGACACTGCTTGGACATGTTGGTGTGACATCTTTAGATGTTTGATGTGAATGCACAGCTCTCATGTCGCTGTGTGTGGGGGTGTTTTGATACGCACCCACACATCACATTGCTCTGCTATACCCATGGATGCCTTTCCCTTGGGGCTTAGGTTGATACATTTTAGGTACTTATAGTACCAGGGCACGCTAGGGTATGGTGGTACGAGGGGGCACTAATGGATGGCTGCGGTGCATCACACACATTGCAAACACATACTGGGATTCGGGGGGTGGGCCTCACATGATTATGCAGTTTCAGGGGGGTGTACTCAGCTGCAGCCTCCTGGGTACCAGTGTCTGCCTCCGCTCCACCGACTAGCCTCGATTGTGCCCATGTCTATCAGGGTGGTCATCTGTGCCTCCCAAGGTGTCAACTCGGGTGGTGGTGGTGCTGGCCCTCCTCCAGTCCCCATGCTCTCGCTCCTGTGCTGGGCCAGGAGACCACGAACGCGGACCCACAAGTCAATCCGCCACTTGCGGCAATCCTCCACATCCCTGGACACACGGCCCACCGCTGGCACCTTCTGGCTCACTTGTCTCCAGATCTGTGCTCCCTGCTGTGCACTTTTCTTGCGCTGATGGGGGCCATGTAGCTCTTCTTGCTGTCCCAAAACCTCCTCAACAAGTATGGCAAGCTCCTGATTTGTGAACTTGTGTTTTCGTACCCTGTCCAAGGCTGACTTGCTCCTCGTATGTTCCTGTGACAATTCCAAGCTTTAGAGGAGGGGCTGCGATTTTCAGCGGATTGGGATTTCCAAAATGGCCACAACTTTATTTCCTGTTCCAGCGGTGATGCGTTTCCCACGGCGCTAATAGCGCATGCTACTAGCGCCATGGCTTGGCGGTAGCGCAATGTGCACTGGATTTACGGGTTCATAGCCACTTTCTCTGCTGGGTGCTATTTGCGTTAATGCCATGGCCTTGTGCGCGTGCATGCCGACTCATGATCTGGTGTTGTTTCCGCCAGACATCGTGGCGTTAGCGGAAATAGCGCTTGATGGAAAATATGCCGGGATACTGCCTAACATGTGATAAGGCTGTTAGTCTTCATTCAGTATTTCAGGCTTTTGTGCACACCTTTTTATGACATCATCAGCCCATTTTCTTAGCTCTTTCTCATATTCCTTCAGGGAGGTCCTCCTGTAGGCTGTTGTTATCTCGAGGGTGCATTCGATATGGTCGCCTTAATGGATACCGTCTTCCATATGCTTGCTATATTATTGGTACAGTAGGTGAGGTTAGACAGGGCATTGTCTCATGACTCCAATACAGGGCAGGTAGTGGGGTAGGGTCTCCTGTGGATGTATACGTCTGCTCCTCTACAGTATCTTGATTATGTTAATTGCTGCCACCATCTACATAGCTAAACAAAATTATAGGGCGGATCCATGGAGCCTTTGTGAGTTAATAAGGCTGGACATGGCAGGTTTTGCCGTCCCCCTTCTGAGATGCCATGTTGTAATCCTGGCTGTCATCTCCCAACTAAATATGACAGGGGGCGGCACCTGTAGGCTTTGTCCACCCAGAGAACACAGGTCTATGTGTTTGTCGTGCGATGAGCATAGGAAAATGTGTGCGGGTTTTCCGGAGGCTGAGCTACCATCATTCAATTTCATATAAAATTCAAACAAAAACAGGCGACCGCACACCCACAGTGCGGATGGTCGAATTGCTCACAGTTACACTGTGGAAGAAGGCATATGGTGAGAAGTGCCATGTTTGGTCACATTGTGGGAGAAAGCATGTGGAGAGAAGCGCCATACTTGGTCACACTCTGGTTTTGTTTGTTTTATTTACTTATATTGCGCACCTGAACCTCAGGTATCTCAGCGCATTACATGAAAGTACAATATTTATGATTCACAAAATTAAGGCATGTGGCGAGAGCGACATGTTTGGCCACATGTGGAGCAGGCATATGGAGAGACGCGCCATGTTTGGTCACACGTGGAGCTGGCATGTGGAGAGAAGCGCCATGTTTGGTCACATGTGGAGAAGGCATGTGGAGAGAAGCACCATGTTTGCTCATGCTGTGGGAGTAGGCATGTGGCGTGTTTGGTCACCCTGTTGGAGCAGGCATGTGGCGTGTTTGGTCACCCTGTTGGAGCAGGCATGTGGCGTGTTTGGTCACATTGTGGGAGATGGCATATGGCGTGTTTGGTCACATTGTGAGAGCAGGCATGTGGCGTGTTTGGTCACATTGTGGAGTAGGCATGTGGCGTGTTTGGTCACGCATTGGGAGCAGGCATGTGGCGTGTTTGGTCACATTGTGGGAGATGGCATATGGCGTGTTTGGTCACATTGTGAGAGCAGGCATGTGGCGTGTTTGGTCACATTGTAGAGTAGGCATGTGGCGTGTTTGGTCACGCTGTGGGAGGAGGCATGTGGCGTGTTTGGTCACTCTGTTGGAGCAGGCATGTGGCGTGTTTGGTCACATTGTGGGAGATGGCATATGGCGTGTTTGGTCACATTGTGAGAGCAGGCATGTGGCGTGTTTGGTCACATTGTGGAGTAGGCATGTGGCGTGTTTGGTCACGCTGTGGGAGCAGGCATGTGGCGTGTTTGGTCACATTGTGGGAGATGGCATATGGCGTGTTTGGTCACATTGTGAGAGCAGGCATGTGGCGTGTTTGGTCACATTGTGGAGTAGGCATGTGGCGTGTTTGGTCACGCATTGGGAGCAGGCATGTGGCGTGTTTGGTCACATTGTGGGAGATGGCATATGGCGTGTTTGGTCACATTGTGAGAGCAGGCATGTGGCGTGTTTGGTCACCCTGTTGGAGCAGGCATGTGGCGTGTTTGGTCACATTGTGGGAGATGGCATATGGCGTGTTTGGTCACATTGTGAGAGCAGGCATGTGGCGTGTTTGGTCACATTGTGGAGTAGGCATGTGGCGTATTTGGTCACGCTGTGGGAGCAGGCATGTGGCGTGTTTGGTCACATTGTGGGAGATGGCATATGGCGTGTTTGGTCACATTGTGAGAGCAGGCATGTGGCGTGTTTGGTCACATTGTGGAGTAGGCATGTGGCGTATTTGGTCACGCTGTGGGTGCAGGCATGTGGCGTGTTTGGTCACATTGTGGGAGATGGCATATGGCGTGTTTGGTCACATTGTGAGAGCAGGCATGTGGCGTGTTTGGTCACATTGTGGAGTAGGCATGTGGCGTGTTTGGTCACGCATTGGGAGCAGGCATGTGGCGTGTTTGGTCACATTGTGGGAGATGGCATATGGCGTGTTTGGTCACATTGTGAGAGCAGGCATGTGGCGTGTTTGGTCACCCTGTTAGAGCAGGCATGTGGCGTGTTTGGTCACATTGTGGGAGATGGCATATGGCATGTTTGGTCACATTGTGAGAGCAGGCATGTGGCGTGTTTGGTCACATTGTGGAGTAGGCATGTGGCGTATTTGGTCACGCTGTGGGAGCAGGCATGTGGCGTGTTTGGTCACATTGTGGGAGATGGCATATGGCGTGTTTGGTCACATTGTGAGAGCAGGCATGTGGCGTGTTTGGTCACATTGTGGAGTAGGCATGTGGCGTGTTTGTTCACGCATTGGGAGCAGGCATGTGGCGTGTTTGGTCACATTGTGGGAGATGGCATATGGCGTGTTTGGTCACATTGTGAGAGCAGGCATGTGGCGTGTTTGGTCACCCTGTTGGAGCAGGCATGTGGCGTGTTTGGTCACAATGTGGGAGTAGGCATGTGGCGTGTTTGGTCACATTGTGGGAGTAGGCATGTGGCGTGTTTTGTCACGCTTTGGAAGCAGGCATGTGGCGTGTTTGGTCACATTGTGGGAGTAGGCATGTGGCGTGTTTGGTCACATTGTGGGAGCAGGCATGTGGCGTGTTTGGTCACCCTGTTGGAGCAGGCATGTGGCGTGTTTGGTCACATTGTGGGAGTAGGCATGTGGCGTGTTTTGTCACGCTTTGGGAGCAGGCATGTGGCGTGTTTGGTCACATTGTGGGAGTAGGCATGTGGCGTGTCTGGTTATTCTGTGGGAGCAGGCATGTGGTGTGTTTGGTCACATTGTGGGAGTAGGCATGTGGCGTGTTTGGTCACATTGTGGGAGCAGGCATGTGGCGTGTTTGGTCACATTGTGGATAGAAGTATTTTCCTTGGCCGCTACGTTTACCCCTATGTGAACAGAAGCGCTATGTGTGGCTGCTGTGAATAAAAGCACTATATTGGGAGACAATTGCAGAAGCGTTATGTGGTCTGTGTGAATCGAAGCAGCACGTGTTGGTCCCTGTGTGGCCTGACACTCTGAATCTGATGTGTGTACACGAGCACGACCCCGATCCGTGCACTGCGAACGCACCTGCTCTAAACCAGAGAGCACACCCTGGACTCCGGATATTAAGCCCCGCGCGGACAGGAGGGGAAGCTCTGTGCGCGGAGATCTGCGTGCAAGGTCCTGTGAACGCAGAACATTTCTGTGAAGTTGCTCTCAAAGAAAACATGCCCCACGGCTGCAGATGTGTTCACTGACCTTTTAACAGCTCTTTGCAAACTGACAGAAATCAGAGACCAGCTCCAGGGTGTAGTGCTGCAGAGACCAGCTCTGGGGTGCAGGGCTGCAGAGACCAGCTCCAGGGTGTAGGGCTGCAGAGACCAGCTCCAGGGTGCAGGGCTGCAGAGACCAGCTCCAGGGTGTAGGGCTGCAGAGACCAGCTCCAGGGTGCAGGGCTGCAGAGACCAGCTCCGGGGTGCCGGGCTGCAGAGACCAGCTCTGGGGTATAGGGCTGCAGAGACTAGCTCCAGGGTGTAGGGCAGGCTGCAGCGACCAGCTCCAGGGTGTAGGGCTGCAGAGACCAGCTCCAGGGTGCAGGGCTGCAGAGACCAGCTCCAGGGTGCAGGGCTGCAGAGACCAGCTCCAGGGTGCAGGGCTGCAGAGACTAGATCCAGGGTGCAGGGCTGCAGAGACCAGCTCTGGGGTGCAGGGCTGCAGAGACCAGCTCCGGGGTGCAGGGCTGCAGAGACCAGCTCCAGGGTGTAGGGCTGCAGAGACCAGCTTCAGGGTGTAGGGCTGCAGAGACTAGCTCCGGGGTGTAGGGTTGCAGAGACCAGCTCCGTGGTGGAGGGCTGCAGAGACCAGCTCCGGGGTGTAGGGCTGCAGCGACCAGATCTGGGGTGTACGGCTGCAGAGACCAGCTCCAGGGTGTAGGGCTGCAGAGACCAGCTACAGGGTGCAGGGCAGGCTGCGGAGGCCAGCTCCAGGGTGCAGGGCTGCAGAGACCAGCGTCGGTGTGTAGGGCTGCAGAGACCAGCTCCAGGGTGCAGGGCTGCAGAGACCAGCTCCAGGGTGTAGGGCAGGCTGCAGAGACCAGCTCCAGGGTGTAGGGCTTCAGAGACCAGCTCCAGGGTGCAGGGCTGCAGAGACCCGTTCCAGGGTGCAGGGCTGCAGAGACCAGCTCCACGGTGCAGGGCTGCAGAGACCAGCTCCAGGGTGCAGGGCTGCAGAGACCAGCTCCAGGGTGTAGGGCAGGCTGCAGAGACCAGCTCCAGGGTTCAGGGCAGGCTGCAGAGACCAGCTCCAGGGTGCAGGGCTGCAGAGACCAGCTCGGGGGTGTAGGGCTGCAGAGACCATCTCCAGGGTGTAGGGCTGCTGAGACCAGCTCCAGGGTGTAGAGCTGCAGAGACCAGCTCCAGGGTATAGGGCTGCAGAGACCAGCTCCGGGGTGTAGGGCAGGCTGCAGAGACCAGCTCCAGGGTGTAGGGCTGCAGAGACCAGCTCCAGGGTGCAGGGCTGCAGAGACCAGCTCCAGGGTGCAGGGCTGCAGAGACCATCTCCAGGGTGCAGGGCTGCAGAGACCAGCTTCAGGGTGTAGGGCTGCAGAGACCAGCTCCGGGGTGTAGGGTTGCAGAGACAAGCTCCGTGGTGGAGGGCTGCAGAGACCAGCTCCAGGGTGTAGGGCTGCAGCGACCAGATCCAGGGTGTAGGGCTGCAGAGACCAGCTCCAGGGTGTAGGGCTGCAGAGACCAGCTACAGGGTGCAGGGCAGGCTGCGGAGACCAGCTCCAGGGTGCAGGGCTGCAGAGACCAGCGTCGGTGTGTAGGGCTGCAGAGACCAGCTCCAGGGTGCAGGGCTGCAGAGACCAGCTCTGGGGTGTAGGGCTGCAGAGAGCAGTTCTGGGGTGTAGGGCTGCAGAGACCAGCTCCAGGGTGTAGGGCAGGCTGCAGAGACCAGCTCCAGGGTGTAGGGCTTCAGAGACCAGCTCCAGGGTGCAGGGCTGCAGAGACCCGTTCCAGGGTGCAGGGCTGCAGAGACCAGCTCCACGGTGCAAGGCTGCAGAGACCAGCTCCAGGGTGCAGGGCTGCAGAAACCAGCTCCAGGGTGTAGGGCAGGCTGCAGAGACCAGCTCCAGGGTTCAGGGCAGGCTGCAGAGACCAGCTCCAGGGTGCAGGGCTGCATAGACCAGCTCGGGGGTGTAGGGCTGCAAAGACCATCTCCAGTGTGTAGGGCTGCTGAGACCAGCTACAGGGTGTAGAGCTGCAGAGACCAGCTCCGGGGTATAGGGCTGCAGAGACCAGCTCCGGGGTGTAGGGTTGCAGAGACCAGCTCCAGGGTGCAGGGCTGCAGAGACCAGCTCCAGGGTGTAGGGATGGAGATACAGCTCCAGGGTGTAGGGCTGCAGAGACCAGCTCCAGGGTGTAGGGAGGCTGCCACCGTTGTCATTTTGAAGGACCATAAGAGAAAAAAAATGTTTTAAAGAAAATAAACGTATTAACTGTTATGTAGAAATTAAACGTTGTGTGCTCTGTGAAATTATGCACAGGGAACACCTGTCTATGCTGTTTCTCCAGCATACATCTTTTCATGTGAGTGTGAGAGCCATTGATCGCCAGGCTGCATGCTGCTGCGTGTGGTGTGAATGAAAGCACAGGGCAGAGTGTGTGTGAGGGAAATTGATGTCCAGGGTGCGTGCTTGTGTGTGGGGTATGGATTATAGCACGGGGCAGGGTGTGTGTGAGTTTGGGGGGAATTGATTACCAGGGTGCTTGCGTGTATGTGGGTTGTCAATGATAGCACAGGTCAAAGCGGTTTTGAGAAGAATTTATGACCAGCATGCATGCTTGTGTGTGGGGTGCTTGAGAGCACAGGCCAGAGCATGTGTGCGTGTGAGGGGAATTGGTGACCAGGGTGCATGCTGCTGTGCGGGGTGTGCTTGAGAGCACAGGCCAGAGCATGTGTGCGTGTGAGGAGAATTGATGACCAGGGCGCATGCTTGAGAGCACAGGCCAGAGCATGTGTGCGTGTGAGGGGAATTGATGACCAGGGTGCATGCTTGTGTGTGGGTGTGCTTGAGAGCACAGGCCAGAGCATGTGTGCGTGTGAGGGGAATTGGTGACCAGGGTGCATGCTTGAGAGCACAGGCCAGAGCATGTGTGCGTGTGAGGGGAATTGATGACCAGGGTGCATGCTTGTGTGTGGGTTGTGCTTGAGAGCACAGGCCAGAGCATGTGTGCGTGTGAGGGGAATTGGTGACCAGGGTGCATGCTGCTGTGCGGGGTGTGCTTGAGAGCACAGGCCAGAGCATGTGTGCGTGTGAGGGGAATTGATGACCAGGGTGCATGCTTATGAGTGCGGGGTGCTTGAGAGCACAGGGCAGAGTGTGTGTGAGGGAAATTGATGTCCAGGGTGCGTGCTTGTGTGTGGGGTATGGATTATAGCACGGGGCAGGGTGTGTGTGAGTTTGGGGGGAATTGATTACCAGGGTGCTTGCGTGTATGTGGGTTGTCAATGATAGCACAGGTCAAAGCGGTTTTGAGAAGAATTTATGACCAGCATGCATGCTTGTGTGTGGGGTGCTTGAGAGCACAGGCCAGAGCATGTGTGCGTGTGAGGGGAATTGGTGACCAGGGTGCATGCTGCTGTGCGGGGTGTGCTTGAGAGCACAGGCCAGAGCATGTGTGCGTGTGAGGAGAATTGATGACCAGGGCGCATGCTTGAGAGCACAGGCCAGAGCATGTGTGCGTGTGAGGGGAATTGATGACCAGGGTGCATGCTTGTGTGTGGGTGTGCTTGAGAGCACAGGCCAGAGCATGTGTGCGTGTGAGGGGAATTGGTGACCAGGGTGCATGCTTGAGAGCACAGGCCAGAGCATGTGTGCGTGTGAGGGGAATTGATGACCAGGGTGCATGCTTGTGTGTGGGTTGTGCTTGAGAGCACAGGCCAGAGCATGTGTGCGTGTGAGGGGAATTGGTGACCAGGGTGCATGCTGCTGTGCGGGGTGTGCTTGAGAGCACAGGCCAGAGCATGTGTGCGTGTGAGGGGAATTGATGACCAGGGTGCATGCTTGTGTGTGGGGTGCTTTAGAGCACAGGCCAGAGCATGTGTGCGTGTGAGGGGAATTGGTGACCAGGCTGCATGCTGCTGTGTGAGGTGTGAATGAAAGCACAGGGCAGAGTGTGTGTGAGGGAAATTGATGTCCAGGGTGCGTGCTTGTGTGTGGGGTATGGATTATAGCACGGGGCAGGGTGTGTGTGAGTTTGGGGGGAATTGATTACCAGGGTGCTTGCGTGTATGTGGGTTGTCAATGATAGCACAGGTCAAAGCGGTTTTGAGAAGAATTTATGACCAGCATGCATGCTTGTGTGTGGGGTGCTTGAGAGCACAGGCCAGAGCATGTGTGCGTGTGAGGGGAATTGGTGACCAGGGTGCATGCTGCTGTGCGGGGTGTGCTTGAGAGCACAGGCCAGAGCATGTGTGCGTGTGAGGAGAATTGATGACCAGGGCGCATGCTTGAGAGCACAGGCCAGAGCATGTGTGCGTGTGAGGGGAATTGATGACCAGGGTGCATGCTTGTGTGTGGGTGTGCTTGAGAGCACAGGCCAGAGCATGTGTGCGTGTGAGGGGAATTGGTGACCAGGGTGCATGCTTGAGAGCACAGGCCAGAGCATGTGTGCGTGTGAGGGGAATTGATGACCAGGGTGCATGCTTGTGTGTGGGTTGTGCTTGAGAGCACAGGCCAGAGCATGTGTGCGTGTGAGGGGAATTGGTGACCAGGGTGCATGCTGCTGTGCGGGGTGTGCTTGAGAGCACAGGCCAGAGCATGTGTGCGTGTGAGGGGAATTGATGACCAGGGTGCATGCTTGTGTGTGGGGTGCTTTAGAGCACAGGCCAGAGCATGTGTGCGTGTGAGGGGAATTGGTGACCAGGGTGCATGCTGCTGTGCGGGGTGTGCTTGAGAGCACAGGCCAGAGCATGTGTGCGTGTGAGGAGAATTGATGACCAGGGCGCATGCTTGAGAGCACAGGCCAGAGCATGTGTGCGTGTGAGGGGAATTGATGACCAGGGTGCATGCTTGTGTGTGGGGTGTGCTTGAGAGCACAGGCCAGAGCATGTGTGCGTGTGAGGGGAATTGGTGACCAGGGTGCATGCTTGAGAGCACAGGCCAGAGCATGTGTGCGTGTGAGGGGAATTGGTGACCAGGGTGCATGCTGCTGTGCGGGGTGTGCTTGAGAGCACAGGCCAGAGCATGTGTGCGGGTGAGGGGAATTGATGAGCAGGGTGCATGCTTGTGTGTGGGGTATGGATTATAGCACGGGGCAGGGTGCGTGTGAGGGGAATTGATGACCAGGGTGCATGCTTATGAGTGCGGGGTGCTTGAGAGCACAGGCCGGAGTGTGTGCGAGGAAAATTGATGGCCAGGGTGCGTGCTTGTGTGTGGGGTATGGATTATAGCACGGGGCAGGGTATGTGTGAGTTTGGGGGGAATTGATGACCAGGGTGCTTGCGTGTATGTGGGTTGTCAATGATAGCACAGGTCAAAGCGGTTTTGAGAAGAATTTATGACCAGCATGCATGCTTGTGTGTGGGGTGCTTGAGAGCACAGGCCAGAGCATGTGTGCGTGTGAGGGGAATTGGTGACCAGGGTGCATGCTGCTGTGCGGGGTGTGCTTGAGAGCACAGGCCAGAGCATGTGTGCGTGTGAGGAGAATTGATGACCAGGGCACATGCTTGAGAGCACAGGCCAGAGCATGTGTGCGTGTGAGGGGAATTGATGACCAGGGTGCATGCTTGTGTGTGGGGTGTGCTTGAGAGCACAGGCCAGAGCATGTGTGCGTGTGAGGGGAATTGGTGACCAGGGTGCATGCTTGAGAGCACAGGCCAGAGCATGTGTGCGTGTGAGGGGAATTGATGACCAGGGTGCATGCTTGTGTGTGGGGTGTGCTTGAGAGCACAGGCCAGAGCATGTGTGCGTGTGAGGGGAATTGGTGACCAGGGTGCATGCTGCTGTGCGGGGTGTGCTTGAGAGCACAGGCCAGAGCATGTGTGCGTGTGAGGGGAATTGATGAGCAGGGTGCATGCTTGTGTGTGGGGTATGGATTATAGCACGGGGCAGGGTGCATGTGAGGGGAATTGATGACCAGGGTGCATGCTTGTGTGTGGGGTGCTTTAGAGCACAGGCCAGAGCATGTGTGCGTGTGAGGGGAATTGATGACCAGGGTGCATGCTTATGAGTGCGGGGTGCTTGAGAGCACAGGCCGGAGTGTGTGCGAGGAAAATTGATGGCCAGGGTGCGTGCTTGTGTGTGGGGTATGGATTATAGCACGGGGCAGGGTGTGTGTGAGTTTGGGGGGAATTGATGACCAGGGTGCTTGCGTGTATGTGGGTTGTCAATGATAGCACAGGTCAAAGCGGTTTTGAGAAGAATTTATGACCAGCATGCATGCTTGTGTGTGGGGTGCTTGAGAGCACAGGCCAGAGCATGTGTGCGTGTGAGGGGAATTGGTGACCAGGGTGCATGCTGCTGTGCGGGGTGTGCTTGAGAGCACAGGCCAGAGCATGTGTGCGTGTGAGGAGAATTGATGACCAGGGCACATGCTTGAGAGCACAGGCCAGAGCATGTGTGCGTGTGAGGGGAATTGATGACCAGGGTGCATGCTTGTGTGTGGGGTGTGCTTGAGAGCACAGGCCAGAGCATGTGTGCGTGTGAGGGGAATTGGTGACCAGGGTGCATGCTTGAGAGCACAGGCCAGAGCATGTGTGCGTGTGAGGGGAATTGATGACCAGGGTGCATGCTTGTGTGTGGGGTGTGCTTGAGAGCACAGGCCAGAGCATGTGTGCGTGTGAGGGGAATTGGTGACCAGGGTGCATGCTGCTGTGCGGGGTGTGCTTGAGAGCACAGGCCAGAGCATGTGTGCGTGTGAGGGGAATTGATGAGCAGGGTGCATGCTTGTGTGTGGGGTATGGATTATAGCACGGGGCAGGGTGCATGTGAGGGGAATTGATGACCAGGGTGCATGTTTGTGTGTGGGGTGCTTTAGAGCACAGGCCAGAGCATGTGTGCGTGTGAGGGGAATTGATGACCAGGGTGCATGCTTATGAGTGCGGGGTGCTTGAGAGCACAGGCCGGAGTGTGTGCGAGGAAAATTGATGGCCAGGGTGCGTGCTTGTGTGTGGGGTATGGATTATAGCACGGGGCAGGGTGTGTGTGAGTTTGGGGGGAATTGATGACCAGGGTGCTTGCGTGTATGTGGGTTGTCAATGATAGCACAGGTCAAAGCGGTTTTGAGAAGAATTTATGACCAGCATGCATGCTTGTGTGTGGGGTGTGCTTGAGAGCACAGGCCAGAGCGTGTGTGCGTGTGAGGGGAACTGATGACCAGGGTGCATGCTTGTGTGTGAGGTGTGCTTGAGAGCACAGGCCAGAGCGTGTGTGCGTGTGAGGGGAATTGGTGACCAGGGTGCATGCTGCTGTGCGGGGTGTGCTTGAGAGCACAGGCCAGAGCGTGTGTGCGTGTGAGGGGAATTGATGACCAGGGTGCATGATTGTGTGTGGGGTGCTTGAGAGCACAGGCCAGAGCATGTGTGCGTGTGAGGGGAATTGATGACCAGGGTGCATGCTTGTGTGTGGGGTGTGCTTGAGAGCACAGGCCAGAGCATGTGTGCGTGTGAGGGGAATTGATGACCAGGGTGCCTGCTTGAGAGCACAGGCCAGAGCGCGTGTGCGTTTGAGGGGAATTGATGACCAGGGTGCATGCTTGTGTGTGGGGTGTGCTTGAGAGCACAGGCCAGAGCATGTGTGCGTGTGAGGGGAATTGGTGACCAGGGTGCATGCTTGAGAGCACAGGCCAGAGCGTGTGTGCGTGTGAGGGGAATTGATGACCAGGGTGCATGCTTGTGTGTGGGGTGTGCTTGAGAGCACAGGCCAGAGCATGTGTGCGTGTGAGGGGAATTGGTGACCAGGGTGCATGCTGCTGTGAGGGGTGTGCTTGAGAGCACAGGCCAGAGCATGTGTGCGTGTGAGGGGAATTGGTGACCAGGGTGCATGCTTGAGAGCACAGGCCAGAGCGTGTGTGCGTGTGAGGGGAATTGATGACCAGGGTGCATGCTTGTGTGTGGGGTGTGCTTGAGAGCACAGGCCAGAGCATGTGTGCGTGTGAGGAGAATTGATGACCAGGGTGCATGCTTGAGTGCACAGGCCAGAGCGTGTGTGCGTGTGAGGAGAATTGATGACCAGGGTGCATGCTGCTGTGCGGGGTGTGCTTGAGAGCACAGGCCAGAGCATGTGTGCGTGTGAGGAGAATTGATGACCAGGGTGCATGCTTGTGTGTGGGGTGTGCTTGAGAGCACAGGCCAGAGCATGTGTGCGTGTGAGGGGAATTGATGACCAGGGTGCATGCTTGTGTGTAGGGTGGTGATGAAAGCACAGGGCAGAGCGTGTGTGAGTGTGAGGGGAATTGATGACCAGGGTGCATGCTTGTGTGTGGGGTGTGCTTGAGAGCACAGGCCAGAGCATGTGTGCGTGTGAAGGGAATTGATGAACAGGGTGCATGCTTGTGTGTAGGGTGGTGATGAAAGCACAGGGCAGAGCGTGTGTGCGTGTGAGGGGAATTGATGACCAGGGTGCATGCTTGTGTGTAGGGTGGTGATGAAAGCACAGGGCAGAGCATGTGTGCGTGTGAGGAGCATTGATGACCAGGGTGCATGTTTGTGTGTGGGGTGTGGATGATAGCACATGGCAGAGCGTGTGTGAGTGTGAGGAGCATTGATGACCAGGGTGCATGCTTGTGTGTAGGGTGGTGATGAAAGCACAGGGCAGAGCGTGTGTGAGTGTGAGGGGAATTGATGACCAGGGCGCATGCTTGTGTGTAGGGTGGTGATGAAAGCACAGGGCAGAGCGTGTGTGCGTGTGAGGGGAATTTATGACCAGCATGCATGCTTGTGTGTGGGGTGCTTGAGAGCACAGGCCAGAGCATGTGTGCGTGTGAGGGGAATTGATGACCAGGGTGCATGCTTGTGAGTGTGGGGTGTGCTTGAGAGCACAGGCCAGAGCATGTGTGTGTGTGAGGGGAATTGATGACCAGGGTGCATGCTTGTGAGTGTGGGGTGTGCTTGAGAGCACAGGCCAGAGCGTGTGTGCGTGTGAGGGGAATTGATGACCAGGGTGCATGTTTGTGTGTGGGGTGTGGATGATAGCACAGGGCAGAGCGTGTGTGAGTGTGAGGGGAATTGATGACCAGGGTGCATGCTTGTGTGTAGGGTGGTGATGAAAGCACAGGGCAGAGCGTGTGTGCGTGTGAGGGGAATTTATGACCAGCATGCATGCTTGTGTGTGGGGTGCTTGAGAGCACAGGCCAGAGCATGTGTGCGTGTGAGGGGAATTGATGACCAGGGTGCATGCTTGTGTGTGGGGTGTGCTTGAGAGCACAGGCCAGAGCGTGTGTGAGTGTGAGGAGCATTGATGACCAGGGTGCATGTTTGTGTGTGGGGTGTGGGTGCATGCTTGTGTGTGGGGTGTGGATGATAGCACAGGGCAGAGCGTGCGTGAGGGTGTCTGCAAGTGCAGAGAACGGAATTGAAGCAGAGGAAAAATGGACATATGTCACCTCCACCCTGGTGTATGTCTTCCAGCCACTACCTCACTCATACAACCTCTGGCAATGAGCACATGCGGGCTACTGTACCCTTGGTGGTCAGACACGAGCCGCCCCAAGGACGTGCCAGCATGCTGCGGCCGGGAGGGGTCCGGGCCCATAATTTAATTCACATTTGCCCTTTCCTCAGATCTCTTCCGCGGAGCAGAGAATTTGAATTCTCTTCATTTGAATCCCGCTGATAATGGGAAACAATGTTTATGCAAATGAGGACAGAGCGCACATCTCAGCGAGGGAGTAGAATTCGCTAACGAGCCCACGAGACCAATTGAAAAATGATCCATGAATTGCAGGTTCAAAAGATTACAGAGTGGCAGGTCTACCTAGATTAACCTGTGAATTCTATTGGACCAAGCATCTGGCAAAGAGCCTATCACTGCCCACCAATGCTCTACTAGGTTTCCGAGGCGACATGGCGGTTCTTCATTGGTAAGATGGCTGCCATTGTCATGCACCGGAAGCCCAAGTTACAAGTTCAGCAACGCTCATGATGGCAGGTCTTGATAACATGTACGGGAACCAATAAGGTCACACAATAGTTCCCAGTGGAATATTAGCCAAAGAAAACTTGATCTTGAACGTGAAAAATGCAGCAGAAGTGGGAAGGGGTTGGTGGCGCTCTTGAGCAGCCTGAAAAATGGCCGCCTAGCTTTTGGGCTCTGTGCATCCCCGACACGAAATCCGATATCAATGGCGCTTGCATGCTACATCCTGCTACGATCCCTAGTGCAGCGGGCAGCTGATGTCTTGAGGTGTATTTACCTTCAACCCTGAAGAAAATGGGAGCTCTGGTGCCCAGGTCTGGCCACCTGCTGTCTCGGCGGAACATTGGCCTTTCGGCGGCCAATTCCGGCCATGGGCCGTGTGCCGTGCGGCGTGGGGCAGCTGCCGCCTGCCCCTCGGCGGGGACTGGACCAGACCCGCTGTTGTGGCAGCCCTCTGACGGCTGTGACGGCGAGCATTCATTGTACCTGTTAATCATCACCAGCGGTGGCCGCTGGCACAGTCGCTGGCTGCTCCCCCTGGGCCGGTGCCGCCGGCAGACCGGGCCCTGCCTGAGCCCTGACCACTGTGAAGAGGCCACGCTGGTGTGCGGTACCATACAGCTGCCGCCCTTCTTCCTGGTACTGGAGGGCCGCACTGAAATTTGGGCCCGACCCCCACCAGCACCCGCCACACCACCAGTCCCTGCGCTTGAAGCAGAGTAAATAGAGGCACTGCAGCATTGGCGCCAGAGATCTCCTTGAGCCCCTGCCCCTGAACATATCCCCCAGTGCGGAACACTACTGCAGGCCATGCGACCTGATCGGCAGTGCCACGACCGAGCCCTTCTGGCCCCAGCAAATTGCAATGGGTCCTCTGACGTCTTCCAGGATTCCGGATCCGAACCGGGCCGCTCCCGATGCAGGTGAGGAGCGGGAGGCTGCCAGCACATGGGGGCACTAGGGGCCAGGTTGTGACGGGCTTGAGGTGACCCCTGCTTTCTTTCCCCGCGGCCTCCCTGGCCCCACCTGGCGCTCCACCCGCCGCACCACACTGTGCCCGCTCCAGGTCCCTGAACTGCAGCATGTGCCATTACCAGCCTCTACCACTTGTATTACAATAAATACCTGCAAGGTGGTTTGGCACATGCGTGGGATCCTCCCCTTGGCCTGGAGGCCCTGTATCTTTGCTGACATCTTTGCCCCATTACACCAATTGTGCTGGACTGCTTGTTTTCCTACGGACTCGTTGTATATTACCCTCCACGCCTTCACTATGCGCAGCCTGGTGCTCACCTGCTATAATGAAGGATCACCGTGAGCAGACCGTTCATAACAGTGTGTACACACACTCTGTGTGTGCCATCACTACCTGTTCCACTCGCACCGTGTTGTTCTACACCTTTCCCATCTCTATTCACTCAACATTTGCTCACTGCTTTGGCCACACTACCACATCAAAGCTCCTTCGGGCACATCGACTGGCCGTCCTCAGCAGCCGTGTGACCCTTGTCCAGCTGGGTCTTCATCTCGGCCCCCCCGACCCTCTGTGGCGATACCTGGAGGCTGGTCGACCTTGACCTCGACAACTGGGTTGTGCCCCATGACCAGCCACTGTATATTCATACAATAGCAACCCATTGGCTACATAGCGATGTCGAACAGATCTCGTGGTGCCAACAAGGTAGGGGCCATGGACAAATTTACCAAGGTAGCATCTCGTCCAGAGGCGGGACACACATCCTCCAACCAGGAAGACCCTGATTCACACCCAGACACGCCGACTCTGGACCTTGCTGCGATGATGGAATCCATGGCTAAAAACTTTGCTTCTTTTCATGAAAAGTTAGATGACATCAATGCCAATGTCGCATCACTTAAGTGTCAAATTGACCAGGCTGGCACCAGGATTACTAATGAGGAGTGCAGAATTGGCTCCAACGAGGATAGGCTGCGCACTCTTCAGGACACGGTTGCATCAATAACTCATGATATGAAGACCGTCAAGGAAAAATGTGATGATTTGGAGTCCAGATCACGTAGAAACAACGTTCGGATCATCGGGGTCCCGGAAAATGCCCTCCAAGGCCGCATGGAATTAGCAGTAAAAAAACTACTCAAAGAGCTGCTGGATGGACCTGATTTGTCCCCCCTCTTCACTGTTGAACGTGCCTACCGCGCCCTCTCACCACATCCTAAACCTGGAGACTTCCCCAGGCCTGTCATCACCAGTTTCCTCAAGTACAGGGACAGGGATCTCATCCTTCACCTGTCACGAGAAAAGGGTGAGCTATGCCTCGGCTCCCAAATCAACAGGATCTTCCCTGAATTCTCCGTTGGACTACAGCAAGAGAGGCGTCAATTTCTGGGAGTGAAAAAATTGTTGAGGGAGCAAAATATTCCCTACGCTATGTTGTATCCAGCTCGACTCAAGTTCACCTTTAGGCAGAAACTGTACTTTTTAACTGTCCCTGGTGAAGCAGTGAAGTTCATTGAGTCGCAGATACCTCTTCACAACCCAGCTGAGGACCTCATGGACAATGACTGAGCCATGACCTCATTGTCCGCGCATTGCCTATGTCCTAATACTTGATGTCCGTCAGCTTTTGGGTTAATAGTAGCCAGTCACACTAGCTCCCCACTGCAGGCCTGCTTTGCCTGTCATATCATGGGGTACTTTGCTACCTTGAGTTGTGATCGACCGCCCCTTGGCGCGTGTCTATCTGTTTTGCTGTGTCGCCAATTGATGGGCCACAGTTTCAAACACAATAATGTCGCTCTTTACTATCGCCTGCACCAGTGAGGTGATCCGTGTTATGGTGATGCACACTGCTGATCCACGTGCCAGCTCTGGTACTTCACTGCTCCTGTTCAGTCGAATGCACAGCAACAGCGAACCCCTATGCAATTGCAATGGTTGTTTCTGAGGGTTCATTGGGTGCTGGCCCCTGTTGGGCCAACAGTGCACCCGGTCCACATTGGGACTGGCCCACTGACACCTGCTCTGGGAGTTCTGTTGGGAATTGGGGGAAGTGGGAGGGGGAACACTGCAAACCGTAAGGGGGCAGTGAGGGTGGGGGGAGGTGTTGCTTGTGGAAGTTACACTGAAAATGGCAGAGGTGGTTCAGCATTTCACTACATGTCGGAGGGCTACCATGGCAGGGCTCCTCCTCGTAGATACACTCTGAGTTACACTAACTGGAATGTGCGCTAAGATGAAGGAATGTCCATAACTGTAATGTCCTGGAACAGCCGGGGGTTGAGTAATTATGACAAAGCCTGCAAAGTCACGGCCTAAGCCCAGAGACATGGGGTTAACATATTAATGCTGCAGGAAACGCACTCACGAGGCCATTTGGTGGCGCGCATTGCACCCACTTGGGGCCCTCACAGATTCTATACCACTTATTCCACACAAGCCAGAGGTGTGCTAACAATGATTCATAAATCTATCAAATTCACACTCCACAAAAGTCACATAGATCCCAAAAGGTAGATAGATTGTCTTGTACTGCACAATGGTGAATAGGGAATACCTCCTTGTGAACACTCACGGCCCCAATGTTGATACCCCAGATTTCGTTGATGCCACTGCCTCTATACTACTGGGTTATGTAGAGATCCAGATCATCTGGAGAGCGGATATGAATTTGATACTCAATGCCAGTTTAGATAGAACGGATACTGCACCCAGGGCCCTGTCACACACAGCACGCAGACTACACATTCACTGCACAGCACTCGATGGTCGAGATGCTTGGAGGACTCTCCATCCCCAGCTACGAGAGTATACCTATTACTCGGCAGTTCACGATAGCTCCTCTAGAACTGATTTATTCCTGGTATCTAGTGACTTGATGGGGAAGGTGGATAGGGCCCAGGTACTCACTTGCACATTCTCCGACCATGCCCGATCACTCTATCAGTGGACCTCGGAATGCTCATACCTACATGCAGCACATGGCGTTTCAAATCCGCCACCCTACTCGGCATTGTATTCAAAGCTGACATACTGTCAGATATTGAGACCTTCTTTGTATGTAACTCATTACAGGACACCACGGCTGGTGTTCGCTGGCACGCCTTTAAAGTGTATATCAGAGGGATGTCCATCTCAAGGGAGGCGGGAGTACTGAAAACCATAAGAAACGACCTCCGTCGGTCGGAATCCAAGCTAAAGGTACTGGAACACGACTGCATGACAGCAGCCAATCCGGCCAAACTTGCACAGATCAGTGAAGAACTTAAGGTCTTCGAGGCGCATGCCATGAGGGAGGTTTGACTCTTTAGTCGCCCACAAGCGGCACGGAAATATGGGGAGGGTGAGAGATCGGGCAAGACACTGGCAAAATTAACCAGAGCAGAATGGGGCCAGTCCCAGATTACGTCCATCAAGGATGTACAAGGTGTCCCACAATGGTCAGACCAGCACATATTGAACATCTTTACAGAGTTTTACACGGATCTGTACGCTTCACCCAAGAACATCGTGAACAACACATAAGAGATCTCCTAAATCAGATCCCCACAACATGTGTCTCCTCCTTGACTAGGGACCAATTAGATTCCCCGATTCTCTTAGACGAGATTGTCAGAGCCATATTGGACCTCCGAAGGCTAGGGCACCAGGCCCGATGGTCTCACCCCTAAATTCTACCAGGAGCACATCGCCATCCTTGCTCCCAAACTACAGGAGCTCTGTGATGAATCACTCTGTAGCTCTGTCCTCCCTCCTTCCCTGCGCGAGGCTGTCATCACGGTGTTGCTTAAGCCTGACAAACCTGGCAATGAATGTGGCTCTTACAGGCCCCTCTCCCTCATGAATATCGACACCAAGAATGTTGCCAAGGTGATCGCAAACCACTTCTCCCATTTATGACACACCTAGTTCATGAGGACCAAGGGGGATTTGTACTAGGGAGATCCACTTCCCACAATATCCGGCGGCTTTTCAATGTGATGGCTAGAATTGACCAGGATGCGAGTGCGGTCGCGGTCACACCGGACGCCCAAAAGGCATTTGATATGGTCTCATGGAAATACATGTGGCTGGTTTTAGAGACAATGGGGATAGGTCCAAACATGATTGGGTACATTAAATTGCTATACACGGCCCCAGTCGCGAGGGTTTGTGTCAACATCCTAACATCTACACTATTTACATTCTTTGGAAGTATTCGGCAGGGTTGCCCGTTCTCAACTATTCTGTTTGCACTTGTAATAGAGCCTATGGCGGACTATGTCAGAGTGCGCCATGCCCATAGGGGGATACGTTTGAAAGACATCCCCGAGATTATATCCCTGTATGCCGATGATGTACTTTTATACATCAGAGACCCCACCACCCATCTTGACCCTATCTTGCGGGACATCACATGCGTGGGCACCTTCTCGGGGTTTACGATCAACTACTCCAAGTCCGAGATTTTTCCACTCACCAATGCCACCCTACAACCTACCTCTGAGTATGCACTCCGCTGGTCCCCTGGCGGTATTAGATATTGAGGAGCCCGTATGTCCCTGTCCAAGTCCTCCCTGCTAGCTGATAACTACACGGCGGTAGCACAACTCTCTGAGTCGAAGATGGCATGGTGGTGTTCTCTCCCGTTATCACTCGCTAGGAAGCTCTCCCTCATCAAAATGGTTCTGGATCCCAAATTGCTCTACGTCTTTAGTAATATTCGCATGAATACTTTGCGACACTACATAAAGCATGTGCGCAGTTTTTATGGCATTGTGGAGGGGTTCACAAGAAATGGTCAGACATGACGCTTTTATATGAGACAGGGGTTTCACAGCTCCAGACCTCACGCTGTACTGGATGGCCGCACAGGCTCAATACGCCACTCATTGGTACCCGAGTTCCCTTGATCGCCCTCACGTCAAGCTGGAAACCTTGGCGTTGACGGCAGTCAATATTATGACCTTGATTTTCCATCGTGACTATGTGCCAGACTCCCCTTTGATCCTGCAGCGACCACCCTCCTTGCTTGAGGCCACCCCTTCGCTCAGCTCAGGAATCATGCCTCTACTATAAATGGCTCCCTATCTGGGAGTTCCCTGGGCTGGAGCCTACACACGATATAGCCTTGGCCAGACACTGGGGTGCTCTGGACTATCAGGCATTGACCGCTCTTTTTCCCAATGGGAAGTTCATTGATCCACAGACATGGAAGCCTGGTCACTCTGGGTCTGCACTTGAGATGCTGCAGTATTACAGGCTTCGCTCTGCCTTCCGCGCCACGTGGCCCACATTCCCTGAGGAACCTCCTGATACCCCGGAGGTAGCCTGCATTGCTAATTCGAGTGGCTCCCGTGGTGCCGTCTCCTCGCTATATAAAATGCTACTAGCAGGGATCCCCTCCTCGCCTTCCAAAGCACGTACCGAATGGGCGGATGAGATGGGCCTTGAGCTCCCTGATCACCTATAGGAGAAAATGTGCTCACATACCAACAAAGTATCCTTTAATTCCCGTCATCGAGTCATGCAGTTCAAATTACTGAATAGGTTATACTACACTCCCCTCAAAATATCTAAGTTTGCTTGCACGGTCACACATACCTGCACTCGCTGTAAGGCTGAAGGTGCAGATCACATACACATGTTCTGGACATCCCACATGCTGGGAGGGTTCTGGGACGGGATGGTTCTGGGACGGGATTTTGAGGGCCCTCACTGATATCACTGGTACAGTGATCGACCCTGACCCGCTGGGAGTCTTGCTTGGGGTGTGGAACACCAACGACACTAGGCGGATTTCAACATTTCTAAACATCAGCTGCATGATAGCCAAGAAATGTGTGCTCCAGGCTTGGAAGAGCCCCTCCCCTCCGACTTATCAGAAATGGCTCAGCTCATTCACCTGGTCCCGGACTTGTGAAGAAGAAGATCTTACTATGGTCCCTACCTGCTCTCGTCCCAAGAACATATGGCCTGCCTTCAATAGTTACCTCATCAACCTGGCTGCCGATACATCTGAGAAGGACTCTCCCCCGGTCCCACAGAATGCGTTTCTAAGGCTGTATCACTATGCTATTGATTGTGTCTCCCCTTCCTTGATGTCTCTCCCCTCTGACTGATGTATTGTGTACTATGAGTGTATTGACTGTATACTACGCTCTGACATGTGTGCATGTTGTAAACTTCTGCCAACAAAAATAAAAATTGAACAAAAAAAAGAAAGAAGTGGGAAGGGTTAATAACAACGGCCCGTGCCAGGTACAAATGTTTGTTGAAAGAAAAAAGGAGGAATATTTTAGAGACACTTGGAACTCCCTCCTTGATGCCTTTGTTAATGTTAATAATAAAAGTATTTGTACCGCGCACTGTCCCCACCAGAGTGGTACCCAGCACTGTCCCCACCAGAGTGGTACCCAGCACTGTCCCCACCAGAGTGGTACCGCGCACTGTCCCCACCAGAGTGGTACCCAGCACTGTCCCCACCAGAGTGGTACCGCGCACTGTCCCCACCAGAGTGGCACCCAGCACTGTCCCCACCAGAGTGGTACCCAGCACTGTCCCCACCAGAGTGGTACCGCGCACTGTCCCCACCAGAGTGGTACCCAGCACTGTCCCCACCAGAGTGGTACCCAGCACTGTCCCCACCAGAGTGGTACCGCGCACTGTCCCCACCAGAGTGGCACCCAGCACTGTCCCCACCAGAGTGGTACCGCGCACTGTCCCCACCAGAGTGGCACCCAGCACTGTCCCCACCAGAGTGGTACCGCGCACTGTCCCCACCAGAGTGGTACCCGGGCGCTCGTTAGTAAAGATCAAAGAAGATTCCAGAGTCTCATCGTGAGGGCCAACATCAAATTGTAGGTAATAACCCGGCGACATCTTGGCATCGGCATTTCTCAGCCTTGTACGAGGAATCCAGTGTCTTCTTGGACAAAATCAAACTGACACAGAGATCAACATTGTGAAGTTATTATTGCACGTAAAAGTCAAAAGGCAGAGAAAGTGCCCGGAGCAGATCATGTGTGGTGGGTTTCTATGAAGCGGAACCTCTGATCTGGGCACCGTATCTCACGCAGCTCTTTAATGCCGCACTGGTGGGAAAGCTTGTCCCACAATCATGGACACATGCCAAAATTGTGCCATTATACAAGATGGGCGGGAGGGAAGATCCCGGGAACTACCGCCCAACATCATTGTTGGACGAGGGAGGGAAAATGTTCGCCAGGCATTGTTGACCCACCATGATTCTTGGATGGAAGGAGATCATGCTCTGCATCACTTAAAGGTTATTTTCCGGGCAAATATCAGTACTATTGATCAATGCCTTGAGTCTTATATGTGACAAGTATGTAACCTTAAGAAAGATGAGATTATACGTCACATTTGTGGACTTTAAAAATGGCTATTTCAAATGGGAGAATGCCATGGATGCATACTGGCCCCAAAACTTTGATGTCATTTTATTAATGGTATAATTCCCAAATTGGTAAACCTTCCCTGTAATGCGCCCATTTTGGCTAGGGAAACCTGTCCGATTTTGATGTTTGCAGAGAGCGCAGTTTTATTTTCTCTGATGCCACATGGCCTGGGAAACCAGCTGCTGGCATTTGAAGACTTCTGCAATTGCAATGGGTTGTCCATCAATGTACAAAAAACAAAGACAATGATTCTTAGGAAAAACAGAACCAAGGGGTTAATGAAATTAGCTTAAAATGGAAAGGGGAGCCTATCGAACAAGTTAAAGATTATGATTATGTGGGTTTTTTTTCACAGAAAAATGTAATTGTTATCCTCAAGTCACTAAAGCAGACATTACACTTAACAGATTTGGTGGAGCTGTTGCAAATGTTGCCCAGGATTATGGTAATGGATTATTTAAGCAATAGAACCCGAGGTAAGGACCCGAGCGAAGCGAGGACATTACCGAAGGTCCCGGGGCATTAGTACCCCGGCCCGCAAAAATTTCGTGACCGGGGCACTAAAAGCTTTTTTTTTTGTCCTGAAACCCTGCGGCGTTTCGGCGCTGCAGCGTTTCAGGAGAAAAAAGAACGACCAAGAAAATGGCCGCTGCCATGGAAAGGGAAAACGGAGTCCGTTTTCCCTTTCCATGGTGGGCATCGGGAGCGGACGCGCTGGGAACACAAGTGTTCCCAGCGCGTCCGCTCCCAAAAGGATCAAAAATAAGGTAAGTGGGATTGGGAGGTGGGAGAAAAAAAAATGCATACCTGCGTCCCTGGCGGGGGATGAGGGAAGCCTCCAGCCGTGTGGAGGCGCGGAGCGGGGATGGCCCCGCTCCGAGTCTCCACACGGCTGTAGGCTTTCCTCGCCCCCGCCGGGGACGCAGGAACAAGAAGGTAAGTGGGGGGAAGGGGGGAGGGGATTTAGAAAAAAAAAATTCCTTACCCGGGTCCCCGGCGGGGGACGAAGGCAGCCTCTCAGCCGCGGGGAGGCTCGGAGCGGGGATGGCCCCGCTTCGAGCCTCCTCATTGGCTGAGGGGCTGCCATGCCCCCCGCCGGGAACAAAGGCCGTGGAATCCCGATGAAGGGATTCCCGGCCGGGTAGGGACCTGGCGAGAGCCAATCAGAATGGCTCTTGCCTTCTGATTGTCTCTCGCCGGGTTACTAATAAAGTATCTCTCGAAGCCTATTCTGCTCAGGCCAGACAAGTGGCTGAGTAGGTGCAGAATTCTGGGGAGGAACGAACTGTGACAGGTTACTTACCAGCAAACATTAAATTATTAAAAGACTTTTGGGAGTATTCAGGTTTTTGCGGAGGTCGATACACTTAGGATTCGGTTCCTGCGTGGATCAAAACCTCTCCTTTGTTGGGTATAGGTGTGGTCTCCCCAGGACTTGCAGGATACAGACCTGCGATCCAAGACTTTCTCTCACATGAGGGAGGTTGCGCGCTCCTGTGCCTGAAACAGTTGAAAGAGGTATATTTTCACTTGGCTTCTGTGACTATTGGCAAAACTCCCAATTTATCGATAGTGGCGCTAAATCAAGGATCAAGACGGCCCTGAAGAATTATGTATAGTGAGTGTCTTCCTCAGTGACATCTCAAGCGGTGCGAGGGGAAGAAGATACTGGGAGTGCCGGCAGACCTTTGCTTATCAAACCTATTGATTTTCTAGAGCCTTGTATCTCAAGCTTTGATCTGGAACATTACCATTGGCTGAATTATTGCACAGATGGAACTGTGATTTTGCAAACAAATGTGCTATGTGCGGAAATAAGATTGAAACTATAATACACTTTTTATTATTTTGTCCATTGCACTGGAATAATAGGAAGAGATACCGTGAGCCACTATTTATATATACAGATCAAGAATCCCTTTAAAGGCGCCCTAGAGCTGTGTTCTAATGCAAGGGATGACCTGGCAGAGCATTCCGTCGAGAATTCGGTACAGAGCGCCTGGAGCCCATATCCCGTGCATCGGCTTAAGACTATTGGGTGCTTAAATTCTGAGTCCAACTCATGTACTCGCTTTCGTTACATACGAGAAAATGAATAATCCCACTCACTTTCTTGTATCGGAATAAAGCTCAAACATTGTTTTGCACTTAGAAGAAGACTAATATGATGTTGATTTTTTTGGGATTGTTAATAATTGATATTTTTAAATGTGTGGATTGTAGGCTACAGTCGTGAGATCCTAAGCTTGAAGTCATCCTCTCTGATAAGTTATGTGTTGAAGTTTTAAAATATTGATATTTTATGATTTTATTGCAATGTCATGTGTTGTGTAACCCTTTATAACGATGCACTGAGGTTTTTATTTTTATTAGTTGCTAAGATTCTTAACTGTATCTGTGTTGTTGCTTTTATGATTCTTGGATCAAAATAAAGCATAATTGACTGACTGACTGACTGACTGGAATATTCACCCTCTTTACATGAACTCATATGGCTTTTAATGCCCCCCCCCCCCCCCGCCCCATTGTAAGGCTTTGAAGGTAAGAGCTCATCTTTACAAACAGCAGCATTGATTGGACCTGCGATATTGCGCGACGCTCTGACGCGGATGGAGGCCTCGATAGAGAAGGATCTCGGGACACCACCCTCACAGACTATGGCAATATGGCCGCTTGCTCTATAACCAAATTCCAAAGTATGCCCTTGGAAAGCCAACTGCTCTCGCTTGGCCCCAATCGAACTGCTTATTGTTCATTATACAATAGAGTATTAGTACATGAATCTACAATCCATATAGTGTTCACTTAAACTAATTGAAAAGAAAAATACATTTGGAAGACAATCTGTTTCAATCGAGCATTTCGGAGCTGGTCCCTCTTGGGGGCTAATCCTTATATGGGGACTGGCATCTTCACCGCTCAGAGTTTCTGCTCGTTTTGAGAGAATTGAGAGAATTGTGAAGGTAAGAGAGACCTCCATTTAGAGCTGGTGCTTCACCAGGACTGGGAAAGCAGAGTTTGTTTCCATGGGAAGTCTATCGTACAGGGTTTAGCCCTGAAGAAGGACTGGGGCCGAAATGCATTGGTCAAACCAGAACTGTGTACTAACACTGCCTCGCTCGACGTCTAAAACAGATTGTGTTCCGAAAAGGATTTCTTTTTAAGTTGTTTGAGTGAACACTATATGTATTGAAGAGTCATGTGCGAATTAGCACTTGAATAATGGACAATATGCGGTTTAGTTAGTGCGGGGCGAGAGCAAATGGCGTTCCAGGGCATCCTTTGGAATGAGATTATAGAGAAGACCCCTGGCGCTTTACCATTGTGTTCAGATTAGCATTAAGGAAATACAGAAACTTGTAATTATAATAATTATAAGTATTGTTTGGTTAAAATAATAAAATGGTGCACAGCTGCCTTCCCTGTGTCTTGCTGTCCCTTTCTGCGTCCCAGTGAGAAGCGGAGGGGGCGCGCCAGGAGGTGGGGGGAGGGGGGATAGGGTGGGCACCACCATCTCCTGGGCTAGTCTGTGATATCCAGAATTAGATGTGCAGCTGCCCCCTCCAGAGTGATTGGAGCGCAGGCTGCAGCTGGGAGAAGGCCATGCCTGCGCGGACCCTCACAGGCGCCTCACAGGCTCTCGGGGGAGAGGTGAGAAGCGCTGCACGGATCAGCCGCAGCCCCGGGAGCTCATTATATCCCCCCTCCCCCTTCTCCCGCCTTTCGATATTGGATGGTGTCACCGCGACGAGCGAACAAGAAAGCGCCATTCTGCGGTGGCGGGACCCCCAGACTGACCCCATTCCCGGCCCCGCTTTAAAGAGTGTGGATCAAACAAGCCGGGGGGTGTTTTCCAAATCTCCAGAATCCACAAAGGGGGCTTTGAAAGGGGCGAACAATGAAAGACGGCATCGTTACACCACCCTTAAAGCCAATCCTTCAAGTATTTGTAAGGCCTCACACATCTGTCTCACACAGGCGTGCACTCACCCCACGCGTGTGCACACATGCTGACAGACACGCACACATGCATGTGCACACATGCAGACACTCACACATTCATGCACGCACACGATAACCTGAAGAATGGGGCGGCCGGACTGATGGGGAGGGTGTGAGAGGGGGAGAGGGGGAACACCTTGGCTGAAGAGTGAAGCAGGGATTTTAATCCACTCGGCAGATTTCACCGCACACCTTCCAAGCTTTACTCAGTACAAATAGTTTGGATTTCAAGGCCTAGAGTAATAACGTCTTGTAGAGTTTCCTTACAAAAAACACAAATTGCCTAATAAAGCCACATGACAACATGTAAATCCTTATAACATTTTAAGCTAAACTCATTGCGGCTTACATTTTCACATCCTGAATGCTAAACTATAAATCCCAGAATGCAAGAGAATGGCACCCCGAAAGTTCTAGTTAACCACACAGAACTTTCAGTGATTGAAGACATGTTGTGTTATAAACTCAGATAAATATGCAGCTTGTTTGTCACAAACCTCCAGCTCGTCATTATTCATGATTCCGAGAACGTTATTGTTATTTTTTGTGTTTTTTTTGCCATGGGTTAAGATACAAGACACAAAACAAATGAGAAACCTTCACGATACCATACAAAAATAGTGACCATTCAGTACATTTAAAATATAAAAAACGAAAAAAAGTGTACACGTCCTAATAAAACCAAAATACACTCCTTCAATGTTCCTGATTTTACATGGCATTGAGACAATGAGTTCAGCCAAAAAGGAAAGAGAAGATCCTCGTGGGACCTCACCAGCATAGGGCATTTGGGACTATAGGTGCGAGCGATGTCCCCGAGGGAACCTCATTCCACCTCTTTAGTGCTTCAGAAAGAAGTTCACATGAGGTACACATCAAGCTCTGTGATTGGCCGCCTATAGGGCTGCACCCCCAGCCTGTGTTAGCTCTCCCTTTCTTCCCTCAGGGCCTCACAGCCCATCCCCAAATGTTTCACACTTCCCATCACTCCCTCCTCCCCAGACAGTCTACTAGTCCCAATGCCCGGCACCCTCTTCCGGAACCTTTGATTGGTGACTTACCCGTGGGTGCATGTTCTCGCATGTTTCTATTTATGCGCCATTTTGTATGCCCGATGTAGCCCCCTGCCCCTGCGCTATGAGGTGAGGCCATCTGAACTGCACACTCACACATATCTCTCTATTTTATGTTTGCACTTTGCTGTGCTATGTCACCGCACTTGTACTGTAGCTAGTGCCTAGATGCCTCTGGGCTTTGTGAGCTGCTAGAAATGAAACAATACAAACCAAATGAAAGCATCATTGATATTTACATGAGAGAGAGAGAGAGAGAGAGAGAGAAGGAAGGAGAGAGAGAAAGAGAAGGAGAGAGAGAGAGAAGGAAGGAGAGAGAGAAAGAGAGGGAGAGAGAGAGAGAAAGAGAGAGAGAAAGAGAGAGAGAGAGAGAGAGAGAGAGAGAGAGAGAGAGAGAGAGATTGATTATCTGTGACCTGGGAAACGGGCAGTGCTTGAATGTCCGGCCTGTGCCGATTCTATATTTGCCTCGGGAGGAGAAAAAAAAGGGTCTAGGATGCATGTCTTCAGACTTTGAACAAAAGGCACGCTCTGTGGAAATTAAAAGAACTAGTGGTACGGCGTTCCAGTGATTTATATTACACTTCCATCTGTGAGTTCAGGACATTACTTCAAGACATTCATAATGTGAAAGAGTGCCCACTATGTCACCTGGCTATAGGCACACATGGGCACACATATATAAAGCCAGAGTGACTGCAACTTGTGACTGGAGACAACATGCACCCCTTAAAGCAGCCCCCACTCCAGGGAATAAGTGGCTAATAGATTTCTCACAAATGCAAAGAGCACAGACGAAAGTAGATACAATCCTTACAAGCCAAGCAGCCGCTGTACAGTATGCCAGCCTTTCCCAAGCCCAGTATGCCAGCCTTTCCCCAGCCTTACCCAAGCCCAGGGGGGTCAAGGCTGTGATGAGTTCACCTGTTGGGGCCAAGCAGCCGCTGTACAGTGCGCCAGCCTTTCCCAAGCCCAGGGGGGTCAAGGCTGTGATGAGTTCACCTTTTGGGGCCAAGCAGCCGCTGTAATGTGTGCCAGCCTTTCCCAAGCCCGGGGGGGGGGGGGTTAAGGCTGTGATGAGTTCACCTGTTGGGGCCAACCAGCCGCTGTAATGTGTGCCAGCCTTTCCCAAGCCCAGGGGGGTCAAGGCTGTGATGAGTTCACCTGTTGGGGCCAAGCAGCCAATGTACGGTGCGCCAGCCTGTCGAACGGGAAATCATGTCATGCCTCCTTTATTGTATATATTGGCCTAAGCCCAGTCGCTCTGCGAAGAAATCCGCGTTGCAAGGTTCTGACCTTAGATCAGTATTAGTCGCCATTTTAGATTCTCTCTCTAAAGTCACCCTGTGTTCTAAGATGGTGGACAGTGTCGTTTTGAATGTAACATGGCCGTCTTGACCTCTGAGTACAAGTTAATGTATAAACTGCCTGCAGGCCAAATGTTAGGGTCATGTACTGAGACCTTGTCCTTTGTTGACCTATGCATAGAGGATTACCTGTGCCACCGAAGCTAATCCATGAACATATATTGTGCACAATACTGTTTGAGCATCTTATGTGAACACTTGTTTTACTATATTGTATAAAGATATGTGCGAAAGCTCAACGTGAAATCCAAAGACACACTGATGCTATTTTAACTTGTTGGCGAATGTATTAAGGATAACCCCTAAATGTACAGATGCATAAATTAGAACGAACTCGGCACGAACCCTAGATCCGAGATTTATTTACTGTGCAAGTGGGCTGAACAGCAGATAATACACTGTATAAAAGGCACAGCTATTTTACTGCACAGCCCCACTCACTGAACACACCGAACAGGGCTGGTGTTCTCTGTGTTGTACTGAGGGCCTTATAGCTATCTGTTGCTTTGTCCTTTGAAACTGTTCAGTTGTAGAATAAAGATCTGTGTATCTTTTTGAACCCGCGTTTGGTGTATTTACATTTGGGGTACTCAGCCTTCGATATCTTCTTTTTGTTTTCACAGATGGCGCCCGAATAGGAACCCTCAAGATTGATGCCAGCTCGTTGAAGGTTGACGCGGCTATCGGACCGGGATCGGACGGTGTAAAAGGGGCCCCATTCCTGAATGAGAAGCGACACCTCAGCAGCGCTGCACGGCCCGATCCCTGGACGGTGAGCATGCAGTCTGAGTCGGCATCTTGACAAGGGTCCACTTATCGAGGTGGGCAGATTTGCTGAAATCACCAAACACGAGGTAAAATTTGTTAGAGAAAACTTTGAAATCCGATCGGACCTCCTTAGGCTTGATCAAGTGAGTCGTGACCCGATTCTTAAGTATCCTGATAATTTGTTTTGGTGCATTGCTTTCGCGAGTTCAATTACTGACCAGGTAACACCAGCATTCTGATATGCCTGGGAAATTGTCTACCTGCTTCAGGGCGTTATTCCGCAGCGATAAACAATCTTTGGAATTTAGCCTTCTGGCGCTACAGGAGGGGTTGCCGGCTTGTACTATGTACTGTAAGCATGGCATTGGTAGTATAATGTTTAATGATATTTGGCACAGACAAACTAGACATGCTTCCGAACTTCAGTGGCCAATCAATGGTAGTTTTGAAATTCCTCGTATTGAATACTTAGAATCCATTTTATTAAAGAAAAAGGCTAGACCTGCAGCATTTGATGTATTACAGAATTGGAAAAAAGAAGCTTTACAGCAGCTTAAGAGTAGAGAAAAACATATGTGCCGTCATAAGACAAATGCCGAAAAAGCGTTGTTATACGACCAAGATAAACAGTCTGAGTCAGCTAGGAATATGGATAGGGCTTTCTCACTTGATATCCAGAAAATCTATCCTTCTAAAGACTAATGTTTCCGATGAACTTATCGATAAATTGTTAAATGAACGAAGGCCTGGTGCCACTGCGCCACCTCCGTTTTTGTTCCTCTTCCTGCTGGTTTGACCCTTCCTACTGTTGTTCCTCCTACTGCTCCTCCTGCTGCTCCTATCGTTCCTCCTGCTGTTCCTCTTCCTCCAGTTGTTGGTCCTCCTTTCGTAGTTGCTCCTCAACCTGCTCCTCCACTTTTTCCCGTTGCACCGGTGTTAACTCCTCCGTTGAATTTGCCTACTCTCCCTCTTCCAAGTGGTCCTGCACCGCTTGTAGTAGATCAGGGAGCGGGATCGAGGGTTGTTACTCGCAATACTGTACCTCTAGAGAAGAAACGTGAGTTGATTGCATGGGCTAAGCATTGTATGGAGAAGGGTGATTGAGTTAATGTTTTTGCCACACTTTCTAATATGGACAATTTTCCTGAGAAAAATGTTTTTATTGAGGGATTAGGGATTCATTTGTGTGTAATGTGGGACAGATTAAATGATACAGATCTCCCACAATGGCTGAGGGATCTGAACACTTTAGCGTTCTCTAGAGACACTGGGAGAAAGTCCAAGAGCATGTTGAGAGGGTATTTGAGTATAGAAAGGAGTTGGAAAGGCTACAGAATGAAGATGGAAATAGTTTGGACATTATGTATGTGCAGAAACGATTCCTTCCTTGTCGTACATCGATATCTGAGGAAATGCAAATTTGCACGAAAGACGCGATTAGATGGATCTCAGACACGTCGATAACTCCTGTCGAAGTATATGACACATATAGTCAGTATACACCAGAATTTCAGACGAAAGTGATACAGGTAATGGTAGAATACCTACAGGATGAGTGCATAAAAAGAAAGATTTGTTGTCCAGTAGAGTTATTGAGTATTTACAAGAGAGCTTTTTCACTTGACACTTCTTCGGCTGCTTTAGTGCTCGATTTGGCTCTGTTGCTTAGTAAGCGTTCGGAGTTGCCTACTTCTCAGTTGCCTATGCGAGAGGTTCCTTCGACATTTGTCCCAAAAGTTGACATTCCGGCAAATCTTGCAACAGGTGCAGCTGCTCAGGATATTCCTGCACATTATGTGTCGCAGTTTGTTCACGTCCCGTTTTCAAGACAGGAAGTGAACACCATTAGGCAATCTATTCCCGACATTAGGAAAAATCTGACAGGGTTCTATAAAGAAATAGAGTCTGTCTTGCAATCCTCAGTATTCACTTTAAGTGATATTGATCTGTTATTTCACGTACTCCTGCCCGTAGATCTGTGGAAAGAGGTTAGAACTATAGACGATGTAGCAGGGTTAGGAGATACATGGGCTAACATAACTAGACTTGATGGAGAAAGGCCAGCCGGCGAAAGACCACCTCAGGTAATATTAACCTTACCTGAAAGAATCATTGCAAAATTAAAAACTATCATTTCCGAAAAGAGAATTATCTGGGACAAGCTTACGGCCTGTGTCCAAGGGAAGTCTGAGGGTGCTACCGAGTTCTTTAATCAGTTTGAACAGGTATTCTCGGATTTCAGTGGACAAGACTTTGGCACAAGGTCTGGGAAAAGATTATTCGTAGACAAATTTGTGCGTGGATTGCTGCCTGACATCCAGTTGCAAATTATGTCTTCTGAGAGCGCTTGGCAAGCGAAGTCTCAATCAGAAGTACTGCACATGGCTCAGTACTATGAGAATCGTGTCAATAATGAAAAGGAAAGCGTTGAAAAGAGAAAAGGCGATTAGAAGACAAAAGTATTATTACAGCAAATTGTTAGAGGCCCTAGAGGGGGTAATTCACAAATTAGAGGTCAGATTGTTCCATAAGGAAACGTGCTTTTGGGTCCTGTAAACATTAACCAGTGTGCCTATTGTAGGCAAGAGAGTCATTGGCCTGCACAATGCCCGGTCCTTCGACAAGAGGTCAAATAACACATTTGGGAATATGGGTAGATGACCCAGAGGTCGCCCGGGTGTAGGGGCCCTGGTAGAGGTAAGTTTACACAAGATTCACAGCAACCTTTTTCACAGGATAATCAGGCACCAAGTGTGGATACTAGAAACATATTCGATCATCCTTCTGCCGCTTACCTCCCTGAAGAACTTCCTTTCAATGACTGTTTCGTTAGGATTGCCCGAAGTAGGGTTTGGAACCAACGCCTATTCCCGGTAATCTGAAAGGTCCCTACGTTGAAATGATAGTGGGAAATAGGAAACATCTATTCGTGATAGATACAGGGGCACAGAAATGCTCCAATGATCATTCTTGGGTTCCAAACATTCCACTGTCAGGGCAAACTAACGTTTCTGTAGGGTTTTCTGGCACACCAGTTGTCTGTCCGGTTTCTTCGAAGGTACCTATTTCCTTGGGTCCATTTACGGACCATTGGCCATTCCGTTTGACTTCGAATTGTGGAGAGAATTTGCTGGGGATGAATCTGTTGAAGGAATTAAATGCGGTAATTCATTGTTCCTCTGATGGAATGTGCTTGACGATTTCTCCACAGCACCTTTCTGTCTCGCAATTCTTGACTAGACCTTTGCTGCCGGAATTTAGTGATGTTCCAGAGTGTTTGTGGGCAATTGACGACAATGATGTCAGTGTTTTGCAAATTGAGCCTGTTAAAATTGTCTTGAAACATGGAGTAAAGTTGCCACGTATTCCACAATATAAGATTTCAATCGAGGGTGAGCAAGCTTTGAAATGCATTATCTCCGATTTTGTGCATCGAGGGGTGATTGAGGAAATTGCAGGTAGTTTATGCAATAGTCCGATTTTGCCCGTGTACAAAAAAGGTGATAATGCAATTCCTTTTCGTTTCTTAATTGATTTACGTGCCATCAATAAGATCATCGCTCCACAATTTCCAATTGTGCCTGATGTGACGACGATATTGACCATGATCCCGGCTTCAGCTACTCACTTTAGTGTTGTGGATCTAAAGAATGCTTTCTTTAGTATTCCTATACACAAGGACAGTAGATACTTGTTCACGTTCACGTTAGGGAGATGCTCCTTCACATTTACCCGTGCACCGCAAGGTTACACAGAAAGTCCTAGCATCTATAGCAGGGCTTTGAAAGAGCAGCTCGATACCCTTGAGTTGCCCTCTACTTGTACACTGCTCCAGTATGTTGATGACTTGTTGTTAGCCGCTGACTCAGAGAGCGCTTGTAAGGAGGGCACTGTGTTGTTGCTTATTCACCTGGCTAAACATGGACACAAAGCTTTGCTTAAAAAAAGTCAATATTGATGTCAGGAGGTCGCCTATTTAGGCTATCTCCTGTCAAAGGAGGGAAGAAGATTGACGCTTGAACGGATAAAACTAATTTCTGGCATGTCTGTCCCAAATAAGCAGAATGAAGTTAGAGCCTTAATAGGTATGGCTACTTACTGTAGGCAGTGGATCCCCATCTTTTCGTTAACGATTAAGCCGATGTTGGCTCTGACGAAGAAGGGCATTTCTTCGCCGTTGCCGTGGAACATGGAGCACAAGCATGCATTTGATTTGCTCAGGACTGCATTGTGCTCGGCACCAGTTTTGGGCACACCAAATTATGAAAAAGCCTTTGTGTTGTTTGTGCATGAATATGATGGATGTGCTTTGGCTGTATTAACGCAGGAACATGGAGGGAAGAATAGGCCATGCGGTTACTTTTCTTCCGCCCTTGATTCTGTAGCATGCGCTTTGCCAAGATGTTTGCGAGCTGTCGCTGCTGCGTCTGTAATACAGAGTGAGGGAATGGTCCTAGGCCATGCTTTAACCCTGATGGTACCTCACTCTGTGGATGTTCTACTGAACAGAACTCAAACGCAACACCTCACTTCCGCACGGTTGACGAGATATGAATTGATCTTGTTTGCACCACACATTCAAATTAAGAGGTGTTGTGTTCTTAATCCAGCTGACCTCTTACCTTTCCCGCAAGGTACTGCTTGCAGTGATGAAGAGTCACACAATTGCCTTTACACTACCGAACAAGAGACAAAGGGTAGAATTGATTTAAAAGATACTCCTTTGGACAGTCCACAAGGGGAGCTGTTTTGCGATGGCTCCTGCTTCAAACTTCCGGATGGTACATCCACAGCTGCTTATGCAATCACTACATTGAGCACAATCGTGGAAACCAAGAGAATCATCCATAACTCTGCGCAGGCCGCAGAGATTATAGCATTGACCCGAGCTTGCAAACTTTCCGAAGGGCTTACCGTGAATATATACACTGACAGTCAGTATGCCTTTGGGGTTGTTCACAACTTTGGGAAACTTTGGTCAGAGAGAGGGTTCTTAACTTCACATGGTACAAAGATCCAGCCTGGCTCCCTGATAGTACGACTACTCTCAGCGCTTGCACTCCCTACTCAGTTAGCTGTCATAAAATGTGCAGCGCATCAAAAGATTGTAGATAATGTAGGGAACGCTTTCGCTGATCAGATAGCTAAACAGACTGCCACTGATCTCTCTTCAGACATGTATACTTAGAGGGAAGCCACAAAGGCCTGTACAATGAATGAGGGTGTTGATTCCGTAAGGGATATCCAAGCCGATGCCTCGTTAGAAGAATCAAAGAAATGGGCTGAGGGCTTGGGGAAACTCGATGATGATGGGTGTTGGGTGGACAGAGTTGGAGGGAAATGGCTACTTCCTGATTCATACACTATGATGATGGTTGTTATGACTCATGGTCCCACACATATATGTGCCCGCAAGATCACAAAGATGTTGGAAAAAGTATGGATAAACGATAAAATCTCTAAAGTAGCTGAACGCTTTGTTCAGGGTGTATTATCTGTTTGCAGCATAATGTGGGAAAGGGCACATCAACTCCTAGGGGAAGTTTTGGTCCACCTTCGGTCCCCTTCGAGGTTATACACTTTGATTTTATTGAAATGGAACGATGTAACAACCTGAAGTACGTGTTAGTTGTCATCTGTGCTTTTAGCAAATGGGTTGAGGCTTTTCCTGTTAAAGACGCTACAGCCATGACTACTGCAAAGAGTCATCTGGTCATCTGGTCGGACAATGGTCCACATTTTATCGCTGCTGTAATTCTGCAGATATGCGCGGGATTACAGATCGATAAACGGTTCCATTCGGCCAGACACGCTCAGAGTGCCGAACCAGTGGAAAGACACAGCAGCATCATCAAAAACAAGCTCGCTAACACATGTGCCGGCACCAAACTAAAATGGGTGGACGCCTGACCGATCGTGTTGTTACCGATGCATACAACCCCTCAAACTAAGACTGGGCTCTCTCCCTTTGAGGTGGTAATGGGGAGGCCTGCTAATATCTGGAACATTCCAAAATTTCGTTCCTTGAGAAATGTTGAAATTGTTCTTCTTTCAGATTACTGTAGGCAGTTGACTAAAAATGTGTATTTGATTTATCACCAGGTGCGAGAGGCTTTACCTGTACGATACGAGGGCCCCGGTCACAGCATACGACCTGGGGAGTGGCTCTTGTAAAGGCCTTCGAGCGATCATCTTGCCCTGCACCTCGTTGGCGGGGCCCCTTCCAGGTCCTACTGTTCACACAGACAGCGGTGCGAGTGTCAGGCTGGAAACATTGGATCCACACGACACAAACCAAGAAAATTCCACACCCAGTGCCATACGATACAGAAGAAGCAGAACCCCTCACCAGTACTGCAGCCAACGATCTCGAAGCAGTAACTGGTATCGAAAGTGTGTCGGGGATTCTCCCTGATCCTGTGAGGTCTGGGGAAACAGCCATTCCATCCCCACACTCTTCAACCATTTTGTTTCCAGAGGCGATCCCCAATTGTGCCTCTAACCTTACTTCCGTTCATTCGCCGCTTCCAATGGGAAGAGACGACACGTTGTTCATGGATCAATTAGTACCAGGGGTCGCACGGTACAATCTGCGTCCAAGGAAATAGACTTACGGCACGGTTCGGCTGTGCGCTCTGAGAAGAAGAACGTCATCAAGGGCTTGCTTTCTGGCCCAATTAATTGTTTGAAAAAGGGATTCTGTTGGCTAGGGTTTGTGGAAGGACTAGGAAGACGCTCGGCCTGGAGGTCGCCAGCTAAAAACATTGGTGTTTTTTCGTTTGAAGTCTACAATGCCTGCAACCGCTTCCGCTCGTAAGGAGAAGGAAAAAGACTGTGTGACCAGCTACGGGAATGAACATTTAACTGTGTGGGCCCCGAAAACGTACTGCTGCCTTGTGATAATGTTAATTGATTTTATAATAATCATTGTTTTATGCTTCTGGTATCTAGAAGAAGTACATCCGCTTGAGAATTTGTTGCCGACTGAAAATGTACCTACTGTTTCTACTCCTTTCGTGCATCTGCACACTCTATCTCCTAGGGACTCTCAGCATAGACAGAGCTATCATAACAATACACTATTACTCATCATGAATGCTACACATGCCATCTTTAATAAGTCCAACTGTTGAGTCTGCTCACATTTACCCCAACACAGGGATAAGGGGCTAGGTTTGTATATTCATCCTCTACCATTGACAACTGCATGTTATGCTTCTCTTAGAGCACTATTCTTTGGTCGCTGGAATGATAGCATCTCAGGGAACTTTGATGGGACTAATTTGATTCAGTTTGAAAAGTGTGTTCTGACTCCCTTGGGATGTTTGCTCTTCGCAAATAGGAGTAAGCCTAATGTTGCTTCCATTAGGCCTTCTGATAGACTGTCTCGTCCATTTCAATCCTTGATCTCTTTCAAAATGGCTCCTATAGGCAATAGGAATGCCACGCCTCCTTCCTACACTGTTAACCATAACCCCGATTCAGTTTCTTTCTGCATACAGAGGAATGGTACTCAGTCAATGGATGATTTTAAAGGTTGCACCAACGTTGCAAATTTGACTGGGGAAGACAGACCTTTGTATGTAGGCGAACCTGCCTACTTTGTTTGCGGTAATGTAGCATTTCTATGGTTACCCAGGGATTGGCAGGGGACTTGTTATTTAGGGATCCAGTTACCCGGGGTATTCATGGCCAGTACTGTAGAGGTTTCAAAGGCTCGTCCATGGTGGGACGAGGATGGTGACACTTCAGCGCAAATTCTGGACGATGTAGTGAAATCCTTTGTGCCATTTTGCGGACAAATAATGAACTCTGAAGATATCAGGAGACTAGCGAGAGTGCTGGAGAGAACCATCAACCGGACCACTGATATACTCTATAATATGACGTTAGAACACAAAGCAGTAAGGTTGGTAGCACTCCAGAACCGGATGGCATTAGATGTCATCCTGGCTGAACTTGGGGGGTATGTAAATTAGTGGGGCCTGCTTGCTGTGTCTTCGTGCCAGACTCCTCCCCAACTATTTTCAAAGCAATACAGAATGTGCATGTCTTAAGTTCAGAAGTGCATGTTCCTGAAGGGAACTGGGATTTTAGCGCCTGGTTCTGGAACTTCTTGCGATCTTGCGGTTGGAAGCTACTCTCGGTCTTGTTGATTGTCTTAGGAATTCTGCTGTTTCTTTGCTGCTGTATACAGTGTCTTCTGGTATATGTTCGATGTTAGGAGGATGTTGCGCACAAGCAATGGGTACGTTAGGACACAAGGTATATGCCCCAGATAAGAACTCTAATGAATATGTGCTGAAGGAAATTCTAGTCACCGATCTAATGGCAATTGATATCTCAGATGGTGATTCAGGGTGTATGGACATTGAGACGTGGAGTTATTCGTAGAGTGACTAGAAGTAGTTTAGCGATTGGCTTAGGCCAAAAGGAGGGTTGGTCGAACTGGAAATCATATCATGCCATCTTTATTGTATATATTGGCCTAAGCCCTGTCACTCTGCGAAGAAATCTGCGTTGCAAGGTCCTGACCTTAGATCAGTATTAGCTGCCATTTTAGATTCTCTCTCTAAAGTCACCCTGTGTTCTAAGGTGGTGGACAGTGTCGTTTTGAATGTAACATGGCCGTCTTGACCTCTGAGTACAAGTTAATGTATAAACTGCCTGCAGGCCAAATGTTAGGGTCATGCACTGAAATCTTGTCCTTCGTTGACCTATGTATAGAGGATTACCTGTGCCAACGAAGCTAAACCATGAACATATATTGTGCAAAATACTGTTTGAGCATCTTATGTGAACACTTGTTTTACTATATTGTATAAAGATATGTGCGAAGGCTCAACGTGAAATCCAAAGACACACGGTTGCTATTGTAACTTGTTGGCGAATGTATTTAGGATAACCCCTAAATGTATAGATGCATAAATTAGGAACGAACTCGGCACAAACCCTAGATCCGAGATTTATTAATGTGCAAGTGGCATGAACATCAGATAATACACTGTATAAAAGGCACAACTATTTTACTGTACAGCCCCACTCACTGAACACACCGAACAGGGCTGGTATTCGCTGTGTTGTGCTGAGGGCCTTATAGCTATCTGTTGCTTTGTCCTTTGAAACTGTTCAGTTGTAGAATAAAGATCTGTGTATCTTTTTGAACCCGCATTTGGTGTATTTCCTTTTGGGGTACTCAGCCTCGATATCTTCTTTTTGTTTTCACAAGCCTTTCCCAAGCCCCAGGGGGTCAAGGCGGTGATGAGTTCACCTGTTGGGGACAAGCAGCCGATGTACAGTGCACCAGCCTTTCGCTAGACCAGGGGGGTCAAGGCTGTGATGAGTTCACCTGTTGGTGCCAAGCAGCCGATGTACAGTGCGCCAGCTTTTCCCAAGCCCAGGGGGTCAAGGCTGTGATGAGTTCACCTGTCGGGGCCATGCAGCCGATATACAGAGCGCCAGATTTTCCCAAGCCCAGGGGGTCAAGGCTTTGATGAGTTCACCTGTTGGTGCCAAGCAGCTGCTGTAAAGTGCGCTAGCTTTTCCCAAGCCCAGGGGGTCAAGGCTGTGATGTCGTAGCCATGCAGCCGATATACAGAGCGCCAGCTTTTCCTAAAGCCAGGGGGTCAAGGCTGTGTTGAGTTCACCTGTTGGGGCCAAGCAGCCGATGTTAATGTTAAAGTATATTTGTACAGGGCACTATCACAAACCGGAGTGGTCCCCTGCTGCTCTGGCGAATCTGAAACAGTGAGGGGGGTGGTAGGTTAGGCGTGTTAGTAGGGAAACGTTTAGAGAAGCGCAAGGGAGCTGTGAAGTGCTGTTGACAGCTTTGGTTCAGTTAACACTGTTTGCTGAGCATATTGGTGTGTTTTCGTTTCTGAGTCGGTCGTGTGCTGTGCTTTTGGGGTCTGCGTGGTGTGGTTGTTGTTGCGGTGTGGTGAAGTGCATGCAGGTTGCTGCGGCTTTAAGATGTGTGGCTGTGTTCAGTTAGAGCGTAAGAGGTGTGTGAGGAGTGGAGAGGATTTTAGTAGTTTTTGGGGTTGGTTAGTATTCTGGTTAGGAGAGATGCTTATTCCTATTGCACCTCCTTCGTGATTTAGAGAAGGTTGTTTCCTTTCAGTGATTAAGTTTCAGCGTGACAAGGCTGTCTCGTCTCTCAGGTATTATGCTGTTAGCTACTTTCATGTTTCCATCTCTGTAATCGACCAGCCCTTTTATCCCTGTTTGTCTTTGGTGTAACCTGGTTTTGGATTGATTTTCTTGCGAGCTGCGGCTGTGTCCTACGTCTATTCTGAGTGATAGAGGTTGTTGGTAGTGTTGGGCATGTATATGCTATTTTATGTCCTCATGGGGTTGTCGCTTGTGTTCTATTCCACCTAGCGTTGTCTCTCTTGTTCTTGTATGAGTTTCCCTTAGTGTGTCCTGGGTGTTGTTTGTGCTATAATATATTCTGTCACTCTGTCCTTTGTGTTTCCTGTTTGATTGTTTAGTTTTTTTAATTTGGTTCTGAGGTGTTGAAGAGCCAGGATGTACAGTGCGCCAGCCTTTCCCAAGCCCAGGGGGGTCAAGGCTGTGATGAGTTCGCCTGTTGGGGCCAAGCAGCCGCTGTACAGTGCGCCAGCTTTTCCCAAGCCCAGGGGGGGTCAAGGCTGTGATGAGTTCACCTGTTGGGGACAAGCAGCCGCTGTACAGTGCGCCAGCCTTTCCCAAGCCCAGGAGGTTGAAGGCTGTGATGAGTTCACCTGTTGGGGCCAAGCAGCCGCTGTACAGTGCGCCAGCCTTTCCCAAGCCCAGACGGGGGGGGGGGGGGGGGGGAGGCGGGGGTCAAGGCTGTGATGAGTTCACCTGTTGGGGCCAGCGCAAACAATTATATGTCATAATGGAACCGCTGTGGTTGAACAGGGTTGTGGCATTGTGGAGATCAGGTTCCCGAAGGGATACGGGCTCACAATAATGCCACGCTACTGCTCACGCAACAAATTACACGTGTGCGCACAACAGCACGCCACGAATATCGGCAGTTATAAGGCCGTGGTCTGAGCTGGCTTATCGCACACCTGGCACATTTTACCTCGTCTAAGATTGGGTCCATGCAATGCGGGCATGGGACGATGCTCTGGGGTTATTCTTTACTATGCCTGTACCATGACATGAACATGTGCACCGCATGTCCTGATCACTGCGGTAAGGATTTGTGTGTCAAGATAATGACTCAATACCACATACCCCTGTGATGACATGACAAACCCCTTTCATGTCACGACAGACCCCTGTCATGACAGAACTCTGTCATGAATTCACAGGCCCCTGTCATATCATGAAAGACACCTGTCATGGTGTCATCTGGTGAATTTAAGTTCATGAAGAAAAATGGAGTGCCATCAATGAAGCCAGTCAGTGTGCCTGCATCTGATGCAGAACGTGCCCTGGAAAGGAGGGGTTAGAAGACATTTTCACTCAAATACAGGTATTGATTTATTTGCATTTTTCTCACACAGAATTGTAGCAGAAAAAACTCACAATCATGCCGAAGTTGTAAAACAGCTGCACACAAGGTAGACAAGACTCCCAAAATTCGCATGCACAGGTTGTTTGCTGTGAATGCACCTCTACACACTGATCACACATGGTGCAATCACAACAGCAAGTGTGAGCATGCTTTATTATTCAGTAGAATTCGCCATGTACACCCCTTCAGCTGGCCTAGAAAACCCTCCCTGGGGGCCGGCATGCCACCAGAAGCCACAACACCGCCACCTGGGGGGCGGCATGCCACCAGAAGCCACAACACCACTGCCTGGGGGGTGGGGGACAGCATGCCACCAGAAGCCATAACACTGCCACCTGGAGTTGAAGGCAGCATGGCACTGGAACCCACAACACTGCCACCTGGGGGGGGGGGCTGCGGCATGCCACCAGAAGCCACAACACTGCCACCTGGGGGGGGGCGGCATGCTACCGGAAGCCACAACACTGCCGCCTGGGGGGGCATGCCACCAGAAGCCACAACACCACCAGGCCGGAAGCAAAGAACTGCAAGAGGGAACACACCGGAACCAGCCCGTTCCCTGATATCCACCCTGCCTCTGCAAGAAGCGACCAATGAGGATAAAGCTGCCCCCCTACATCCCACACTCCACGATGGACCTGAAGAACCTCCTCTTCAAAGAACATCTCGCCAATTGCTGATTCTTCTACTCAACCCTGCTTCTCCACTTCTGGAGGCCGTCTCCATCCCCTGTTCCCCCAAAACATCCCAGAACCTCACTTGCCTCTGCACCCTTCACTCCTGAAAGGACCTGGAGACCCCACTCTGGACAATAACCCCTGTTAATCTCTCTCTGGAAATCCCCTCCTTCACCATCTCACACAAAGCGTCCTAGCCCCTCAGCTTCCCTTCAGCCCACTTTTTTTGTTTACATCTTTTTATTCAGTTTAGCATGGCAGTCACAAAGCAATTACAACATAGCTCCTGAACAGCATTGTAGTATTTGCAAGGCATTAATAACAACATAACTGAATAACTACCAGCTCAAGGGAATCACACGAAAGACCTTCATGGCAAGATAATAATGCCTAAGGACCATCAGGGCCATGGCTCATGAACGGCAGGTTGTACCTTCTCCCCCTCCTCCGCCTCCTCTCCAATAGGTTGCACAGAGCTCTTGTACCCAGAACATGATATGATATATTTTATTTGTATCGCGCTCGTACACAAGTGAACAGCATCCTTACATCATGGTAAATGCCTAACGGTGGTCTGTCGTCTGGTGAGAGAAACATCCAGTGAACTCATACATTCCAAGCCGACACATTCTCGCTTGCATCCCTCATCCCCTTTATCATTGCCTGCTTCATGGAATTTTTGCATGGTTCAAAATGACTTTGCACTGCTGAAAAGTGGCTTTGTGCTGCTGACACAATCCCTGATTCATGGAACTGTCAATGGTTATGTTTGCAGTGCAAAGTCAATGCAAAGTCATTTTGTACTGCAAAAATAACCACTTGCACTGACTTTGCACTGCATAAATACCCTTTGCATAGTACCATTAGTCTGGATTTGTGTCGGCAGTGCAAAGTCGCTTTTCAGCAGTACAAAGTCACTTTGAACCATGCAAAAATTCCATGAATTGCAACGGAAAGTGTTGAGGTGATTGTAGAGTATCTACAAGATGAGTTTATGAAGAGAAAGGTTTGTTGTCCCGCAGATTTGATGGTCATTTATAAAAGACCATTTTCACCTGAAACTGGTTTGACTACTTTGTTTTGTCACTAGATATAACTTTGTTGCTTAATAAATGTTCAGAATTGCCTGCTTACAATTGCCAATGAGGGAGGTTCCCCCGACATTTGTTCCGAAAGTAGAAATTCCAGCTAATGCCGCAAAGGCGCAGCAGCCACTACTATTGAAGCACAATATGTCTCACAGTTTGTGCATGTCCCATTTTCGAGACAGGAGGCGAATACCATTAGACAAACAATTCCAGATATTAGGAAGAATCCAACAGGATTTTATAAAGAAATAGAATCTGTCTGGCATTCATCAGTTTTCATGCTGGGTGATATAGACTTGTTGTTACTTGTGACTCTACCTGCTGATTTATGGAAACAGGTTAGAACTGTAGATAATCAGGCAGGGATGGCTGATACATGGGTTAACTTGCTACGGATAGATGGAGAAAGGAAGGCTGGTGAGAAACCGCCATGGGTGATATTGACACTGCCAGACAGAATAGTAACTAAATAGAAAACTCCAGAAAGAAGAATATTTTGGGACAAACTTACAGCTTGCATCCAAGAGAAATCTGAAGCTGCTGCTGAATTTTTTAATCGATTTGAACAAGTGTTTTCAGATTTCAGTGGTCAAGACTTAAGCACAGAGTCAGGGAAAAGGCTGTTTCTAGACAACTTTGTGCGCGGTTTGTTGCCTTAAATCCAATCACAAATTATGACTTCCGAGAGCGCTTGGCAAGCGAAATCACAGTCTGAAGTATTACACATGGCTCAGTAATATGAGAATAGGGTCAATGCTGAAAAAGAGAAGATAGAAAAGAAGAAGCGAGACTTGAAGACAAAAGTATTGTTGCAGCAAATAGTAAGAGGAACCAGAGGTGGGAATACATAGTTTAGAGGTCAATTTGCACCACAGAGTAATGCGCAACTGGGTCCTGTACACATGAACCAATGTGCCTGCTGTAGACAGGAAGGCCATTGGTGAGCACAATGCCCGGTCCTGCAGCAAAGATCGAATAGAACATATGGTGTCATGGGTTGACGATCCAGGGGCTGTCCTGGGATAGGGGGTCCTGGTAGAAGTCAGTTCACTGAGAAACAACAGTCATCCTCATAGGATATTCAGCAACATGGTATCAATAGGGGGAACATTATTGATAATCCTTCGACTGTATATTTTTCTGAGGATCTAGCATTTGATGACAAACTCTTCCGTTAGGACAGCCCGAAGCAGAGTCTGGAACCAGTACCTATTCCCGTCTATCAGAAAGGGCCCTACGTAGAAATGAAGGTGGGGAATAGGAAGCATCTACTTTTGATAGATACAGGAGCACAGAAATGTTCCATAGATCATTCACGGGTTCCGGACATTCCACTGTCAGGGCTGAACAACATTTCTGTAGGGTTTTCTGGTATGCCAGTGGTTAGTCCAGTCTCTCAGCCGGTACTGATTGCACTGGGGCCATTTACTGATTCATGTCCATTTCTTTTGATGACAAATTGTGGCAAAAATGTAATTGTGGCAAAAATGTGTTGGGGTTAAATTTGTTGAAAGAATTGAATGCTGTAATTTATTGTTCTCCGGATGCAGCGCATTTAACGATTTCGCCCCAACAAAATTCTGTTCCACAGTTTTTGTCTAGACCTTTACCATCTGAATTAGAAAAAGTTCTGACATGTTTATGGGCAGTTAAAGACAATGATGTTGGCATTTTACAAATTGGACCAGTTAAAATTGTGTTGAAAGCAGGTGTTAAACTACCACGTATTCCGCAATATAGGATTTCTGTTGAAGGTGCGCAGGCTTTGAAGAGTATTGTCTCTGATCTTGTACACATTGGAGTGATTGAGGATATTGCAGGGGGTGTGTGTAATAGTCCGATTTTGCCTGTGTATGAAAAAGGGGATAATGTGATTCCTTTTCATTTTATTATTGACTTGCGCGCCATCAACAAGGTTGTTGCCCCACAGTTTCTGATTGTACCTGATGTGACTACAATATTGACAATGATTCCAGCTTCAGCTACTCATTTTAGTGTTGTGGATTTAAAGAACACCTTCTTCAGTATTCCTGCACATGCTGACAGTAGATATGTGTTTGCGTTCACCCTAGGGGGACGCTCGTTAAATTTACTCATGTGCCACAAGGGTACACGGAGAGTCCAAGCCTCTATAGTAGAGCATTGAAGGAACAGCTTGAGACACTTGAGTTACCTTCTACTTGCACATGGTTACAGTATGTAGACAACTGAAAAGGAGGTGTGCACCTCGATTACACAACTTACTTTTAGCTACTGATTCTGAAGTTGCTCGCAAGGAGGGCACCGTGTTGCTGCTTCCTCATCTAGCAGAACATGGGCATAAGGCTTCACTAGAAAACTTTCTATATTGTCAACAGGAGGTCACCTATTTAGGCAACCTCCTGTCGAAGGAGGGAAGAAGACTGACACCTGAAAGGATACAAAGCATCTGTAGCATGTCTGTCCCAAATACACAGAAAGAGGTCCTAGCCTTGATAGGTATGGCTTCATACTGTAGACAGTGGATCCCAAACTTTTCATTAATGATAAAACCAATGTTGGCATTGACAAAGAAGGGCATTTATTTTCCTTTACCGTGGAACATGGACTGCCAGAAAGCTTTTGATCTGCTCAAGGCTGCATTGTGTTTAGTGCCAGTTTTGGGCACACCAAATGATGAAAAGGCCTTTGTGTTGTATGTGCATGAATTTGAAGGATGTGCTTTGGCTATGTTAACGCAGGAGCATGGGGGAAAGAATCGACTGTGCGGTTATTTTTCCTCCAAGGTTGACCCTGTTGAATGCGCTTTACCGAGATGTTTGAGAGCTGTTGCTGCTGCCACTGCATCTGTAAAACAGAGTGAGGGTATGGTGCTAGGTCACCTCTTAACTATGATGGTACCTCACTCTGTAGACGTTCTATTAAACAGAACGCAAATGTAACATCTCACATCAGCACGATTAACAAGATACAAGCTGATTCTATTTGCACCCCATATTCAAATTAAGAGATGTTGCTCATTAAATCTGTTCGAACTATTGCCTCTTCCGCAAGAAATAGCTTGCAGTGACAAGACATGACATGACTGCCTCTATACCACAGAGCAAGAAACTAAAGGCATAATTGATTTAAATGAAACACCCTTAAACAAACCTGCTTCAAACTTCCAGATGGTACATCAACTGCTGCTTATGCAATCACCACTTTAAGCATGATAGGGGAAACCAAAATAATTCTGCAAACTTCTGCGCAGGACGCAGAGATATTGCGTTGACCAGAGCTTGTGAACTTTCTGAAGAGCTTAGTGTGAACATATATACGGACAGCCAGTATGCCTTTGGGGTGGTTCACAACTTTGGTCGACTATGGGCAGAGGGAGGTTTCTTGACCTCACATGGAACTAAAATACAACATGGCACCTTGATTGTTCAGCTACTTTCAGCACTTTTGCTTCCTACACAGTTAGCAATAATTAGGTGCCAGACACCAGAAAATAACAGATGATGTGGGAAAAGGAAACGCTTGTGCTGACTGAATAGCCAAACAAACTGCCATTGATTTTCATTCAAAGATGTATGTGTTGGACCCTACAAAAGGGGTCACTAACCCTTGTGTGATAGACGAAGGAATTGATTGCATAAAAGAAATTCAAGCTGATGCTACTCCAGATGAAATTAAACAGTGGACTGAGGGTCCAGTAAGTTTAGACGATGGGGGCTGTTGGGTAGACACTGAAAAACTAAAATGGATGCTGCCCAATGCTTATGTTACTGCTATGGTGACAATGGCTCATGGTCCAACTCACATATGTGCCAAAAAGATTTGCAAAACGTTAGAACCTGTCTGGGTTAATGTAAATATTCCAAAAACTGCTGAACGTCTTGTCCAAAATTGCATGGTATGCGTACAGCATAATATTGGTAAAGGAACTTCGACAACAAGGAGTAGTTTTGGTCCCCTCTCCTTGCCTTTTCAAGTCATACATTTTGACTTCATCGAAATGGAGCGTTGTCAGAATTGTAAATATGTTCTGGTAGTCATCTGTGCCTTTAGTAAATGGGTCGAAGCTTTTCCTCTAAGAGATGCCACAGCAATGTCAACGACGAAAGACATGCTTAAGGAACATTTTCCGAGGTTTGGTTTGCTGAGGGTCATTTGGTCTGATAATGGCCCACATTTTATCGCTGCTGTCATCCTGCAAGTATGCGCGGGATTACAGATCGATAAACGGTTCTATTTGGCCAGGCATGCTACGAGTGCCCGACTTGTAGAACGCCATAATGGCATACTGAAAAATAAGATCACCAAGATTTGTGCAAATAGCCATTTGAAATGGCCAGACACCTTACCAATAGCCCTACTGTCGATGCAGACAACTGCAAAGAGAAGGATCTCTCCCTATGAAATCAGAATGGGAAGACCAGCCAACTTGTGGAAGATCCCAAAACCCAAATTACTGAAAGATCTTGAAAATGTACTTCTTTCTGACTATTGCGACCAGTTAACTCAGAACTTGTATTTGATTCATCAGCAGGTGTGAGAAGCCCTCCCAGTGAAATATGAGGGTCCAGGTCATAGAGTTCGACATGGTGACTGGGTGCTTGTGAAAGCATTCGAAAGAGCTTCCTGTCTCGCACCACGCTGGAGAGGATCACATCAAATCATCCTGGCTACACAGACTGCCATCCAAGTGACCGGCAAGAAGAACTGGATCCACGCGATACATAAAAAGAAGATTCCTTTTCTTCTGGCCTATGACGGAGGCGAGGAGAAGGGAACAGGTGACCCTGATGCTCACAACAATCCTGTTCTAACCGACACCAAAGGTGTCCCAGTAATCCTTCCTGTGCCTGTGGGGCCTAGGAAGATTGTTTCTTCTTCTTCAAGTTCTTTTTCACCATCGAGCAATCTTGCTTCTGCTCCCCCATTGTCCTCATTGCCTTCAGGGAAGGACGACACTCTGTTTGCAGATCACATCGTACCTGGAGTCTTCGGGTACGATCTGAGACCAAGAAATTAGACTTACAGTACAGCATCAGCTGTAACTACAAGAAGATCATCGTTGAATCAGTCCCCTGTCATTCCTCTGATGCATCAAATAGGAGGAAGGGACCGACAAAAGCCACTTGGCCGGAAGCCACCGACGGATGAGTTAGAAAAACAGAGAGGCTTCTAAACGGACTCTGAGAAAACAATACCTATTCCTAAACTCGTTTGTGCTGAAAAAGATATTGGTCACTTGTGTAATGATGAATCTGCCCATTGAAGGTCATGGCCCCTGAGGACCTACTGTTTTCTGGTCATAGTAGTAACTTTCTTAATAATTGTGTTTACACTTGGGTTTTGGTATCTGGACAGAGTGCATCCACTTGATATTCTGCTACCCACTGAAAAAATCCCCACTGTGTCTCCACCCTTCACGCATCTGCACACTCTTCCTCCTCGCGACTTCCAACATAGACAGGGTTACCATAATAACATTCTCTTAATGGTTATGGACACTGCCCATGCGATTCTGAATAAAACAAATTGCTGATTGTGTTCACACCTGCCACAACATGGGGAAAAGGGACTGCAGTGGTATATTCATCCTCTTCATTTAACCACTGCCTGCTATGCCTCACTTAGAGAACTATTCTTTGATCTTTGGAACAATAGTATTACTGGGAATTTTGATAGAACTAATCTAAATGAATTTGAAAAACGAGTCTTAACACCTTTCGGCTGTTCCCTCTTTGCGACTAGGAGCAAACTCAATGTTGCTTCTATTAGGCCTTCTGATAGACTTTCTAGACCTTTTCAATCATTGATCTCCTTCAAAATGGCTCCTGTAGGCAACCGGGATGCCATGCCTCCTTCTTATACTATTAATCATAGTCCCGATTGTGTTCCTTTCTTCATACAAAGAGAAGGTTCTCAGCCAATGGGTACATTTGAGGGTTGTACTAGTATTGCAAATCTAACTAGTGAGGACAGACCTTTGTATGTAGGAGACCCTGTGTATTTTGTTTGTGGCAATGAGGCATACCATTGGTTACCCAGAGATTGGCAGGGTATTTGTTGCTTAGGTATATTATTGCCAGGAGTATATGTTGCTACCACCTTTGAAATCTCTAAAGCTCTTCCAAGGCGCGATGAGAATGGTGATACACCATCACAAGTCTTGGGTGACATAGCAAAATCCTTTGTGCCATTTTGGGTCAAATAATGAATTCTAAGGATATCGTAAGGCTAGCCATGGTACTGGAAAAGACCATCAATAGGGCCACTGATATTTTGTAAAACATGACGCTAGAGCAAAAGACAATTAGGTTAGTAGCCCTTCAAAATAGAGTGGTGTTAGACATCATTCTAGCTGAGCGTGGTGGGGTATGCAAAATGGTAGGATCCGCATGCTGTGTTTTTGCACCCGACTCCTCCCCTACTATATTCAAGGCAATCCAAAGTTTACATATCTTGAGTACTGAAGTACATGTCCCAGAGGGGAACTGGACTCTTAGTACTTGGCTCTGGGATTTGTTGCGATCATGGGTTGGAAAATCTTTGCATTCCTTATGATAATCCTTGGTATTTTCCTGTTCTGTTGTTGTTGTGTACAATGTCTTCCTGCAATATGTTCCATGATAGGAGGATGGTGTGCACAAACAATGGGTACACTAGGACCTAGGATATATGTGCCTGAGAAAGCTACTAATGCCTTAGTAATGCAGGATATTACCATAAAAGAGCTAACGGCGATGGATGTTTTTGAAGAATGTGATTCAGGATGTACAGATATTGATGCATGGTTTTTGAATACTACAAATGTTTGAGTGATGCTCTTGGTTTAGGCCAAAAGGAGGCTTTGTTAAACCATATTCGCATACTACCATCTGGTTATGAACATTGGCCTAAGCACATACGCATTGTATAGAAAACCACATCTAAAATTCCTGGAATAGAATTGACTAAAGCCGCCATTTTCGAAATGTCTGCCCTTTTGATTCTAACCCCTGCTTTCTGTCCTGAAATGGTTAACTGTGTTTTCAGCTGCCAGTGAGTAGAGTGAACTTTGAGCCTATGTCAACATTAAGGCTGCTGAGAGCAGACTGTTTGTTCAGTGCAAAGAGAACTTGTAATCAAGATGAACTGCCATTCAAAGTGTTATCTGTGTCTACAAGCCTCATTTTCATTCAAACAATGGAACGCAATGCAAAGAAACTAAAGCTGTGTGCTTTGTGAGAAACCCTTTGTGCTCATCTCTTGGAACTAGACTTAACCTAAAGCTCAAGTACATGGAAGAGTCTACATGGCCAAGAAAAGCAAAGTTTGTCATCATTGTATTTCATGTGTGAAGGATTGTGTCTTAAACCTGGAAACAACAATGTTGTATTTGTTATGTGAACTGGGCATGAACTGTAGCAACTATGTAACTTGAAGAAGGTCTGGACAATGTAACCGGGCTTGGGGAGGAAAGTATAAATACTGTGAGTTTTGTAATGTCTAGTACTCTCTCCCCTCACGGTGTCTGCTGGTACACACTGCAAGGCGCTTGAGAGCCAGATAGCTATCTGCTTTCATATTTGTATCAGTACAGAATAAAAGTTAGACTTACAACTTTGACTTCGTGACGGGCTAATTTCATCTTTGGTGGTACTAAGCCTCGATATTCCTTGCTGATCTTTCAATAATTGACCGTATCAAAGTCAGAGGAAAGAGCGAGAAGCACGAGAACGGAAGGAGAGTTTGAATCGAGAATAGCGAGCAAGGCTTCACGGGTGTTCAGAAGAGCAGTTTCCATACCTCTGGCAGCTCCGAAGCCCAACTGGTAGTTATGGAGACAACCAACAGATTCGGTATGGTGGATAAGCTGGGAGATGGACAGCTTCTCCAAGAGTTTGCCCAGGAAGTGGGTGATGGAGATAGGGTGGTAGTTTGCCAGATAGGAAGAGTCAGCCGAAGGCTTTTTGAGGAGAGGGTGCACAAGGGAGTGCTTGATGCGTGAGGGAAAGGATCCATTGGCAAAGTAGTGATTGCAGAAATCAGCCAAGGCTGGAGCAAGGGAGGCAATGTTGTCCTTGATAGTTCTGGAGAAGCAGGGGAGCACCTGTTTGGATGAGACTTTCATCGAGAGGACTTGTCTAGAAACCTCATCAGGTGATATGGGAGCGAGATGGGAGAATAGGAAGGAAGAGGGGACAGAGGCCTAGGGAGGCCTGAGAGTGGGTGAGGGAAAAGGGTGTGGAGCAGAGGCGATTGAGGACAATATTGTCCTAGGTTTTAGAAATTAGGTGAGAGGCCAGAGAAAGCAGAGGAGAAGTGGAGAATGCAGTAGGACAGGTGTGTTCCTTGCAGATTTTGAACAGTTGAGCCCTGTTGTTAGTGGCCCCAGAGATGCGGGCTTGGATATAGGCCTTCGTCGAGTGGATGGAGAGTGTGCATTGCCTTTGGAGCAGGCGGCAGCCCAGTTTGTCAGAGGATGTCTCAAAGCTTAGCACTTCAGCTCAGCCACTCAGCACTTGCGTTTCAGAGAGGCCAGGTCAGAGTCATACCAGTGTTGCACTTGGAGGAAGGCTTCATGTGGATTCTCATGACAGGTGCAAAGATGTCAAGAGTTTCTGCCATGGACCAGTGCTTCGAATCACTCCACCAGCATTTAACCTGTGGGCCCTTATGGGGCTTCGAGGCCATAGCTATGCATCGTGGCGCCAGTGCACATGCCATGTCTAGCATTTTAGTTACATCCAGTCTCCTTTGGGTGTGGGAACATAACCCAGCAGACAACCCTGCGGTGACCAGTTACATTTGGTGATTCCGACTTCTTTAATCCGGACTTCCACCTCCCACCAGAATCCCTTGATCACTGTGCACCCCCAGAACAAGTGGGTCATATCCTCTCTCTCCTCTGTGCATCTGGGACAGCCGTGTTCGTAGTCCAAGAATTGACATATCGTATATGGTGTCATATATGCTCTGTGTAGAACATACCATTGAGTTAATTTCAACCTGGCATTTCTGGAAACTTTCTATGTATACAACAGTTTGTTTGTCCATCCCCAATCTGTAAATCCTCTGCCTAGGCCTGTCTCCCATATGGATTTTACTCTCAATGTGTCCATTTGCAATCCTGCTAATAACCTCTGGTTCAATCTCGAGACCCTGCGGCTGCCTTCCAATATGTCATATAATAACCCCAGGGTGTCATTGACTTCTTGATTTTCAGGGAGTCCCTGCCACCTGGCTCTGGCATAGTTTGACAGTCTACTATATGTCAGAAAGTGTCCTTTGTTCACTCCTGCTTCTTCCACTGTGTCTTGGAACTCAAAGAATTCCCCGTTCAGGAACAGGTCTCCTCACACTACTACCCCTTTGTCCCCCCACTGGGTCCTAATAAGTTTGAGGTCCCCTTCATCATCCCCATGAACCGCTGCCAGGGGTATATTCGGGGAATAGGATTCTCCCAGTTCACGTCCACATCTTCTTGCTCAGCTGCAGTATTTATGCAGAGTCCAGGATTCTCCTGTCTGCCACCAGAGCACCTCTTTCAGCAAATACGGTTCAACTGATTTTTGCTGTAACTTAGTTTCAAGTGTCACCTCATCTGCTCGCCACCAAGCAACATGCAGCAGCTTTCCCGCTAAGTAGTGCAATCCAAAGGTGGCAGCTTTGCTCCTCCTTCTGTATAATCTCTGCAATGCGTTCCAAGGGCTATGCTACATCTTCCTGAGCTCCGAATGAACCTGTTCAGTGTGACATTCAGTTCTCTGAAAAATGACTTGGGGATGGACAATGCCACATTTATAAAGTGGTAGAGCAGGCGCGGAAGAACCACATCTTAATGAGCGCAATCCATCCCTCAGAGAAAGTGGCAGTTTCTTCCACAGTCCTTTGGATTGTTCTATTTCCTTCCGTGCTGTTGGTCATTCGAGGACTTACCTTCGTGACTTATGTAAACCCCTAAATCTCGAAACGTCCCAGACACCCATTTTAGCCCAAGATTCAGCAAGCCTGTCTCATCGAGGCTGCCCATCCTGCCTGTGGGAATATGCATGATTTAACCCTGAGAGCACCGAGAAGTTATCAAGGACCTCAAAGATATACTGTAAGTTAACCTCAGGGTTCCGGACATACAGGAGACTGTCATCTGCATATAATGAGACAATGTGATGCACCCCATCCACTGTCAGACATGCCTCTCTGAATTCTGCTCACAGAAATGTTGCTAGCAGCTCAAGCACCAGTATGAAAACCACTGGAGACAATAGGTAGGCACTCTGTATGTAAATTTGACGTAACAAGGACATCTCTCACCAACCCCAAAGCGCTCAAGAGTACCATTGAGCCAGCTCCATTCAACCAAGTCAAAGGCTTTGATCGCATTCAACTAAATGACAGCGTTACCATCCTTCCTTGATCTCGTCCTATCTATGACCATATGGAGTCTCCACAGGCTCCCAGAGGTGGATCTGCCCGGGACATATCCTGTCTGACCTGGACCAATCAATGATTTCAGCCTTGCCGCCGGGAGTGCTGTAAGGATCTTGCAGTCTTGATTGGCCATGGACAATGGTTGGTTTGACTCATAATTTTGTGTTGGCTTGCTCGGTTTTTTCGTGTCAGGACAACGATGGACTCTCTAACGCTTAGTGATAGTCTTCGCAGCCCATATGCCACTTCAAAAGTCTCTAGTTACCTTGGTGGTACGTCATCTAAATATTCTCCATAGAATTCTGCTGGTAGGCAGTCCCTCCCGTTCCCCAGGTGTTTTGCCTGCGCAGTTCAACATGAGACAGTGTCTCCTCCATGTCCTTCTCATCTGCTACCCTATCTGAGTCATACACATTTTTTTAAATACTGTGCAATATACGTTTTAATCTCTCGTTGTGATCTCCACAGTTCCCCACATTCATCCGTCATTGCATTGATCATGGTTCATGCTAGTCCCAACGGCAGAGCCAGGATAACATTCTACTGGGATTGACCCCCTTGTCATGTAACCATTCTGTGTACTTAGTGTAGTCATATCTGCCCAGCCTTTCCCAATTCTCCATGTAATCCTGTCTAAGTGTGAGGAGTTTGCTCTCTACATTATCATTCTTTGTGAATTTTCCAGCTGCTCAATCCGTTCCTCAGATTTTGAAAGGCCACTTAGTAACTCCCTCTGGACCCCTCCTGCTTTGGCGATTTCTTCAACGATTGATTAAGGCTATTATCGGCCTTGGTGGTGCTCCCAGAGACGATCTCTTTTACAAGGATCGGTGTGCCCTTTCCATGGTAAATCCCTGCGTCAATGTGCCGGGCCTACCTCTTCAAGCAGCATATTTTCTATGCCTTCCTCACCTTCTGGCAGTCTAAACATTCTGATTTTGCTTCTTATTGCTCTCCCTTCCACATCGTCAGCCCTATCTTCAAGTGTATGAACTTTTGACATTAAATCTTGGAGCTTTGACGTAGTTCTGCTGTAGCAGTCTTTGCACCTTCTACCCTTGTCTCTGTAATCCTGAACCGTTCAGTCACAAGCCCACATCAAGCTTCACCTAATCTATTCTGGTCTCCTCAGAGGCACTATAGCCTACATGATCTCATTTTTCTGCCCCCACCTGTGCTTGGATTGCTCCCTCTGCAGGGTGGGGGGTCGCCCTTTCCATCCTTCTTGTGGTCAAAGGCATTCATCTTTGTTTTGGCTTTGCTGGTGGTTTTTATCTGGCATGTACCCTTGTGGGCACAGACCTAACATTCTGTGTCTTCTGTGTGTAGCTACAGTGCCCTGCTGCTCTGGGTATTAGATTCCTTGTGTCCCCTAGAGCCCAAGGTGACCCCAATGTTGTGAACTCTATTGCAGCCGCTCCATTGCACTGGGCCTATTTGTGCCTGCTCCAGGTGCCTTGCTTAACGGCAAGGTGTTCTTCATGACCAGGCTGGACCCTCCGCCCACTCAGTGATCAGCATCACTGTATGTGGGCCCTCTCTCCTGTGGCTGGCTGTTACACCTTTGCACCGATGGTCGCTCTGGCGACAACATCGTGTGTATAATACGATGCCGCCTTACTCACCCAAGATGGCCGACGCCTCTGAATCCGTTTGTGCGGGCCCCGGTGCAGAGGTTGCACGTTCTGTACTTTCACGCCGCGACGATCATGTGACTCCATATATTCCAACCAGGAAGTTCAGCAGATGCGTCGCTACTCTCCAGATCGGCGCTTCGTAAGTTCGTTCCTAGGGAAAGTGGTTCATATCCCGTCCTCCTATCTTCAGCTTTCTAAAAAATATCCTGTTCTATCTGCCCTTTTTATCCCTTAGACTCTTTCCTCTCGTCAGTCCACTTGTCACCTCTCCGATAGGTTTCGAAGTCACCCTGAACAGTGAGTCCCCGGGGGTCTATAATTCCTTTTTTTGTCACCCCTATTCTTAGCCATTACACTAACCTCTGCTTCTGGTTTCCGGAAACACACTTACTCTCTCTATAGGACTCATCCCCTTCTTGAAGACTTCGCACAGCATTCCCGAGCCCCTCGACTCCGTACCCGGAGTAAGTTAGTCATAACTTTTCTACCAAGACTCCAGACTACCGAAGGTGGACAAGACTCACCTCTCCTTTCTCTCGCCCAGGATCAGCCTCGACCACACCTGACTCCTTGAAGGAAGCCTGGCAGATTCGTCCCGAGAGTCCACAGTTTACCGTCACAGCGACACAGGGTTTTTCTTCCCCGGAGGGTTTTCCCTGGGGACCGTGGTTCCTCTGCAGCTGAAGTAACTAACGGCTGGGAGGAAGCAGGGCTTCCCGGGAAGCTTTCACTTTCTGCATTGTTGCTGATGCGAAGTCTGCCCGCTACCCAGGTTAGTGAAACTGCACAACGGGTTTTGTCTCAGATTGGGCACAGTGTAACAGTTAGCGACGCCTAATAAGGAGAGTATTCGATTCAAGGCTCCTGGGCAGACGGTAGACTTCTGATGGAGCAACAGATGCAGCAATTAATGGCAGCCATGCAGTCTATGTCTTTGGAGATGCAATCTCTAAAACAAGACAATGCTCAGTTAAGACAACAAGTCGCTCGAGCTTTTTCGGAGACTCCCCCTTATGCCTTGCATACCGATAAATATGACGGGGATCCTCACAAACTCAAGGAGTTCCTTCATAGTTGTATGATTCAGTTTACCTTTAAAGCCCGTTTTTTCCCGTCCGATAAGGACAAAGTAGGTTATCTGATATCCCACTTGACAGGCCCTGCATTGGCCTGGGCGACTCCCCTAGTCACCTCGGGAAATGCCATTCTAGACTCATACACAGCCTTTACGAATAGTCTACGATCTATGTTTAGTAGGCAGGAAATTTCAGTTTCTACTCAGGAAAAATTACTAGATTTGAAGCAGGGCAATAAGGATCTCATGAGTTACGTGACTCAATTCAAACAGCTATCGGCCGAAACAGAGTGGCCGGATGATGGTCTCCTCACGCTGTTTCGCAGAGGTCTTTCCGAGGAACTGAAGGACGAAGTCTCAAAGGTTCCTCGTCCCGCCAATCTAGCCGAGATGATTGCGCTCACAATGCAGATAGACTACCGTCTCCATGAGCGCTTCCAGGAGAAGAAGAAAGGGAAACCCTCTAGACCCTTCTCCGGTTCTCCTTCCCCGTTGTCTCGATCACAGATTCCCGACGAACCTATGCAAATAGGATTGGCCAGAGGCCCCTTGTCAGATGGAGAAAAAGAAAGACGGAAGAGTCAGGGCCTATGCATGTACTGTGGGGCTTCATCTCACGTGTTAAGGGATTGTCCCATCGTTCCTCCTCGTCGGACCAGGAATCCGATGCAGGGAAACGCCAAGACCCTGTCGTAAGGGGTACCACGGCAGGAGGCCCTGAACGGAGTTCCCCAAAAAGACTTGGTACTTCTCTTAAAGAGGAGATGACGGAACACACTATGTTAGTACTTCCCCTGCTCTTGAGATTACCAGACTTGGAGCTGCAAGGAGTCCCAGCATTAATCGATAGTGGAGCAGCTGGCAACTTTATAGACGACCAGTGGGCTGCAAAGTATGGAATCATTAGATCCGCCAAGACCTGTATAACCCCCATTCAGGGGGTGGACGGGTGCCCCCTCAGTTCCGGACCAATTAGAGAACAGACAACCCCTCTTACTTGCCAGATTGCCGCCCACAAGGAGACGTTAGTCTTCGACTTGATCAAGACTGCTCATTTTCCCATTATATTGGGGTTACCATGGTTGCGAACCCATAATCCCTTCATAAATTGGGCAGCGGGAACTTTGTTTTTGGGTTCCGAATATTGTGTCTCCCATTGTCTTGCTCATTCCTTTGTTGGGATACAAGCTCCTTCCATGATGGTTGAACCGAGTGAAGGCCCATCGATTGGGATGGTCAGTGAGATCCCGAGGTGTCATCAACTGTTCCAGTCCGTATTTTCTCAGCCAGAATTCCCTAAATTACCTCCTCATCCTCGGGATGACTGTCATTTGGATTTGTTCCCGGATCGACCGATACCTTTCGGCCGAATGTACATTTTATCACAGCCGGAGAAAAAGGCTCTCAAAGACTATCTTCAAACTAATCTTCAAAACGGTCTTATAACTGAGTCCAAATCACCAGCCGGAGCCTCTTTGTTCTTTATTCCCAAGAGAGATACAGAAGAACTACGGCCATGCATAGACTATCGAGGGCTTAACAAGGTTACCATCCCGGATAAGTATCCCATGCCGCTTATCCCTGACATTCTTGAAGCCGTCCAAGGGGCTTCTCTCTATACCAAGTTGGATTTACGAGGGGCATATCATTTGATTCGCATCGCTCCTGGCGACGAGTGGAAGACTGCCTTTCGGACCCCATTCGGTCATTATGAGTATAGGGTGATGCCGTTTGGATTAGCTAATGCTCCCGCTGTGTTTCAGCGTTTTATGGACCATCTATTCGCCGATGTACTCCTTCACTATGTAATCGTCTACTTAGATGATATTCTAGTTTTTTCACAGAGTATAGAGGAACACATCGGTCATGTCAATTTAGTGTTAGACCGACTTAAGGCCAACCAGCTATACTGCAAACTAGCAAAATGTGAATTCCACAAGAACCAGGTGACATATCTAGGGTTCGTGTTGTCTGCCCAGGGGATTTCCATGGACCCTCGGAAGATCTTGGCTGCTTTAGACTGGCCGTCACCATCAAACGTCAAAGAGATCCAACGATTTCTGGGATTCGCAAACTTTTACAGAAAGTTCATCCCAGGATTCTCCAAAACCGTGCTTCCCATCACCAGTCTTCTGAAGAAGGGGAAGACTTTCGTTTGGGATGACTCTGCGCAGAAAGCTTTTTCGGACCTGAAGAGCCTTTTCACGTCCGCTTCCATCTTGCTCACCCCGGACCAGTCTCGACCATTCATTGTTGAGACTGATGCGTCTCACCATGCTCTAGGGGCAGTTCTTTTGCAAGAAGACGAGTCAGGAGAAGAAAGACCAGTCGCTTATCTCTCCAAAATCTTCTCCTCCTCGGAGATAAATTATTCGGTCCTCGAGAAAGAATTGCTGGCAGTTAAGCGAGCATTTGAGGAGTGGAGACATCTTTTGCTGGGCTCGGCCCACCAGGTCGAAGTTCGAACCGACCATCACAACCTCAAAGTGTTGCAACAAGCCCACACCACGAACAGTAGACAGGCTCGCTGGGCTCACTTTTTTCTACCATTTCGGATAGAATTTACTTTCCTTCCGGGAGACCAAAATCTTCGAGCCGACGCACTTTCACGAAAGGACCCTCCAATTAAAAGGTTCCACCCAGAGCCTTTCTTTCCTAAAGCTAAATTTCTGGCAACAGTGACTGATTTTCTACATACAGTCAAACAGGAAACTGCACGTCTGGATCCGATCTGCAGGAACTTACAAAAGACTCATTCGCTTACCCAGGAGAAAGGATACTACTTTTTCAAGAATCAAGTGTTCATTCCGACCCCAACCCTTCGGAGAGAAGTCCTGTTCATGTGCCATGACTCCAAAGCAGCAGGGCATCGTGGATATCAAAACACCCTTGAGCTAATTACTCGTCATTTCTGGTGGCCTGGTCTAACTAAGGATGTTCAAGATTATATATCAGCTTGTACTATTTGTCTGCAGTCTAAGACTCCAAGGTGTCCGCCTTTTGGTTTACTCACCTGCATGCCTATTCCGGACAAACCCTGGCAAGTCATTTCTACTGACTTCATTGTCGATCTTCCCTTGTCCTCTGGCTACACCACCATTATGGTGACTATCGACTATTTCACAAAGATGGCCCACTTCACCCCTCTGCAGAAACTCCCAGGGGCTCCTCTAATGTCAAAGATCTTTATATCAGAAATCTTCTCCAGACATGGTCTTCCTAACACAATTGTGTCTGACCGGTGTCCCCAATATATCTCGCAATTTTGGAAGGGTATATGTCAAGCATTAGGGATCGATAGAGCCCTCAGCTCAGGATATCATCCTCAAACCAACGGGAAGACTGAGCGCCTTAACCAAACATTAGAAACTTATTTACGTTGTTTTGTTTCTGCAGCACAAGATAATTGGGGAGAACTCCTACCCTTGGCAGAATATGCTTACAATAATGCCAGCCATTCGGCGCTAAAGACCAGTCCTTTTTACTGTTCATATGGTTACCATCCATCCTTTGAACCTTCTATCTCAAAGTCCTCCTCCAGATGTCCTGGAATTGACAGTCTAATCGATGGCATTCAGAAGGGACAACAGCTCGCTCGGATAGCGCTGCTAGCTGCCCAAGATCGAACCAAGAGGGTAGCAGACCGCCATCGACAAGATCTGCCCTCCATTCAAGTCGGGGACGCCGTCTGGTTATCGGCCCGGTTTCTCCCGAGACATTTGGTGCCGTCCAAACTGTCGCCCAAATATTTTGGACCATTTCAAGTTATAGCATTGGTCGGTCCGGTAGCAGTCCGATTGGAGTTGGCTCCTTCTTGGGCCCGTCTTCATCCGGTCTTTCATGTCTCCCAGATCAAATTATCCATTAAGGATCGATTTCAACGCACCTTTGCAGTTCGTCCCCCTCCAATAATGACCGATACTGGTCCGGAATATGAAGTGGCAGGGATTTGCGACTCCAGATATCACCGGGGTCGCTTGCAATTCCTAGTGGACTGGAAGGGTTATTCTCCTGCCGAACGGACATGGGAATTGGCATCAGGAGTTCATGCTCCCTCATTGGTTCGACGCTTTTTCAGACTGCACCCGGGTAAACCGGGTTATTCCCCCCGTACGAGGGGGCATACTGTTACACCTTTGCACCGATGGTCGCTCTGGCGACAACATCGTGTGTATAATACGATGCCGCCTTACTCACCCAAGATGGCCGACGCCTCTGAATCCGTTTGTGCGGGCCCCGGTGCAGAGGTTGCACGTTCTGTACTTTCATGCCGCGACAATCATGTGACTCCATATATTCCAACCAGGAAGTTCAGCAGATGCGTCGCTACTCTCCAGATCGGCGCTTCGTAAGTTCGTTCCTAGGGAAAGTGGTTCATATCCCGTCCTCCTATCTTCAGCTTTCTAAAAAATATCCTGTTCTATCTGCCCTTTTTATCCCTTAGACTCTTTCCTCTCGTCAGTCCACTTGTCACCTCTCCGATAGGTTTCGAAGTCAGCCTGAACAGTGAGTCCCCGGGGGTCTATAATTCCTTTTTTTGTCACCCCTATTCTTAGCCATTACACTAACCTCTGCTTCTGGTTTCCGGAAACACACTTACTCTCTCTATAGGACTCATCCCCTTCTTGAAGACTTCACACAGCATTCCCGAGCCCCTCGACTCCGTACCCGGAGTAAGTTAGTCATAACTTTTCTACCAAGACTCCAGACTACCGAAGGTGGACAAGACTCACCTCTCCTTTCTCTCGCCCAGGATCAGCCTCGACCACACCTGACTCCTTGAAGGAGCCTGGCAGATTCGTCCCGAAAGTCCACAGTTTACCGTCACAGCGACACAGGGTTTTTCTTCCCCGGAGGGTTTTCCCTGGGGACCGTGGTTCCTCTGCAGCTGAAGTAACTAATGGCTGGGAGGAAGCAGGGCTTCCCGGGAAGCTTTCACTTTCTGCATTGTTGCTGATGCGAAGTCTGCCCGCTACCCAGGTTAGTGAAACTGCACAACGGGTTTTGTCTCAGATTGGGCACAGTGTAACACTGGCAGTGAAAGCTGGATACTACTGCCCACTCTTGTCCAGTCGCTAGATGGCTCATGGAGTCCATATGCTTATGGGGCTGCTCCAACCAGGACTCAGCTTTCCTAGTCTTATCTGCACCTGGTTGCTTACCATACTCTGCTGCCGCCATACTCAGCATCTCTTGCTGCAATTCCCATGAACCGCCTTGTCACCCTGTGGTGACCACATGGATCTACGTGCCCTCTGAGTGTTGCTGTGAGGAATTCGACCATCCGCACGGGGAGAGTGCGCTCACCTGGGCTTTTTGATTTTATTGATAAAAGAAAATGAATGATGGGAGATCCCCATTTCATCTGCTTCCCACACCAAATGCATAGACATATGTACTATGGGAAGACACAACATATAGGTGCCGTCTTCCCCTGTCATATTCAGCTGGAATGTGACAGCCCCAGGTGCATTAAAGCATTCCAAAAAGGGGGAAGGCACACCTTCCTCCAGCCATGAGCAGCCTAATTTAAAAATCATAGGCTCCACGGATCTGCATTCCTTTTGTTCTCCGGATGGTGTCAGTGCATACTAATGAGAGATAATTGAAGCAAGCCTAGAAGAGGGGCTTGGTTGACGGGCAGAGAACAGGAAGGCAGGGCTAACATCTCCTTTGTATGCAATGTGTCAACTTGAAGCTAGTTCCCACCTCTATGTATGAAAGGCAGTGAATGGCCTGTCTGGGTCCAGCAGTTAACGCAGGTGTCCCTGCAGAGCAGACCCTTTTCAGAGGGATGGAGGATGTGATTTGGGAGAGACAGAAGTCTGCTCCCAGCACATACTTCAAGCAAAGCCTGCACTTTAAGCAAGAGTCACAGACGGCTCAGTTAACCAGCGAGCCACTTTGATCTACAACAGAGAGGGAGATGGGTGAGACTTAGGAATATGTTGTCACCCACTCCCTTCCCTTATCTGTCCTGTTGCAGAGCACTCTGGTCCTGACCTCAGGCATAACAGAAGACTGTTGGTGGGGAACCAGGATTGGTTCATTAAGGTGGGCTTAGCCTGCACCAATCACTGGGGCCCATTTGGCTTTAAAAGAGGGCTGAACCCCTCACTTAGCAGATCATCTGAAGACTTCGAAAGGAGCAAGTGGGACTCATTTGGACCCGAGCTGAAGGTACAGTCTACCTTACATCTTCTGCCAGTGAAGGAAGGCTAAGAGCTCCAAGAGGGAAGAAAGATTCCGCCCTTCAACATCTCCCAGGGAACAGAGGGAGATACCAGACACCGAGGAAACATCCAACAGCTCCAGAACTGGAACCCAGCCAGAACACAGCATGCCTTGCTAGGTTCAGCCAGCAAGCTTCCTAGGTGGGAAGTGCCAGAGTGTATCTCAACTAAGGACAAGGCTTCTGCCTGCAAACACTCTCCTGAGCTTTGAGCCATCTGCCTTGAAAGGACACGAGCTCTGCGAAGAAGCTCGGAGGAGTGGCACACAAGTATCATCCACTGTCCATCTTTTCAGTACATTTTCGAGACAGTAGAGTCCTCGAACCACATCCGGCTGCACCGCTGACTGTTGTCACGCAACAGTCACAAGAGCCGTCTCAGATGCCTCGGCCAGAATTCCAGATCTGCCAACCAGCACAGAGACAATAATTCTTGGTGCAGAGCCACCACGCCAGACACCAGACGTCTGTCCAGCCTTGCTTCCCGACTGCCTGCTGCCTGGTATCCGCAGTTGTCTCCCGCCACTAACTCTGTATCAAGGGCTGCAAAGCACCCTGCAACCGCCTTGACGCTGTCCAGCACCAAGAACTTCTTCAGCACCAGGTACATTGTGGTTCTCTGATGGCCACTAGAGACAGTTACGACCCTTTGCCCCCTTGGTGCTGAGACCAACAATCTTGAACAGTTAGACAGATTACTTTACCAACTACCCTCCTGTCAGTATCAAGAGTATATCCCTTTCCTTCATGAAATTATCTGTCCTCTGTGTTTCTTTACAGGGTGGGTTGTATTTTGTAGTGTACTAGAACTGTCTGTTGTAGTAATAATAAAGTAGATATCTGTATACAACCTTGACTAGACAGTGCCTTTTATCATTAGGTAACAATTGTATTTTGGCTGTGTTGCAACGATCCAACAATCTACGACCTTCTGAAGATAGCCTGCCCTTCCGTCCACATTACCAAAATTGGACAATGAGGTTTATAATTTGCTTGTGTTTCAATCTGTTCAGACCCCTTCTGGTGTACTATAGGTGTGGGGCTGATTGATGGTTTAGAAACCGATATTCATCCCTGGACCACTGGTTCTCCTGGAAGTTGATTCGTCACATTTGTGCAACCATTATGGTGCTCAGCCTCTGCTGCCCACCATTTTCCACGATCCTTCAACCATCGCTGCTCCTCACCCTCCGTCAGGCACCTGGCTCCTGTATTCTTTCCTTCCTTTCCACCCACTCTGGGGCACGCCTGCGATATCCCACTCACTCTGAGACACGCCTGTGATTTCCCACCCACTCGGGGACACGCCTGTGATATCCCACCCACTCTGAGACACGCCTGTGATTTCCCACCCACTCAGGGACACGCCTGTGATATCCCACCCACTCTGGGACACCCCTGCGATATCTCACCCACCCTGGGACACGCCTGTGATATCCCACCCACTATGGGACACCTCTGTGATATCTCACCCACCCTGGGACACGCCTGTGATATCCCACCCACCCTGGACACGCTTGTGATATCCCACCCATTCTGGGACACGCCTTTGACATCCCACCCACCCTGGGACACACCTGTGATATCCCACCGATATCCCACCCACCCTGGGACACATTTGTGATATCCCACCCACCCTGGGACACACCTGTGATATCCCACCCACTCTGGGGCACACCTGTGATATCCCACCGATATCCCACCCACTCTGGGACACACCTGTAATATCCCACCCACCCTGGGACACACCAGTGATATCCCACCCACTCTTTGACACACCTGTGATATCCCACCAATATCTCACCACCATAGCCAAAGAATGTACTGTGCAGAGAAAGACATCCATATGCATGTGCTTCCAGTGGCCACCCACTCTGGGGCACACCTGTGATATCCCACCGATATCCCACCCCCTCTGGGACACGCCTGTGACACACCTGTGATATCCCACCCACTCTGGGGACACACCTGCAATATCTCACCCACCCTGGGACACACCTGCGATATCCCACACACCCTGGGACACACCTGCGATATCCCACCCACTCTGGGACACACCTGTGATATTCCACCCACCATGGGACACACCTGTGATATCCCACCGATATCCCACCCACTCTGGGACACACCTGGGACACACCTGCGATAACCCACCCACTCTAGGGACACACCTGCGATATCCCACCCACCCTGGGACACAACTGCGATATCCCACCCACTCTGGCACACACCTGTGATATCCCACCCACTCTGGGACACACCTGTGATATCCCATCCACCCTGAGGCACACATGTGATATCCCACCCACTCTGGGGCACGCCTGTGATATCCCACCCACCCTGGGACGCATCTGTGATATCCCACACACCCTGGGACACGCCTGTGATATCCCACCCACTCTGGGGCACGCCTGTATATCCCACCCACCCTGGGGCACGCCTGTGATATCCCACCCACCCTGGGACACGCCTGTGATTTTCCACCCACCCTGGGACACGCCTGTGATATCCCACCCACCCTGGGACACGCCTGCAATATCTCTCCCACTCTGGGACACGCCTGCGATATCCCACCCACTCTGGGGCACACCTGCGATATCCCACCTACTCTGAGGCACGCCTGTGATATTCCACCCACTCTGGGACAAGCCTGCGATATCTCACCCACCCTGGGATGCGCCTGTGATATCCCACCCACTCTGGTACACGCTTGTGATATCCCACCCACCCTGGGACACGCCTGTGATATCCCACCCACCCTGGACATGATTGTGAAATACCACCCACTCTGGGGCACGCCTGCAATATCCCACCCACTCTGAGGCACGCCTGTGATATCCCACCCACCCTGGAAACGCTTGTGATATCCCACCCACTCTGGGACACGCCTGTGATATCTCACCCACCCTGGGACACACCTGTGATATCCCATCCACCCTGAGGCATACATGCGATATCCCACCCACTCTGGGGCACGCCTGTATATCCCACCCACCCTGGGGCACGCCTGTGATATCCCACTCACCCTGGGACACGCCTGTGATTTCCCACCCACCCTGGGACACGCCTGTGATATCCCACCCACCCTGGGACACGCCTGCGATATCTCGCCCACCCTGGGACACGCCTGCGATATCTCACCCACTCTGGGACACGCCTGCGATATCCCACCCACTCTGGGGCACACCTGTGATATCCCACCCACCCTGGGACACGTCTGTGATATCCCACCCACCCTGGACATGATTGTGAAATACCACCCACTCTGGGGCACGCCTGCAATATCCCACCCACTCTGAGGCACGCCTGTGATATCCCACCCACCCTGGAAACGCTTGTGATATCCCACCCACTCTGGGACACGCCTGTGATATCTCATCCACCCTGGGACACACCTGTGATATCCCATCCACCCTGAGGCACACATGTGATATCCCATCCACTCTGGGGCACGCCTGTGATATCCTACCCACCCTGGACATGTTTGTGATATCCCACGCACTCTGGGACATGCCTGTGATATCCCACTCACCCTGGACATGCTTGTGATATCCCACCCATCCTGGACACGCTTGTGATATCCCACCCACTCTGGGACACGCTTGTGATATCCCACCCACTCTGGGACACGCCCATATCTCACCCACCCTGGGACACATTTGTGATATCCCACTAACCATGGACACGCGTGTGATATCCCACCCACTCTGGGACACACCTGTGATATTCCACCCACCCTGGGACATGCCTGTGATATCCCACGCACTCTGGGACACACCTGTGATATCCCACCCACCCTGCGACACGCCTGTGATATCCCACCCACCCTGGACACTCCTGTGATATCCCACCCACCTTGGGAAATGCCTGTGATATCCCACGCACTTTGGGACACACCTGTGATATCCCACCCACCCTGGGACATGCCTGTGATATCCCACCCACCCTGGACACGCCTGTGATATCCCACCCACCCTGGAACACGCCTGTGATATCCCACCCACCCTGGACACTCTTGTGATGTCCCACCCACTCTGGGACACGCCTGTGATATCTCACCCACCCTGGGACACACTTGTGATATCCCACCCACCATGGACACACCTGTGATATCCCACCCACTCTGGGACACACCTGTGATATCCCACCCACCCTGGGACACGCCTGTGATATCCCACGCACTCTGGGACACACCTGTGATATCCCATCCACCCTGGGACACACCAGTGATATCCCACCCACTCTTTGACACACCTGTGATATCCCACCGATATCTCACCACCATAGCCAAAGAATATACTGTGCAGAGAAAGACATCCATATGCATGTGCTTCCAGTGGCCACCCAATCTGGGGCACATCTGTGATATCCCACCGATATCCCACCCACTCTGGGACACACCTGTGACACACCTGTGATATCCCACCCACTCTGGGGACACACCTGCGATATCCCACCCACCCTGGGACACACCTGCGATATCCCACCCACCCTGGGAACACCTGCGATATCCCACACACCCTGGGACACACCTGCGATATCCCACCCACCCTGGGACACACCTGCGATATCCTACCCACTCTGGGACACACCTGTGATATTCCACACACCCTGGGACACACCTGTGATATCCCACCGATATCCCACCCACTCTGGGACACACCTGGACACACCTGCGATAACCCACCCACTCTAGGGACACAACTGCGATATCCCACCCACCCTGGGACACACCTGCGATATCCCACCCACTCTGGCACACACCTGTGATATCCCACCCACTCTGGAACACACCTGTGATATCCCATCCACCCTGAGGCACGCCTGTGATATCCCACCCACCCTGGGACGTGCTTGTGATTTCCCATGCACCCTGGGACACACGTGATATCCCACCCACCAAGGACACGCCTGTGATTTCCCACCCACCCTGGGACACTCCTGTGATATCCCACCCACTCTGGGGCACACCTGTGATATCCCACGCACTCTGGGACACACCTGTGATATCCCACCCACTCTGGGGCACACCTGTGATATCCCAACCACCCTGGGACACTCCTGTGATTTCCCACCCATCCTGGGACACGCCTGTGATATCCCACCCACCCTGGGACACGCCTGTGATATCTCGCACACCCTGGGACACGCCTGCGATATCTCACCCACTCTGGGACACGCCTGCGATATCCCACCCACTCTGGGGCACGCCTGCGATATCCCACCCACTCTGAGGCACGCCTGTGATATTCCACCCACTCTGAGACAAGCCTGCGATATCTCACCCACCCTGGGATGCGTCTGTGATATCCCACCCACTATGGGACACACCTGCGATATCCCACCCACCATGGGACACACCTGCGATATCCCACCCACTCTGGCACACACCTGTGATATCCCACCCACTCTGGGACACACCTGTGATATCCCATCCACCCTGAGGCACACATGTGATATCCCACCCACTCTGGGGCACACTTGCGATATCTCACCCACTCTGGGGCATGCCTGCGATATCCCACCCACTCTGAGGCACGCCTGTGATATTCTACCCACTCTGAGACAAGCCTGCGATATCTCACCCACCCTGGGATGAGTCTGTGATATCCCACCCACTATGGGACACCCCTGCGATATCTCACCCACCCTGGGACACGCCTGTGATATCCCACCCACTCTGGGACATGCCTGTGATATCCCACCCACCCTGGGACACGCCTGTGATATCTCACCCACCCTGGGACACACTTGTGATATCCCACCCACCCTGGGACATGCCTTTGATATCCCATACACCCTGGACACGCTTGTGATATCCCACCCATCCTGGACACGCTTGTGATATCCCACCCACTCTGGGACACGCCTGTGATATCCCTGCCACCCTGGAACACGCCTGTGATATCCCACCCACCCTGGACACGATATCCCACCCACTCTGGGACACGCCTGTGATATCTCACCCACCTGGGACACGCTTGTGATATCCCACCCACCATGGACACGCCTGTGATATCCCACCCACTCTGGGACACACCTGTGATATTCCACCCACCCTGGGACACGCCTGTGATATCCCACGCACTCTGGGACACACATGCGATATCCCACCCACCCTGGGACACGCCTGTGATATCCCACCCACCCTGGACACGCCTGTGATATCCCACCCACCCTGGGACACGCCTGTGATATCCCACGCACTCTGGGACACACCTGTGATATCCCACCCACCCTGGGACACGCCTGTGATATCCCACCCACCCTGGACACGCCTGTGATAGCCCACCCACCCTGGAACACGCCTGTGATATCCCACCCACCCTGGACACGCTGTGATATCCCACCCACTCTGGGACACGCCTGTGATATCTCACCCACCCTGGGACACACTTGTGATATCCCACCCACCATGGACACGCCTGTGATATCCCACCCACTCTGGCACACAACTGTGATATCCCACCCACTCTGGGACATACCTGTGATATCCCACCCACCCCGGGACGCGCCTGTGATTTCCCACGCACCCTGGGACACACGTGATATTCCACCCACTCTGGGGCACGCCTGTGATATCCCACCCACCCTGGGACACTGCTGTGATTTCCCACCCACCCTGGGACACGCCTGTGATATCCCACCCACCCTGGGACACGCCTGCGATATCTCACCCACTCTGGGACACGCCTGTGATATCCCACGCACTCTGGGGCACGCCTGCGATATCCCACCCACTCTGAGGCACGCCTGTGATATCTCACCCACCCTGGGATGCGTCTGTGATATCCCACCCACTATGGGACACCCCTGCGATATCTCACCCACCCTGGGACACGCCTGTGATATCCCACCCACCCTGGACACGCTTGTGATATCCCACCCACTCTGGGACACGCCTGTGATATCTCACCCACCCTGGGACACATTTGTGATATCCCACCCACCCTGGGACACGCCTGTGATATCCATCTCACCCACCCTGGGACACTCCTGTGATATCCCACCCACTCTGGGGCACGCCTGCGATATCACACCCACTGTGAGGCACGCCTGTGATATTCCACCCACTCTGAGACAAGCCTGTGATATCTCACCCACCCTGGGATGCGTCTGTGATATCCCACCCACTATGGGACACCCCTGCGATATCTCACCCACCCTGGGACACGCCTGTGATATCCCACCCACCCTGGACACGCTTGTGATATCCCACCCTCTCTGGGACACGCCTGTGATATCTCACCCACCCTGGGACACATTTGTGATATCCCACCCACCCTAGGACACGCCTGTGATATCCATCTCACCCACCCTGGGACACTCCTGTGATATCCCACCCACTCTGGGACACGCCTGTGATATCCCACTCACCCTGGGACACGCCTGTGATATCCCACCCACCCTGGACATGCTTGTGATATCCCACCCACTCTGGGACACGAATGTGATATCTCACCCACCCTGGGACACATTTGTGATATCCCACCCACCCTGGGACACGCCTGTGATATCCCACCCACCCTGGGACACGCCTGTGATTTCCCACCCACCCTGGGACACGCCTGCAATATCCCACCCACCCTGGGACACGCCTGCGATATCTCGCCCACTCTGGGACGCGCCTGTGATATCCCACCCACTATGGGACACCCTTGCGATATCTCACCCACCCTGGGACACGCCTGTGATATCCCACTCACCCTGGACACGCTTGTAATATCCCACCCACTATGGGACACCCTTGCGATATCTCACCCACCCTGGGACACGCCTGTGATATCCCACTCACCCTGGACACGCTTGTGATATCCCACCCACTCTGGGACACGCCTGTGATATCTCACCCACCCTGGGACACGCCTGTGATATCCCACCCACTCTGGGACACGCCTGTGATATCTCACCCACCCTGGGACACACTTGTGATATCCCACCCACCCTGGGACACACCTGTGATATCCCACCCACCCTGGGACACACACCTGTGATATCCCACCCACTCTGGGACACGCCTGTGATATCCCACCCACCCTGGGACACACACCTGTGATATCCCACCCACTCTGGGACACGCCTGTGATATCCCACCCACCCTGGACACGCTTTTGATATCCCACCCACTCTGGGACACGCCTGTGATATCTCACCCACCCTGGGACACTCTTGTGATATCCCACCCACCCTGGGTCACGCCTGTGATATCCCACCCACCCTGGACACACCTGTGATATCCCACCCACTCTGGGACACGCCTGTGATATCCCACCCACCCTGGACACGCTTGTGATATCCCACCCACTCTGGGACACGCCTGTGATATCCCATCCACCCTGGAAAACGCCTGTGATATCCGACCCACCCTGGACACGCCTGTGATATCCCACCCACTCTGGGACACGCCTGTGATATCTCACCCACCCTGGGACACACTTGTGATATCCCACCCACCATGGACACGCCTGTGATATCCCACCCACTCTGGGACACACCTGTGATATCCCACCCACGGTGGGACACGCCTGTGATATCCCACCCACCCTGGACACGCTTGTGATATCCGACCCACCCTGGACACGCCTGTGATATCCCACCCACTCTGGGACACGCCTGTGATATCTCACCCACCCTGGGACACACTTGTGATATCCCACCCACCATGGACACGCCTGTGATATCCCACCCACCTTGGAATACACCTGTGATATCCCACCCACTCTGGGGCACACCTGTGATATCCCACCCACTCTGGGGCACACCTGTGATATCCCACCCAGTCTGGGACACGCCTATGATATCTCACCCACCCTGGGACACATTTGTGATATCCCACCCACCTTGGGACACACCTATGATATCCCATCCACTCGGGGGCACACCTGTGATATCCCACCTACCCTGGGACACGCCTGTGATATCCCAACCACCCTGGGACACGCCTGCGATATCCCAACCACTGGGGACACAACTGTGATACTTCACCCACCCCGAACCCTTGGAAAAAGCAAAGATTCAGAGATGTGTTTCTGCGTGACTGTGCCAGTCATACGGTGGCACAGGGTGTATTAGGCACGCGCGTGACGGGCAAGCATTAGCAGACATGTAGAAATGGTCTGGCTTGCGGTTCCGCATGCCGTGTTGCAGGAGCACCGCATATGGTCGTGCCGCACCAGGGAGAATTGTGGGATGTGGAGGAAAATGCAGCAATCCTTTTTCTGAATGGCTTCATACATACAGAGAACCCGCTACCCGGAGAATAGGGGGGGGATCCAAACTCCCATGGGCTGGGAGCTCTCCAACTTCCGGCAGAGATCATGGCGGCTGACCGTGCGCCTAGTGACTCTTAAGCAAGGGTCAGTCTGAGAGGCCCAGCAGAGCGCGGAGAGGAGAAGAGAGCGTGTGTGACGCGAGCACAGGCATGCAGACACAAGCACATAATCAGTCCTGAAGTGAGAGGCCCTCACAGGACCGGAAAGGCTAGCACACGCTGGCAGGCCTTCTCGCAAGGCCGCGGTAATTGCAATTAAATGGAAGTCTTGCAGAGAGCGCTAACGCGGTAATGGCGATCATTGCGGCGGACCGCTGCCTAGCGCCTAATCGCGCTGGACGCTTTCCATTTACGCTGTTGGAACAACCTCCTGCAAGCCTTGGCGTTCCTGCCACATAATGATTAGTTACTGGAGTGGGCACGCTGCAGTAGGTGCCACGGCGTTCCTATCACTCTGCTGAGTCCTCAGAGTCTCCACCTCACAGATTCGGCGAGCACGCACTGTGCAGCCTGCGGGTGAGAGGTTCGAATGCCAGCAAGGCCGACGCAGCCTTCCTTCCCAGGCCCCTGAAACTGGACGCCTTCGCGCATGATACAAAATGGCAAAATGGCGGCTGGGAGACATAAAAAACAAACATTGCATTAACAGCTCATGCTCCCCCACTGCCCATCAGTGCCCATGCACCGCTGCGCCCTCGGAGGGACCAGAGAATGAGCAGGCACTGGGCCTCATCACAGCTGCCCACCAGTCCGGCGCTATCATGGGTTGGGCGTTAACAGTAAATACCCATGGACCCAATGGGAACTCTTAAGCACTAATACTGCACGCTAATACAGCCGGCGGTAATACAGGACACTAAATGAGATTTTACTTCCAGAAAAAAGCTAGAGGTAAAACAGCCCATTTAGCGGCCTACTCGTGATCAGGCCAGCCCTTAAATGCAGCAGTAATACTGTTACTGCCACATTCACGAGGCTACCGCCCAACTCGTGATAGGGCCAGCCCTTAAATGCGACGGTAATACTGTTACTGCCGCATTCATGAGGGTACCGCCCAACTCGTGATAGGGCCAGCCCTTAACTGCAGCGATAATACTGTTACCGCCACATTTAAGGGCTACCGCCCAACTCATGTTGAGGCCCTCAGTCTGTAATGCTGCCTCCCCTTATGCCGCTGTTTCCTGTTTTATATCAGAGGGTGGCCTCCTGACCTCCTCATATGGCACCCCAACCTCTTCCCCAGTCAGTTAGTGCCCCGCAAACCCCACATTGTTCCCCAAGTTCAACCTGCCCGTTCCCTCGTCCTTGTTTGCAAATAAATCGGCCAATGCCGTTGCCTCGTGCTAGCCACGGCTCGCATGTCACCCAGCACACTCACGTCCTCTATTTTTTGTGTGCACTCTTTTCAAAGCTGTATTACCATGTGAAACAGGAGAAGCCATCATTTCTTTTCATAACCGTACAGAAGTGACGCTGTACTGTAACACACACAGATGGTTACACTGGGCCTACAGGTCATGTACAAGAAGCCACAGTCCATGATTATTTTTAATATTTCTGGCAGCACTAGTCATGTGTATGAACACGTTTCCTAAATTGGCAGGTTAGGTGCTTGGTGTATTTACAATTGTATTCTTTGCTTGCACACACATTTTGGTGCCTGATTCCGAGGGGCTTGCACAAACAGAATGGTGTTCTTCCATGAAGGAAGAACACTTTTCTTAAAAGCACCATATTCTTTCAAAGTGAGAAGGTGGTTTCCTGCCATCAAAGCCTTGACTTTTGCATGTGCCTGATTTACTGCTTGACAACAGCCCTAGCAACCATCAGGAAAGCAGGGCAGCCTCTGCCTGTCCATTCTCCTTTCAAAAGCCCCGGTTTTGCATGTACAAAAGGAGTCAAAATAAAGCACCTCTGAAGTTAACATCTACTGCACACTTTTTCCTTTACAATGTAGGAATTTCTCAGCCCGCAGGACCACTTTTCTCATTTATTGGAGGGTCAAGGACGCTTTCATAAAAAAAGAAAAGTTGCAGACATTTTGTAAATGCTTGCAATGTAGGTACACGTTCTGGCCCCATACAGACATTTTTTATCAGCTTTTACAAATAAAAAGCGCAACATATCACCGGCAATTTGTTCACACACCTCAGACTAGTGGTGCTGAAAACTGGAGAGGAGAAAATCGCTTGTTTAGACACATTTTAGGGCCCGATTCTGAGCTCATGCTAAATATAGCAAGGAAAACCAACATCCTCCCCTCCAGTTTCCAGCACCATCATTCTGAGATGGGTGGAAAACCAACATTGGTTGGAAAACCAACATTCTCCCCTCCAGTTTCCAGCACCATCATTCTGAGATGGGTGGAAAACCAACATTCTCCCCTCCAGTTTCCAGCACCATCATTCTGAGATGGTTGGAAAACTAACATTCTCCCCTCCAGTTTCCAGCACCATCATTCTGAGATGGGTGGAAAACAAACATTCTCCCCTCCAGTTTCCAGCACCATCATTCTGAGATGGGTGGAAAACCAACATCCTCCCCTCCAGTTTCCAGCACCATCATTCTGAGATGGGTGGAAAACAAACATCCTCCCCTCCAGTTTCCAGCACCATCATTCTGAGATGGTAGGAAAACCAACATCCTCCCCTCCAGTTTCCAGCACCATCATTCTGAGATGGGTGGAAAACCAACATCCTCCCCTCCAGTTTCCAGCACCATCATTCTGAGATGGGTGGAAAACCAACATCCTCCCCTCGAGTTTCCAGCACCATCATTCTGAGATGGGTGGAAAACCAACATTCTCCCCTCGAGTTTCCAGCACCATCATTCTGAGATGGGTGGAAAACCAACATTCTCCCCTCCAGTATCCAGCACCATCATTCTGAGATGGTTGGAAAACCAACATTCTTCCCTCCAGTTTCCAGCACCATCATTCTGAGATGGGTGGAAAACCAACATTCTCCCCTCCAGTTTCCAGCACCATCATTCTGAGATGGGTGGAAAACCAACATTCTCCCCTCCAGTTTCCAACACCATCATTCTGCGATGAGTGGAGATATTGGAGGGGAAAAGTGCTTTCCAGCAGTAATATATGCTAAAATCCTACGTTGTGGGGGAAACATGTGCTCCAGTGGCATTGCGAGCATTTCTCAAAAGACTGTCTTTTTTCCAATTTAAGAAAGTTTTCTTAAACTTTCATTAAACTAGAAAAGTGGTGCTGCAGTCTGAGAAATGCTATGTTTATGATGGGAACAAATGTTCTGTGGAGTTTAACAACACCTCCAAGGGTACAGTTAATGAACGCCTCTTTTGACTGGTGCACAAAGTTTGTTCTGGCCTCTGTATACAGTCCTTGCCAGCGCCTTACATGTGAGGTGGTTGGCAAGGCTGTTGCCATGGCTTACAATTCAGTTTTGCAGGAGTGGCAGACTTTGTTTGTTGTCACCACGCGCGTATTACACCATACGTCTTCATGGAAAAATGTGAAGCAAGACACGCCACTTTTCCACTATAACATGCACCTCAGAATCAGACCCTCAATGTGGAATCAGGCCCTCAGTGTGGAATCAGGCCCTCAGTGTGGAATCAGGCCCTCGGTGTGGAATATCACGCCCTCAGTGTGCATCTGCATTTACTTTTCACGTTGTGAGCGCAGGAAATAACGCACGTCTATGACACTGACAAAACAGTAACTCTAACAAAGGTGACATCACTTAATATAATGTCAGAAGGGCGCTGGCAACACATTGTAAGCAAACTACATAGAAAACTGTGCAGAAGGGCAAGAGCAGTGAAGCGCAGGAAGCGCAGCGCTGATTGAGATGCAAGTGCTTCTGCACAAGTCAGGAGGCTCCAGGTGTGCCTGCTCTCAGGCCCCTTCTGGGAAATGTCACTACAAATACAGCACACCGTTCCATGCATTCGCCACCCACATCAGTCACAGCTCAGGAACCAAGTGTGCCTTGGTGGGCTGTAGGCGACATTAATGTACAAGGCCACAATGTTATCATTTTGCCTTGAAAAGCTGATGTGGTGTGTGAGGGAGAAAACCCCATGAATGAAATATTATAACGCCGCTGACATTCAAGGGCATTGCCTCGCCGCACTCCTTCCATCCAACAGTCAAGTGTACGTGGGCATGGATCAAAGGGTCTGACATATTATGGTCCACACCGGGCACCCAAAGTAACTCATCAGTAGACTAGAGAGCCCAGAGCCAGTAGCCAGATGTCCATAACCCTTTGCACTCTGCACCAGAGAACCCGAGAACCCTGCCTTGAAAACGAACCAGAGGCTGAGAGCAAAACTCAGAATTCAATTCAAGGCACACTCCACCACGTGCAAGCCTATGTGTGCACAGCACATATACATGTGAGGAATCAGGTGTCCCACTATGCCATGTCCAGGGGGCAGAAACTGCTCTACCAAACCTTAAATAAACAAGGGAATGCATGTTCCCCCCAATATCGGTTTCTAAAGATACATGAATTAGAGTGACAGTAGTAGAAGGGGCCCCTTTTGTCTCCATCAACATGATGACAGGTGGGCACGCCCCTGCTTCTGGTCTTAGTCCCTCCTCCTTTTGATGTGCTTTGATATAAATTTAATACACATTTATTATAAAATGGATATAAAACATGTTTAATATCGATTTTATATGAAATGTATATTGTCTATAAAGTGTTTTTCTAATTTATATCAGCTTTGCTATAAAGTGAATATACATTTTAGATAAAATCTATATATGGATGGAAGCGACTGAGAGTGGTGCTCGCCGATATTGCTCGATCGAGCACCTAGAGAGAAGTGAGCTCTGAAGACAGGGACTGTGAATCTAGGGTTTTCGCAGAGTGTTGTGGTGATGACGTCACAGGGTGTGCGTAGTGGATATATATTTTTTATCAAATTGATGAGCCCCCCTAAAGATTTTGATATCAATTTAATTGAACCCCAATAATGTATATGCACATTTTATATATTTCAAGAATCCCAAGAATGTTTGATATACATTTTGATGTAAAGGAACCACCCTAAGACTAGGATGGGGTGGGGGGAAGGGTTTACAAAACCGGATATATTGGCTTTGTTGTGGGCCAGGGAAATGCAGGTGCTCTTTCAACTTTCCAGGGGCTAGCCAGCAAATGACAATTATGAACAGCTACAGTTACGATGAGGGGAAAACACCCCATGGAATCCATGGGGGTTTTGAGGATAGTAATACCCCTTATTGTTTAATAGGGGGTGATGAGCTGTAAAATGCACAGGACTTGATGGCTGAACGCAAGGCCGGTGAGCTCTGTGAGAACATGTTTGCACTCTCTGTCAGCAGAGAGCTGCCGTTCACTGTTACGGTTATGGGGCGCTCTGTTGGATACTGTGTTCAAAACATTAATGAGCATCTGCCCATAACAGTTGCTAATCTGAATGGTGACCTAGAATGGCAATGGCATGTTCTTGAGCGGCAGATGGGCGTGGTACTGGGGAAACCATTCACGGCCGATGTTGGTTCTGAAGATAATGGATATGAATCTATGGTTCTTCAGGCAACAATGATGTCGGAGAGGGACTTCATCCCATTGGAACCAGGAAAAATGGGGGTCCAAGTGCCCTGGCCATAAAATAGCCTGTTATACAGTGGGTATATTTTAAAGCAAGTGTTTGCATTTTGTAGGGCATAAGAACTAACTATAGTTAAAACCATGCGCCTCTGTTTTCTTTACAGCCTCTAACCGATAACGTGGGCAGCATTGAGAAGAGTGAAGTTGTAGCAGAAACAATCAATATTTATTGTGTTTGCTGCTCAAACCAAATTATAAACCCGGGGGATCACGATAATAGTCTGTGTAAGGCTTTTGTTGTGCTAATGGAGACCAGCAGCATTAGAGATGGCACAGTCACATCGGCTGTGACCTGGATTGATATTCTGTCCATACAGGTTTCACGGCCATAGTGGTGAAAACGTGTTTAAAACAACACTTTCATATATGTTGCTCAGGACATAAAATTGATGAACCCCAACAGGATGCTCATGAGTGTTTGGAAATATCTTATACGGATAATTTGCTATATAAAATATGCCACATGCTGAGCACTAAACACCTTGTAGAAATGATGCGAGTGACACAGCCGCTAACACAGTCAAGGGTTGGTATAGGGATGGACCAATGCATATCTAAAACATGATGGGCTATACAATCGGCGAGTAACACCCTTTTGAAAATGAAGCAGTTTAGATGGGGGTGGCCGACGTGTGTTAAAAGCATCATTGAGAAAACAGTTTGCAAGTGGGGGGATAAAGTATATCAAAGACAGTATCGTAGAGCAACGTGCATGGGGCCCTGTAAACTGGCCTACAAGGATTGATACTGTAGATGTTTTCATATATATGTGCACTTATTTGCAGGAAATAAAAAATGAACACAAAGGGATCAAGTTAATGTGAAACCTGCCGTTGGATGTGTACAACGATTATTGCTGGATTTACTGAAGGAGCATTTGAGTACTATATGTCCAAGGCTGCTGTGTTATCTGGAAGCACCAACAGAGATATACATAAAGGAATGTAACAATATGTTATGTATTGCAAACATATGCATCAACACTAGCCACCTGTTAGCGTACAACTACTTGTAAAAGCACCACAAAGGTTTTGTTTTGTGATTTAGGGTTGCTGGTGGGCCCCATCATTGCGATTGAAGGCAGCCAACCTGCAACAGAGTTTTCAATGCTTTAAAGGACAATGGCTGTTTGACATGGAACTTTTGTCAGCGTTTCTCTATTATGTATGTTTGCTTATCGACGCAGTAAAAGACAGTGTGTCTATGAATTCATTACTGATACATCGGACTTTGTAGCCCATAGGATCGCTGTGCAGCATCTGATAACCCAAACTACTGTGAATAAAATCTGAATAAAAATCACTGTTTTAAATGTTAGTAAAAATGTGTTGTTTATAATACACAATCGTGTCTTTATGTTGAATGGTTATGGGGGCGAACATGTCCGTGCATGAGGTTGTTGGAAATGTACTAAGACAAAGGGCCATTAAGAGCTTTTAGCATCATCTGTGAAAATAAAAATTGCAGCATATGGAACAGCAACAGCGTTCTACTCTGTGTCTTAACTTTCAAAGGGTGATTTAAAACATAGAAACAGTTTCTCTAAAAATTGTTGACTACACCACAACCTAGCATTATATGTATGAATGAATAAAATAAACTTTAAAACTGAACAAGTCATCTGTGTTAACAAACATAATAAATAGGACCACATAATAAAGAGCCAGACCATTTTATGATTTCTAACAATATTTGTTTATGTAAAAGATGGCATATTTAATACAGAAAGAAAAACAGCTAATGCAAAAGAAAAAATAAACATGCAGATTCAAATACCAAACTCTCAGACAAACAGCTAGAAGGACGTGTCACTGATGTGGCGTAGATGCTTTAGCAAGAACGAAATGGCAAGGGCGCTGTGGAATAGTGAAGAGGCTGGTAAAAATTAGCACTAACAATATGTAGTAGTCATAGGGTGCATCAATCCACCTCGTGCCAGTGTTCTTTTATCAAACACAACACTGAACATCTTTTGTAGCATGGTGGTGTTACTATCCCACTGTTTTTTATTGCGCTCTATACCTGGATGTGTAAGGATGATAGACTGTGGGGTGTTACATACATCTTTTTGTATAAAGGATTGCACTAGCTCTTTCAGACTATCAAAATGTATTGTGGCTCTGTTGTTAACATTTAACATTATATCTTTTACTTTCATGCTGACAGTTCCTAGAGATGTGCGATAGGTGTATGTCTTGGGGCCAGCGAATACAAACTGTAAAATGTATTCTTCAGGAGCTAGCTCAGAAGTTAGATCCTCTAACTAATTGCCTGTGAGCGGGTTGACATTTCCAGGGCAGCTGACAAAAATAACACTTTTGGTATCGTGATACAGAAACTGCTCTTGTAATTGTTCCATCACAGCAAACAGTTTTAAGCATGCATGAGTGGTTATGAACGCTGCTATGAATATGTTTGTGTTGTCTGAAGATGTTGGGTATTCCATGGTGTAGTGCCAGCGCAGACAAGCCGTTTCATCGTCTTTGAACACACAGCTGCTCACGTCATAAGAACTATCAAAAAGATAGGCGTGAAGCACATCAGGGTCTTTGATGATGGATGTGTTGGGCAAATTAACTCTTTGTGCAAACTTACCCCAAAAAGAATGAAGCCATAATTTTGCCAACAACTGCCGAGGGGGTTGTCCACAATGTGTTCCATACGCAAGCGTATGCCCTGATGTTTATAATAATCATCAATGTAAGCCCGCTCCCTGAACCACCGCATAGCCGTCCAACCAATATTGTCTACAGCGTTTTTCACCACCGCCAGTTAGGGCGGGCTGTATAGAGATGTTGTCTGTTTCTGAGATGTATAAGAGCCACTGAATAAACAGCATCGAATAATGTTTTTGACGTCTGTGCTGGGAATCATGGGGCAGTAGCACAATAGTTTTAGGTTTTCGATACAGTTGTCTGTAGATCTACATACAGCAATCCAGCATAGTTCTTTGAAAATGATACTTCACCCTTTATAGGTGTTTCACAACGAGCCATTTGAATGATCCTGTCCCTGAACAAACTACAAGCTTGTCTTAAAATGTTGACATCTTGTCAGTAGGTCCTTAACTCTTGGCAAAAGTCAAACATGCAGGGTTCATTCACCTTGTACCATGCCATAAATTGTTCTTTTTCACTAGGCATCATGTATTGAACGCCATACTGGTTCAGGGTTTGAATCGGACCTATGTAGTTCTGGTTAGCAGCGAGCAACACATGCTTCTTCTGTACATTTTCAGTAGCACTTTCCTGTTAGATGTCTAGCATAAGGTTTATAGTCATAATGTCGAAAAAAAATGTCGACAGACAAAAATGTCGAAAAAAAAATGTCGAAAATAATAATGTCGACATCCTATACTTATAATGTAAAAAGTCATTTTTTCGAAAAAAAAATGTCGACATTTTTTTTTTTGACATTATGACTATAAACCCTTAAAACTATCAACACCTCACCCAACACCCCCCTGCCACCCCCCCCCACACCCCCCAACCACCCTTTCACCCCTCATACTCAACACATACCAATTATTTATTTATTTATTTATTTATTTATTTATTCAATAATTAAATAAATAAAAATTGTATTTACTATGGGGGGGTCCCCCCCCAACCCCCCCTCACCCAACACCCCCCTGCCGCCCCCCCACCCCCCCCCCAACCACCCTTTCACCCCTCATACTCAACACATACCAATTATTTATTTATTTATTTATTTATTTATTTATTCAATAATTAAATAAATAAAAATTGTATTTACTATGGGGGGTCCCCCCCCAACCCCCCCTCACCCAACACCCCCCTGCCGCCCCCCCACACCCACCCAACCACCCTTTCACCCCTCATACTCAATACATACCAATTATTTATTTATTTATTTATTTATTTATTCAATAATTAAATAAATAAAAATTGTATTTACTATGGGGGGGTCCCCCCCAACCCCCCCTCACCCAACACCCCCCTGCCGCCCCCCACACCCCCCCAACCACCCCTCATACTCAACACATCATATATATATTTATTTATTTATTTATGCATACACTAAATTAATGTCGAAAAAATATCGAATAATGTCGACATTTTTGTTTGTCGACATTATTGTTTTTCGACATTAATTTGTCGACATTTTGACTGTCGACATTATTGATGTCGACATTATGACTGCACACCCTAGCATACATATAGTTCAGTTGGTGGGTTACTTTTTCTTGGCGAGCCTCCATGTCATATACTATGTATATTCTCACCTCTATTTTGAGGTATACCAGCCAACACATAAAACAGGTGTTATATGTGTTGGCAGAAACTTTACACACTTTACAGATTATTCCAGTACAGTTCTGACTGTCTGGAAAAGGTTTTTTCGCACGCGGGGCAATCAATGCGCGGCTCGCACTTGGCCAACCCCAACACCGCTTTCTGAATGTGCATATCTAGACAGCTCCGAGACGTCGCAATCTCATGAGAGTGAGTAAATTTTTAAACGCAAATGGCAGTGATATTGACAACTGTGTCTATGTTTGTTTTTGGAAATAAGATGTCAGTGCTGACAGAGATGTTTAACCCCTAAGAAATCTTTTAAATTCATTATACCATAGAAATGACTGTTGTGATGTAAAACATACAAAGTGTTTCTAGCTGTTTTAGCCATTAGCGGGAAACAATGCCACACCACATTGTTAAAGTATGTATCTTGATGGGTCAATCAAAATACTATTCAAAGAGATTCAGCTATCTAAACCCTAATGCAGTGTCCGGCGAAAGCGCTAGCTTCTCATGTGCTTGCAGAGCTTTTACACATATATCAGCGTCTGTTATGCTTCATGGTTTGATTAAACATATGAGACTATATGCCAGGAAATGAATTAGGGATCCGTGATTGAAATTTAATAACCATCTGTCTCTGGATTTTATAATGTGGCTGTGCAGAATTTTGCTCAAAGGTTTATAAGCACCGCCGGAGTGTGGCCTGACAACTAGCGCCACCATTTTTAGCGGTGCAAAGCACAATATCCCAGTCTTATTCTAGAGAAGTCTCTGCAAATTCTCAAAAATCTGCAAAACGCAGAAAGTACCCCGAGGTGATCACCTTGTAAACAAGGGTATGTTTAAACCCTCAGCCTCCATTCTTATTTGAACAAAATCATTGGGACCAACAGTTTCCAGTATTGTTTGGACCAGTGTTTCCACAGCCTTAGTTATAACTGTTAGCCCATGTCCCAGGGAGCGCAAGTGGTTCAAGTTCATGAATCTGAACTCCTAATAATGCTTCATGGCCGAGAATGTTGTGTAAATTCTTTGATATGTCCACACCATCTCCAGATAAATAAGAGACGTTGGTGTCTGCGATGTTGATGCCTGTGGGGTGCTCGCTCAATCGCATCTGGATATAAAAAATCTGGCCCTTTTCGAGATTTTAAATAGGCAACACTTGTGAGCTCGATTGTCTATTTCAGCCGCTACCACATGAAGGTACTAGTCGATAATCGGTGGAAAAAAGAGAATTTCAAAGCATTCACCATAGATTCCAAAATGTTTAGCCTTCATGTCTAAAGTGTGTTTGTTGGTCTGTCTCTTTACTTTCATGTGTTGCAGAAAAAGCATCAAAGGAAATGTAAAAATCTGAGGCCTTATATTTTTATCTTGTAAAAAATGTCCCAGCTCCACATGCTTTACCAATGCTGATGGACACACACTGTTCACAACATACCTCAACAATTGCTTATGGATAGTGATCATAGAAAGTGGTAACATTTGGTAAAAGGTAGATTCCCATATCCCATGTGCTTCTTTAGGAAGGATGAATATCCACACAATTGATTGAGTGAAAGCCACTTGGGTTTTATTATTGCAAAGCAGACATGCGGTCTTGGCTGCGCCCTGTCCCCCTCTTCTCACTGCACTTTAATGTTCTGAATACTCACAAGGCATAGTAGGTTTGTCTTTTTATCTTCCACTGTAATCATTGTCTTCAATCCCATGTTCCCTCCCTATTGTCCAGTGGGCACTTTCAAACAGAATTTACTTACTGTATAAGTACCTAACAAATGCACAATAAATATAACAAATGGCGATAATAAAGCATTGGGCGCCATCACCTCCTTGATACCTTCTGCCTGCAGTAAATGGGGGCATCCAAAAATCCCATCCATTTCCAAGGCACTTGTTGCTGGAGCTCCTTGAACTACCCGAAAAGTCGGTGGCAAACCCAGACCTTTGTGGCATGAAGCCCCCTGAGAACCAGCAAATGGCCCACTCCATAAATCCTTGCTACGCAGATCCGTCCTCGATGATTGTGTGAACCCATCAGCCGTTTTCATGGGCGACCCTAGATCCATGGCGTCGTTGTATGTTGGTTGCAAGAGGCCACATGCCACACACACAAACTGCAGGAACAGCCAGAGATCATGGTGGTTTGTCAGACTCCCCGAACACCTTTCTCAGGTCCTCAAAACATCCAGAAATTGTTAAACTAGGTGTAAACATGTTCATGAATCCAATGGGTGACGCTTGTTGGTTGCCACAGGTTGTCTTTCCAGAATCTGCCGACTGTGCCATCCAGTTGATGGAAGACATTTCTATAAAAAAAAAAGAAAAATATAGAATCAGTATAGGTCATCTTTTACACAGAAACAGTCCTCCATCAATACATGGCACAACATCGAACATCTCAGGCCCAGTGTAACACCACAGCACTTGTCTCATTAAAAAGAAAAAGCTGTCATGCTGGCAGTTTGTTCCAAATAAAACTCTAATATAACATGTGAACAACACATTTGATCTCTGGCACATACTCACATACAACTTCACATTGGCAGCATTGTCAAGAATGCATAAAACACTGTAAAACTGAGAAGCATATTTTAAAAAGTCCTGACACATTTCTACTTCACAATTGTGCTTTTAAAGTAAAAATTGTAGTTTTCACATGTAACGATGTGGGAAAACACTCTGCGCTTCCCTTGCAGACAGAAAATGTACACATTCTGTTTTGTGCCACTCTGCAAGCAGAATAAAATAAAATGTATTGCCTATTTGGAAGTACAAAATTAATCTGGCACAATCTAAAACATGCACTGGCACAGTACATTAATACATAACACACCCCTAAACATATCAAGTAAGATGTAGAATCCAGACACTCACAACCCTTTAAAATCGCATCAACTCTAGTATTTGGTACCAATAAATCTCAGCTATATCATTTGGATGACATGTGTGATCTTTGGCACATACCGTTACAACTGTGTTAAATATTTTACACACTTCAAATATTTTATCGGCGCAGTGAAACTAAAACAAGTCATTGTGTGCATGCAAATATGTCGTGCCCCAAAAGTGCAATTAGGGTTTACCACACACACACATATCAAGCCCTGTATAACATCTTGACACTTGCCACCCTTAAAAATCTGTCATGCCAACAGTTTGTACAAAATAAATCTAGCCTATAGCGTTTTTAGCAACATGTGTGATCTTTGGCGCTTACTGTTGCAACTGTGTTAAATATTTTGCACACTAAAAATATGTCATCAAATCTATCTGCTCTGTCAAGCTGAGACAAGGCATTGTGCATGTGCAAATATGTTGCATCACAAAATGACAAGTACCCTAAAAGTACAGTCAGGGTTTATTTAATGTTTAATTTAATGTTTGGAACGGCAATAAGGTCTGCGGGTTCCAAGCTTTAATATGAAGTGTCTGAATGATTGTGTAGTGGTGCTATAGTACTTACAAAACCCTTTCTACATTTTCAACTTCTTCTAAAACGTTGTAATCAAATTCTCAAAAACAGTTCCAGAGCATAAGCTCTGTGTCTGTGTGATATCACAAACACACACACACACATACAGAAAGAGAATCCGGTGCTACTAACATCTAAGCACTATCCTAGCCGACGTGCAAAATCACTGAGCATTCTAAGCAAACTATACATTTTCAAACGTGTCATCAAAAGAACATAACTGTTTAGGCTAAAAATGCACAGCCTGTCTCAAAAAGGGACTGTCTCAGAAAGTGCCTGCCTCATGACCTGTCCCAAAAGGCCTGCCTATCGATAAATACAGTAAAACAAGCCTTATAATGCTTGAATAAAACCACAAAAATTGTACAAATCACAAACACAGTACATTAAAGTATTGAAATACCCCATCTCACCTTTTTGCTGTTGTTGAAATAAAAAGCAGGCCCAGATTCCAATCAGCAGGTTTTGCAGGAGTTCTCACAGTGTTTACAGATACACAATCAAATTCAGCTAAGAAGCAAGAGCTGCAATCACCTCTTCCAAGTCAATTAATTGCCACTAAAGGGGATCATAAGGCATGTGTTCTGACACTGGGGTTGACACTATTCCTGCAGCAGTAAGAGAACCCCTTTTAAAGGGGTGAAAGCTCACTTTTGTTTAATTATCAACAATGGACAGATTTATGTATTTCTGTTTAGTTTGCAGAAATGGGTTTCTTATCAACAGGAGCACAGCATTCTATTTCATGCTTATGCGTTATAGCAACACACCCCTACCGATGCTTCCTGGGACCAATGCCATTGTTCTTATAAACAGAAGCAGTAAGCAGTATTTCCTGCATACTCATCAAAATAAGTTCAGCCTGCAGATAAGTCCTGTGCAGGCCTTCAGTCATAAGTTAAAAATAGCCTTCTATCGGCCATTACTTTTAGTTGATAAACATTGTTCATGTGTATTCACATGGACGGTTTGTTTATACAGCTGGCACAAACACCCTGTATTCCTACAATCTAAATATAAACCCTCTGTGTGCTTTCTGCTGATGCGGCTAGAGTACCTCTCAATGAGTCACCACATACCTAAGATTCCTGAGGCCTTGTTGTAATATAAAACCCCTGAAGTGTTGATTCACAGCTCTTTGGAGGGTTGCATACGAACATGTGTATGCCACACATGAGATGCTGTAGACCCCTTAGAAACAATAGTTTTACTTTTGTATGGTCTCTGGGGTGCACACTTTCCTCATAAAGTAAACTGCTTTTTATTATTTACACTCTGTATCAAAGCAAGTCCATACAAGATTCAGAGAGGAATTGCCATAGCATTTCGGTGCTGGACTGCCCATGTGGGCGGGACAAAGACTGATATGCAAATGGATATTTCCCTTCTGTGAAAGGTACAGTGAGCAAAATGCGTGTGCGGCAAACTCTCATCTCAGAACAGGTTATCATGCCATGCTCTTTCTAGAGAGGATCGCCTGCTACCTTTTTTGAAATATTTGCAAGGAACTTGGGGTTGGTCACACTAAGTTACCAGGGGGAAACCAGACGTGGACTCCCTGCTCACTGTGCTCAAAGAGGCACAGCTTTACCTCATTCATGAGGTCCAAAAAGGCTGAAACACGTGTATGGGGTTGCTGTTGATACTCTTGTTCAGAGACGAATTGCCATAGCATTTTGGTGCTCGACTGCCCATGTGGGCGGGACAAAGACTGATATGCAAATAGTTATTTCCCATCTGTGAAAGGTACAGTGAGCAAAATGCCTGTGCGGCAAACTCTCATCTCAGAAAATGTTATCATGCCATGCTCTTTTGGAGAGGATCGCCTGCTCCCTTTTTTGAAATTTTTGCAAGGAACTTGGGGTTGGTCACCCTAAGTTACCTGGGGGCAGGCAGACGTGGACTCCCTGCTCACTGTGCTCAGAGAGGCACAGCTTCACCTCATTGATGCGGCCCAAAAAGGCTGAAACACGCGTATGGGGTTGCTGTTGATACTCTTGTTCAGAGAGGAATTGCCATAGCATTTTGGTGCTGGACTGCCCATGTGGGCGGGACAAAGACTGATATGCAAATGGGTATTTCCCACCTGTAAAAGGTACAGTGAGCAAAAAGTGTGTTCTGCAAACTCTCATCTCATAACAGGTTATCATGCCATGTTCTTTCTGGAGAGGAGCGCCTGCTACGGTTTTTGACATATAATGTTGGTGTACATTCTTTTATCAAAACTGATATCAAATATTTTGTATATCCCATTTTTCAGGGTAGTTTTTATAAAAATGTAAACAGTATTTTCAATTTATTGAAATATGATTTTTTATATAATTTTCTATTTTGAAAAATATGATTTTTAATTTTCTGTTTTAAATAAATGTATATATCAAACAATCTTTATTATGTTTTTATATAAATGTTTGTATTGAAAAGATAACATAATTGCTTGATAGCTTTTTCCACTTCCTATCGCAGCGGGGCAGAACACCTCTGTGACATCATCACCGCGTCACTCTGCGAAACCCTAGATTCACAGTGGGATTCTTGAAATATGTAAAATGTATATAAAAATGATTGGGGTTCAATAAAAAAACTTTGGGGGGTTTATCAATTTGATATAAAATGTACATCCGCTTCCTATCACCCCATGGCAGACCCCTCTGTGATGTCATCATGGCGAACACCCTAGATTCACAGTCCCTGTCTTCAGAGCTCACTTCACTCTCGCCATTTGATCGAGTAACACCGGCGAGCCCCGCTGCCAGCCGCTCCCATCTATATAGAGATTTTATATCAAATGTATATTCACTTTATATAAAAACTGATATAAATTAGAAAACACTTTATAGCCAATATACATTTGATATAAAATCAATATCAAAACATTTTTATATCCATTTTATATCAAATATATATTAAGTTTATATCAAAGCACATCAAAAGGGGGAGGGACTAAGACCAGAAGCAGGGGCGTGCCGTGCCCACCTGTCAACATTTTGATGGAGATAAAAAGGGGTCCTTTTTACACAGCCAGAGTCCTCTGCTTATTTGTGGAGTTCTTCCTAGATGTAGGCGCTCTTCTTCTAATAGGTGTGTCCCTTCTTCAGAGTTCTCTCTGCTATAGTGAGCATGCATTTAATAACAACAGACAGGCACTATTAGAAGAGAAACCCAAGAAACCAAAGGATGAGAGAATTGTCTGTGTTAATACCTTCACGGACCAAAACCTAGAAATCAAGAATGTGATTGCTAAACACTGGAAAATCTTTGAGACTTCTAAAACCCCTCTACCGATGCCTTGGTCTGCCTACAAAAGAAACACTACAATTGGCAACAGAATAAGTGGAAGCCGATTAAAACCACTAACCTGTAGTACGCCCAATCTAACTACACTCTGGGGCCTACCACCAGCCAGCGGCCACTATCCATGTAGAGCATGCGGAGTTTGCAAACTTACCAGCAAATGAAAAGAGATTGACGTAGGTTTGCCTAAACCATGGATACAAAAAAAACTGACAAATTGCAATACTGAGTATGTGGTATACCTAATTAAATGTGGATGTGGCCTCCCCTATGTGGGGAAAACCATCTGCAAGGTTAAAACACACATTATGGAACACCGTAGTTGTAACTGACAACGCCCGATGATTGAACATTTCACCCAGGCCAACTACGGATACAAAGACTTCACATGGACTGTACTATTGACGCTGAAAGGAGGGAATTCACAAACATTAGGAACTAGACTCCTGAGGAAAGAACAAGAAATTATTTATAGACTACGGAGTGAAACTAGAGGTATGAATGACTCTGTAGAATGGCACACAATCCGTCAATAGGAGGGCTTCATTCTAACCCTAGTAGAGAGCACTAGATCAGTTATATATTTTTGTACACTGGATGTTAATCCGAAGGGCACATTGATATAATTCTTGTGACCTCTAAACTGTGAAATGAAGGATATCCTCTGATACATGATGATGGAAATGGACTTAATATGTTTCACTCCAATAGATCACAATGCTCTATGTTCATATTAATGGGATATTGAGATGAGTTTGTGACCCCCATACAGCAAAAGAAACTTTCCCCCAGATACACATTTGATATGCTTGATCCTTGTATATCAGAATATACTGATGTCTTGTTCATACAAATGTAATAATATGACATTATCTAGCGTTCGCTGCTTAAGTAGACTGTGTAATTTTTCTGCATATTATACTATTGATGACGAGTACACAAATACTAATGTGGGGTTCATGTGAAGTTCAACAAAATGGTATTATCTTGTGATCACTTTGGTAGAACGTTTTTAAGTATATTGCCCTCTCCACAGTGTATGGTAGAACCCTTCCCGATAGTTGCAATACAGAGATCTGTATTATACAGTTTAGGACTACCCCCCTAATAGGGCGAGATGCTTTTAGAGTGCCCCGGTAGTGTTTTGACATCGGGTGTAATTCCACTTATTTTTGACGAATTATTTTTGACGAATTATTTCAGACAAATCATTTTTTAGAATTATTCATTTCGGTGAGTCTCATCGTAGTTATGCCTGTTGCTACAGCGCGAGCATAGCACACTCGGGTCTGCTATACCTTATTCCATCCTAAGATAGCCGACCTATTATCGAAGCTAGGTATTACTTCCTGCTTCAGGATGGGTCCGTGCTCCATTTCTATGGAAACACATAAACTTTAGTCTGCTAGTCACACACACTATACACAGAGGCGCAGTACCTGCCTGCAGAGTCCCGTCCTGCGCGTACCGTGTGGACGTCTTCGTGCTTATCTCTGAGGTACGTACACAACAGTGTAAGATTGTGCTCCTATATATGTAATGCTGTGTGGATTTGGCATTTATAGCTTAAACGTTTTTACCCATCACAGACTCAGACTCGAGGAGTGATTACCTTTGGATGTACAGTGCCAACATCTGTTGCATCAAGCACCGCAAACTGTGTAGATCCATCTATTGTACAAGGCGGCAAGCTAAAGCCCTGCAAGATAATAATAAACACTTGGGTGTTTATTTCGGGCGAAGATACACGTTAGTGGCTATATCTTACAGCTATGCTATTTCGCACTGACTAAATCTATGAGGTTATTGGTCTCAGATTGGGTTCCATATTTGCCTGTAGATCCCAGTGGTGATTTCTATACGAGCGACCCCATGTGATTTACGATTTCACACTTAACATTGCTTGTTTCTGGCTTTGGGCTCAGCACGGGTACTCATGGGTTAACTCTATGCCTCTCTGTGTAAGTGAGTAATGCGAACTACCATGGACTGGTGTTAGCCTGATCCCTATTCTACTCTAGTTGTATTGATTCTCGTTTTGAGCTAATTGTGAGTCAGTGCCTAAGGGACTATACTTAGTGGTCCTTCTTTTTCTGTCCAGTGGCTGCCAGTTCCTGCCCTGGTGGAGGTTTGGACCGTTTATCCATCATTTATAGCGGCCTTTTGTTTTGGAGTGCAGCGACAATAAGGGAGCTACTCCATTTTTTCCAAGTCCACATCTTATTAAAAGACTTACTGGTGAGCCACTGGCGGACCACTATAGATGTTAATACATACCCAATCACATACTAGTCCTTTTTGATGTAACTATTGAATGTTCTGAGCATGGTTTTTTAGCTCATCTGAAAAACACTCAATGAGGTTTTTCGTGTATTGGCTACAGGTGAAGAGCTATTTGGCAGCCTTCCTCAACTGGAGTAACCCACGTTGTGAGCCCCCACGAGCACCACAAAAGGTAATGTGAACCCAATGTGTGGTCCTCTTAGTCACCATTTAGAGAATATGACAAACTTAATTAGCTATAGATTTAGCTCCTCATTTGTCCCCTTTTCTTTTAATTCACAGGTTGCACGAGCATACCAGATCTTTCCTCTTACGAAGCAGTTGATTTTTTAATTGGGATTTTTGTGATTTTGACTTCTTACGAAACAGTTGATTTTTTAATTGGGATTTTCGTGATTTTGACTATCCTCCTGATGAATGTTCTCTGAGTAACTCCCTAAGAACAGAACCATGTCGAGACATTTTTCCTGGATTGGTACAGGTAAAGAACAACTTGTGTTATCAACATCCTGCCCAAGCCCTCACACACTCCACACAACATATCAGACACATTGGTGCCTAACCTGAGCCTGAGATTGGTCAGACTCAGATCCCGTACCTTCCCCACCCACTACCATGACATCCCCACACTCATACCAAACAGAAACTGCCGACTTAGCTCACGCACCATCAAAGCAAACACACACCACCACCGCCACAATACCCCAAAATGCCACAACACAAAGCTAACACAAGCCACACCTAGCGGCAAATCCTACACTCAATGTACCGCCACACCCAAGTCAGATCCTCCTACCATTCCTATAAAGAACCTGTGCCCCACGATATACAAGTGCGCTTTAATCAACGTACGTTCTCTCAATGCCCACGCTCTAGAAGTCAAAGACTTAATAACCACCCATGACTTAGACATACTCACTATCACAGAGACCTGGCTTAACGAAGCACCCGGCCCAGCCATCACGCTAGCCTTACCACAAGGGTATGCCATCCTTAGACAAGACAGGATCGCCAAACCAGGAGGGTGGGTAGCTCTTATTTACAAAGAAACATTATCATCAGAACCATACCCCTCCAAGAGGAAGGAAATGTTGACATTCTATCAGTCAAACTAGCACTCTCGCCAAACAATACAATAAATATCCATATCATATACCGCCCACCGGGCCCCACCGCCAATTTCATAGGTCAAGTCAATCACCTCTTAGGAAACAATGTCAAGAAATCCACTAAATCACTACTTATAGGAGACCTAAACCTAGGATTCAACGACCCTAAGGACAAAGCTGCTATCTCTCTAGCCAAAGACCTCCACGACTTAGGCTTCTCACAAAAAATCACATCACCTACTCACACTAAAGGACGCATCCTAGATTGGATCATAGATCATAATTGTAACACAGCCATCACTTCCAATATTAGCCTCCTCTGGACAGACCACAACTATCTCCAATTCGACATCCCAGTCTCAATATGCACTAAAGTGCCTACCACAGCGCCGGCTACCTTAGCCAGAAGTGCTAAAAAAACTCACTGCGGACAATGTCAATGCACACCTCAATCTGCCTTGCCTAGCGCCCCCGTTCTCCTCGGACCCTAACATCCTTGCAGAAATATTCAAAAACACCATTACTATGGCTGTTAACACCGCTGCCCCACTGGAAAATAAAAAAGAGAAAAAATCCTTCCACTCCAATTCCTGGTTCACAGAGGAACTCCTGACTCTGCGCAAAGACAAACGCCAAGCGCTCAAAAATTGGCAGTGCAATCCCTGTGACACCACAAAAGATAACTTCAAATCCATAGCCAAAAAATACAAAGATGCCATCTTCGATGCTAAATCTGAAGCCTACAACCACCGCATCTCTGCCGCCAACTCCCACTCCAAAGAACTCTTCAATATCTTCAAAGAATTAACTTTACCACCCACATTCCCTTATGAGATCGTCAAAGACGAAGCATGGTGCACAGGCATACAATCAGCCATGCTTGCAAAAATAAACCTCCTCCAAAATAAGATATCCCACCATTACAAAACCTTACCTAAGCAAAGCCCTCATGTAAAGACACAACCTAATGTAAAAACTAGCAACATGCCCAAATTCTCATTCACCGAAATCTCAGAAACCGTTGTCATCGACATCCTCAGACACCTCAAAACGTCACAATGCAAGGATGATGTGTGCCCCCCCAAAAATCATCAAGGACTGCGCAGAACCGCTCGCCCCTCTTCTCACGGCATTCATTAATGCTTCATTCAAAACGTGCATAGTCCCAGACAGCCTTAAAGAGGCCTGGGTACGCCCTCTTTTAAAAAAAACAACGCTAGACCCCGCTAACCCCAACAACTATCGACCCATAACTACAATTCCATTCCTCCTGAAAATACTAGACAAGGCCGCCCACAAACAGATTCAACTATACCTTGAATCTAACGCGATCCTAGGAAAAAGACAATCTGGGTTCCGCAAGGGGCACGAAACTGAAACCGCCCTTCTAGACCTAAGAAACGAAATCACTAACATCCTGAACAAAGGCAAGCCCGCTCTCCTCCTCCTCCTTGACCTCTCAGCAGTGTTTGATCTGGTAGATCATATCACACTTACCAGTCATCTTACGCATGCAGCGCACTTCTCCAAGGACGCAGCGTCATGGGTGACCTCTTTCCTAGAGGGCAGAGCTATGAAGGTGTTCTCTAACACAGCACATGCAGCTCCCTCCATCATCCACTGCGGTGTCCCACAAGGCTCCTGTACTGCCCCCACGCTCTATAATCTTTTCACCAAGCCTCTCTTTGATAAACTGGACGAACTTGGGATCACATACACAAATTACGCTGATGACACTCAAGTTCTCCTTCCCCTGACGGGGCATTATCATCAAGACGCCACCACCCTACAGCAAATCCACTCCACCATACAAGCGTGGATGGCTACTAACGGCCTCTGCCTGAACGGGGACAAGACCGAAATCCTCATTCCAGGCCAGAAATCCACACTCACCAACCTCAACCCGCTGTACCTCAACTTCAACATAGATAACTGCATCATCCCAGTATTATCTTCAGTAAAAACACTGGGGGTTCACATAGACGCTACCCTATCTATGGACAAACAAGTCAGCGCCATAGTCTCGGCCTCCGCACTGAGTACTAAACTCATCAATGCAATAAAACCATTCCTAACTAAGGTTAACTGCCTCTCCATCGTTAGAGCAACCATAGGAGCCAAACTAGATTACTGGAATGCGCTCTTAGCCGGCACCTCAAAAAAAAAACTATCTAGGCCCCAAACAACTCAAAACAACGCTCTTAGAGCAGCCCTCAGCATACCGAAAAGAGACCACATCTCACAAGCCAGGAAGTCAGCTCACTGGCTCCCAGTCAAGGACCGCATCTCCTTCAAAATTCTTACAACCACTCATAAATGCATCAACCGCTCAGCACCCTCATACCTATCTGACACCGTATGTAGATCTCAATCCACCAGACCAACCAAAATACAATATACCAACCTACTCCCGATACCTCGCATCAATAGGACCAAGGCAGGAGGTATAGGCTTCCCCTTCCTCGCACCTAAGCTATGGAATTCCCTCCCCACTGACCTCAGAGCTGAAACATCTCTCTTTTCCTTCCGCAAAAAACTCAAAACTGCCCTCTTCAACTGACCATGCGCTCCCAGTTACCTGCCTCTCAATGTATGTATGTAAAAAAAAAAAATAAAAAAAAAAATAATCTTATCCAATGTAACACCGACGGACCAGAATTGTATGTAACTAAGTTGAAGCAACACTGTAACAAGCGCCACAATGCCTTCCGTCCGCTGTGCGCTCAACAAATGCAAATAAATAAATAAATAAGTTATCTAATAGTGATTAGAAACTGATACAATACCAGCTAGATGTTGAATGTATCTTTCTCTTTATGTTAATCAACCATTTGATTGTTAATGATGAAATCCTATGTTTTTTATGTGATGATCTTGTAAGATCCTTTCGTATTTACTTAGCATTTGTGTAATGAGTGGTATTTATTGTGTGTTTTATTAATTCTTAATGTGTATACGGGTTTCTTTGGAACCTCTTTGGTTGTGCAACCTGTTTTCTGAGCTCTGTCTCATATATAATGTGGTGCCTCGCGTTGTACCCCCCCCAATGGTTAGGCCATGCCTGAAGACCGTTGGCCTTGCTGAGGAGGTGCGGCCGGTGGGTGGGACAATGTTGCCGATCCTGGCAGCACCTGCTGAGCAGCGCGGGCCAGGAGCAAGTCACTGTATGCTGCACTCACCACTTCGGCCCTGCCAATCCTTGCGGGCCCCGCTGCGCACTGTGGGCCAGGTGCAGACCATGCTTTGTTTGTACCTGGAATAAAATAAATAAAGGCCTCCTGTCCCCTGGACGGTGGGAGAGCGGATTCCTGAGATCATCACAGCGTTCTCCCCGCGGTGGGTCCTGCTGTAGGCTGTCATTGCACCCACCCCCTCCACATCAGCTTGGCCCTGTTCCGCCAGTAGCCAGCCCCAACATCGCGCTGGCTCCATTAGTCACCAGGGACTGAGCCCGCAGAACAGATATGGCGCCCGGTAAAACGGATGCAGCAATGCCTGCAGGCAGACTGCGGACATTGTGTTCAAGGGCTAATAAAGACGTCACCCAACGCCCCAACGGACAGTGATGTACTTTGATGCTGTGCTCCCGCCCGTCTAGAGGGCTTAACCTTGTCCACCTCCATGTACATACGTAAATTAGTGGAGCAGTGATAGTAAATACTGTATACAGCCAATGTACATAATGCACTGAGTATAATGTCATATTTGCTATCGTTTTACTTTATAACCTTGGCATGGGATGTTGTGACGTAGGCACAGCCGCAGGGCTCATGCCTAGTCACATGTTTGGTGACACGTGGGGGTGTCCCGGTGCTTCCCGCTCGACATTCGGACCGTGGACTCCTTCCTGCCTCCTGCCAGTCATTGCAGCGCCCTGCACGCCATCACAGAGGCAGAGGGCGTGCCACTCAGAGCCCTGCCCTACAGGGTGCCGGCAGCTCGGACCCTCTACCACCAGGACCCTGCCGACCCTCACGCCCGCTATGCAGCAAGGATGGCCAGGAGCGGGTCCGGCGCGAGTCATGCCCAGTACCCTCATCCCTTTTGCTGGCGCCCCGGCAACATAACACATTTATTATTTGTGTATTTCTAGTCCGCCGAAAGCCCTCGGGCATCAGGGCGCAAACACGTACACATGAGAACAAACATGAAGATACGGGACACAGTCAGAGGATTGCAAGGGACACAGTCAGAGGATTACAAGGGACACAGTCAGAGGATTATAAGGGACACAGTCAGAGGATTCCAAGGGACACAGTCAGAGGATTACAAGGGACACAGTCAGAGGATTACAAGAGGATAGGTGTTACTTGAATAACAGGGTTTTGAAGGATTTCCTAAAGATGCTTAGGTCATGTTCCCCTGTCACTGAGGTGGGACGGGAGTTCCAGAATGCTGCCGCTTTTACTGGGAAGGAGCCCCCCAGGCCGTTTTCACGGTTACGTCTTCCGGTTACAAGACCCTAATGCTCTGGGAGAAAAGTATTGTGGTGTTCATGATTTGAAATAGGCCGGAGCTAATCCATGCACACATGTATGGACTATGGTTCCTGCTTCGAGGTTAATGCGTTCCTCCATAGGTAGCCAATGTAGATTTGTCCCTGTGGGTTGCAATGTGTCCCCGTCTGGAAAGCGTATTCACGATGTGTACTGCATTGTTTTGGAGCACTTGACACTTTCTCAGGTTGATGGTTGAGGCTCCAACCAGTACTGAATTGCAATAGTCTAACTTTGATAGGACAGTGGCATCGGGCAATGATTGCATTATTGTCTCTGGTGATGTTTGGGTGAATATTTTTAAGAAGGTGAAGGGAGTAGTTGCAGTTTTTTGTCACTTGATTGACATAGGCATCAGAGTTCAAAGAGGCCTCCAGTTGGATAGCCAGGGCGTTCACCTGGCTCCGGACGGGAATGCAACTGGTACCTATTTGGAAGCTTGCCTAAGCAGTGCTTAGTTTTGCCCGTGCTGCCATTGATCCAAAGATCAGTAACACTGTCTTATTGCTATTAAGGCAGAGCCAACTAGATGACATCCAGTCTTCGATTTGTTGCTATATGGCGGAAAGAGCTGAGAGTCAGTCGTGTAGTCCTCTGCTGTTTCTAGGACTAACTGGGTGCCATCTGCATAGTTGCTAAAGAACACACCCAGGTTGTCCAGAAGGGAGCAGAGAGGCCAGATATAAAGATTGAACAGTATGGGTAACAGGCTTGCCTCTTGCGGTACTCCACACCAGATAGTGGCTGTGTGTGAGCAAGCCTGTCCCCACTGGATTCTCAAATCACAATGTGATAGGAAGGAAAGAAACCAGTCAACTGCTTCGTCAGAGCAGTGACCAAGAGGACGTAGGGTTTGTTGAAGAATTCTGTGATCTACCAAGTCGAAAGCCGCAGATAGATCCCGTAGGGCCAGGAGCCCCGCGTTTCCTTCCGCTGTGATTTTGGGCATATGTAACTGCATATCCACTGGAGCCGTTTCAGTGCTGTAGTTGGGTCGGAAGCCTGACTGTCTACAGTGAAGGATATTATTTGCTTCTACGAAGGACTGAAATTGCAGATATGCTGCTTTATCTAAGATATTTAGGAGAAACATATGGTTGGTAATTGGTCTGAGATTTTTGGGATCTTCAGGATTTAGATTTTTTTGGCAGTGGAGTAACTGAGACTGTTTTGATAGACTTGGGCACCCTGCCCTCTCTAAAGGAGGCATTAACAAACTTTGTGAGAAAAGGCACAAAATGCTCCTTGTGTCCCAGAATACTTTTCGGAGGAAGTGTGTTCTCTGAGCATGCTGTAGGTCACAAGGATGTTAGGGTTCTTTTCATTTCGCACTTAGGTATTTCAGATAGAGAAAAAGAGGATTGGTCTGGCAATCTGGTGTTTCTGTGCAGAAGAATATTGGGTGTGTTGGTCATGGACTGGATTGTTTCCTCAATTTTCTCTCTAGCATTGACAATTTATTTTTCAAAAGTGTCCTGCACCGCTAATGTATTTTGACTAGAGGACTGAAAAGAAAATTTGAGGGCATTGGGTTTTTCAAGAAGTCTAAGTGTTCCAAAAGGTTTTCTAAAACTCTTGGCTACTTGTTTTATCTCAAGGTTGTAGAAGTTCTTCTTCCTATCTACAACTTTGTTTTTGTAGATTTGATCTACTTTTTTCCAAGCCTCTTTATTTTGAGAAACATATGTCAAGGACATCATAAGATGCAAAATCAAAATTGAATCAAAATTGAAAAAGAAGAGAAAAACACAAAAGAATTCAAAACATATCATATGAAACCAATGTACCTTACGATACCCTTGACGTATGTTTTGTAAACTTGTATTTATCATTGTTAATATTTACAATTTACCAATCTCTAATGTACATCACAGCCTTGAGGACAACCGAATGGTCGAAACACGTGTCGGCTGTAACAAGAATAAATATTCTTATATCTAATTGAATTAATGTACTCTAGTTGGTTTCCATCACACCTATAGGATTTGAACCTTCTGATCATTGGATGTTGTACTATAGTTTATCTGCGCTGTTTTGCAACACAACCATCACAACTGTTTACTATTATATTCAGGGACCTAGGGGAACCCTGTGTGTTGCATCTGCTGTGGTTAACCACATAGATCAAAGGAAGATAGGCACACTACAGATTGTTACTCCCCTTACCGCAAGCCCTCTGATTTGTCGATCTGGGCTATAAAGTTTCTGGTGGACACCCAATCTAGGGTGTGATTTGTATCTGTAGCAGGTTCATCATTGATGGCTTGGAAGTTTATGCTGTTCAGAGCTCTCTCTAGTTCGATTGCTTGTTTGTCTAGTTTATCTCCCTTCCACCAGTTCAGATCGCAGGGGAAGAGAGTAGCACGGTTTGGGCCCGCTGGGGAGTTCAAGATTTGGGTTATTTCCTCATTGAAGTTAGGCATTGGTGATGGTGGTATATAAATAAAGACAACATTTAGACAGTTATTGGGACTGGGAGTCATTTTGACGAGCCAGTTTCGCATTCTTAACAGGAAATAGGGAAGGCATACAAGCCTAGGTTGTTTTTTGTGATTATGGCCACTCCACCTTCTCCTCCAGATTCCCTGTTTTTGCAAAGAATGGAATAACCTGGGGGTACTGCTAGGCTGATGGCGGGACGGCTAGTGTCCTTAATCCATGTTTCAGTAAGACACAAAATGTCTAGGTTTCTGTTGACTATCATATCATGAATATCGCTAGCATGATTGTGCAAAGACCTCGTATTAAGAAGCGCTACTGTCTACGGGACTCCTGACATGTTTTTGGAGTAGGAATGGCCGTTGCTTTCTGGTTCTTGTTGCTGGGGGCTTGGAATGATCGAGATCTTGGGACAATCAGATGGTGAATTTATAAGGACTTGTCTTAATAACAGGGTTGCTTCCCCAATCTATGTGCCATCCGTCCCTTAGGTTGTGTAGGATCTAAGTCTTTGGCGATGTTGGAAGATGTAACGTTTCGGAAAGCTTGTGGTGGGGGTTGATCGCTAACAGGAATGGAAACCTGGGGATTCAACGAGTCAGCGGGGTCTTCGGTATAAGTATTTATGTCTGTGTTAACTACTGAACTCTGAGAATCATCCATTGCATCCATTTTAGTTCGCTTCAGTCTGTTAATGAGTGTGTTGCGATTCACTCCGAGTGCAGCCAGAGACAGGGGTTCACCTCCTACACATCCCATGTTTGATACTGTGTGATGTGCATGCATGGACCATGACACGAACACCTGATTTGCTTGATGTTACTTGTGCAAGCGACGAAAGTAAAGCACCAGAACGCCGTGAACGTCGATGACCGGCTAGTCGCAGAAGCGCCAGCGCTGAAGCGCTTGACGTTTTCTCAAATGCCACCGTGTGGATTATGGGGAATGTTGTTCCCGCACGGAGCGCTGCTTCATTGATACCAATGATAGTGTTTTTCCTCTCTGCTTGTGCGAACACAAATAGCAATAGTGCTATATCAATACACAATGAGAGCAAAATGAAGTGTGGGCCAGAATGCAGTATGCAAAGAAAGGCACAGTCCTAAAAAGTGTAACAAGGAAAATAATCAGTGTGACTGACAGAATAACACGTCATCACCACAGTTCATGCGCAGGGGCCGAGGGCATGCATTGCAGCACTCCACTGTCCGTGTACCAGAGAAGGCGCAATACACGCATGCACGCTGTTAGGGAGCATTCTCTTATAAGGCTAATTTCCCAAACCTAGTGAGTCCCCCAGCAGCTTTGCTGGATTTTTGGGGTTTGTTTTTTTCTCCTGCTAAGAGTGAGATTCTTTTACTCCCACTCTTAGGCATGATTTGAGGTATGCTTTTGACTTGTTATGTGCTTATGGGCTTTGGGGTTCCTTTTTACTCCATAGGGTATCATCTGTTTTTCTGTATGTGTGGTACACAGCACCCTCAGTGCAGTACCACAGGGGTATCACAGTGACCCCATACATAGACTCCATACCCTGGGACTGACTACTGTCTCCCAGGGCATGTAAAGTCACAATTGGCTTTACTAGTCCAAAATTGTGAACAGAACTAGTACAAACCATCAAATTGTGGAAGTACTGGTAAGGGGTAATTCGATTGCCCCTGGGTCTGTTTTCGAGAGGGCACTGACCCGTCCCCCCTCGTCGAGTTTCTGGCTGGTGGCAGTGGTTACCACGCAAAATATTCCACCGGAATATTCTCTATGGGATTTTTCCCATTGATTTTAAACGCACCACTTTTTGGTGCAATGTTAAAGATACCGCTGTTTTATTTATTTAATATTAAATCACCGGTTGGGTCTTTTAGCCAGAACTCAATTCTAAAATGGCGTTTGTGTCCGTCTCTGTTACTCTGACCAAGGTCAAGCCCTTTGTTCCACTATTTTGGCGGGCTTCTCCACAGAAGCCCTCCAAATGGTGCCACTCTGCCTGGGTTCCACACGAAGGGTGGAGGGGGGAATTGGCACCCTGGACTGCATTGCCTTAGCAACCCAAGTCGCACTCTACTCTGATTGGCCCAGTGGTGAGCCGCCCGGCTCACCACTTAGCATGTGTGATTGACAGCTGATGAATGGGGGTATTTCGGCATAAAAGCAGGGCCTTTGTGACTGGAACTTCAGAAGTTGCCACAGGACCTAAAGAATCCAAAGAGGGGAGAAACTGAGCCATCTACAAACGACACCACCGGTGGAGCCCTGCTGTACGAACTCACCACTTCCCCGCCGACAGAGGAGATCTTCTTCCAGGAGAGTCTTCTTCCCTTTGAGCTGGTGGGAGCAACCAGTTCGCCTTTTTCTTCTTCCTGGATCGTCTCGTGGTCGAATCGCCCATGCCAAGCACCCCGGCGGCCGGATAGCCACGCTTCACCACTACCGCAAATAAAAGGGTCGTACCTTTTAACCGGGAAACTCCGCGGCTGGTTTCTTCCCTGGCAGTGCAATGACCTCCAGCTTTCCTCCAAGGCGAGATCATCTCTTCCTTTGGACGAAGCCCCGACTTGCACCCGCTGCCAGGAACAACTGCCCCCGCTGGAGCTTTCTCACCATTTCTGGTACTGTGTCCTGCCTGGTCTCCCTTGCAACAGATTGTCCAAGGTGTCCCGTAAATCCTTGACTCTCTATCCTGGGGTGACCTCGGACCTGCTAACTTT